>NW_004444131.1:2990390-3061439 GCF_000243295.1 Trichechus manatus latirostris
GTCAAATGCCTTTTCTGCATTGATTGATAAGATCCTGTGGTTCTTGTCTTTTGTTTTATTTATGTGCTGGATTACATTGATTGTTTTTCTAATGTAGACCCATCCCTGCATACCTCGTATAAATCCCACTTGATCGTGGTGAATTTTTTTTTTTTTTTTTGATATGTTGTTGAATTCTATTGGCTAGAATTTTGTTCAGGATTTTTGCGTCTATGTTCATGAGGGACACTGGTCTGTAATTTTCTTTTTCTGTGGTATCTTTACCTGATTTTGGTATCAGGGTTATGCTGGCTTCATAGAATGAGTCTGGGAGTATTTCATCCTTTTCTATGCTCTGAAATACCTTTAGTAGTAGTGGTGTTAACTCTTCTCTGAAAGTTTAGTAGAATTCTCCAGTGAATTTTTCAATTATCTTTTCAATTTCTTCTTTTGTTACAGTTTTATTTAGTTGCTCTACCTCTGTTTGTATTAGTTTAGGTAGGTAGTGTACTTCTAGAAATTTGTCCATTTCCTCTAGGTTTTCAAATTTGTTAGAGTACAGTTTTTCATAGTATTCTGTTATGATTCTTTTAATTTCAGTTGGGTCAGTTGGGTCTGTTGTGATAGCACCCATCCCATTTCTTATTGGGATTATTTGTGTCCTCTCCTGTTTTGCTTTTTTCAGTTTGGCCAATGGTTTACTGATTTTGTTGATCTTTTCAAAGAACCGGCTTTTATTCTTGTTAACTCAACTGTTTTTCAATTTTCTATTTCATTTAATTCTACTCGTTTGCTTTCTTCTGGTGCTCAAGGGCTTCTTTTGCTGCTCTCTTTCTATTTGCTTGAGTTGTAAAGTTAATGTTTTGATTTTGGCCCCTCTTTTTTTTTTGGATGTGTGCATTTACTGCTATAAACTGACCTCTGAGCACTGCTTTTGCTGTCTCCCAAAGGTTCTGGTAGGATGTGTTTGCATTCTCATTTGATTCTGTGAATTTCTTTATTCTATCCTTAATTTCTTTTATAAACCCAGTAGTTTTTGAGCAAGGTGTTCAGTTTCTATGCTTGATTTTTTTTTCCTTGCTTTTTCTGTTACTGATTTCTACTTTTATGGCTTTATGGTCAGAAAAGATGCTTTGTAATATTTCAATGCTTTGGATTCTGTTAAGGCCTGCTTTATGACCTAATATGTGGTCTATTCTGGAGAATGCTCCATGTGTGTTGGAAAAGAAAGTATACTTGTCTGCTGTTGGGTGGAGTGTTCTATATATGTCTACGAAGTCAAGTTGGTTGACTGTAACATTTAAATCTTCCGTGTCTTTATTGAGCTTCTTTCTGGATGTTCTGTCTTTCACTGAAAGTGATGTGTTGAAGTCTCTCCTACTATTAGTTGTGGAGCTGTCTATCTCTCTTTTCAATGAAGAAAACACATTTCTAAAACTGTTCTGATAATTCCAGAATTTTTTACATTTGTATTTTAGAATAAAATTTAACTTCTCTGGCTATTTATAGTCACTTCTTCTATAAAGACTTGGAAAAAAACAGTAGTGTTGCCTAGTTAAGAAACATTGCTACACAGGAAACTAATAATAGGAAATGCAATTTATAGCTGTTAGTATAGTGCACCACTCCAAAAAAAAAAAAACAACCATGAGGTTAATGAGATCTTGTTGAGCCAAGCTTTCCTGAAAGCAGGATTGCTAGGTAATGTGCAGTAGAGAAAAAAGATACTCAACAAAGTGGTGACACCAACAATTATTATAAATTTCTATGTACTGATTTAGTACCCTATGTACTGAATTAGTATGTACTCTGAAAATGAAATACCTTACCACTAATTTCTTATAAAAGTCAACATGGACAAGCATTAATTTCAAAAGTAATAATAAAGAATTAAGAATAGTTTAAAACATTAATATGCATGCATATAAGTATTTCTTTGGGTATATTATCAATATTATAAAATTTAAATCAGCATGTCATTTCTGCACAGTTTGGCAGTTTTCTTTTTACACTGGTTTGACTTAAACATCAGAATTTCAAACATTCAGAGGTTAAATTAATCTATAGAGCCCTTCTTACAAATCATTAATTAATACCAGTAGAAAACAAACCAAACCTGATGCCGTCAAGTTGATTCTGACTCATAGAGACCCTACAGGATAGAGCAGAACCGTCCCATAATGCCCCCATAGGGTTTCCAAGGAGTGTCTGGTAGACTTGAACTGCCAACCTTTTGGTTAGCAGCCGAGCTCTTAACTACTGTGCCACCAGGGCTCCAATACCAGTAGAGAAAGGATGCAAACATCAGTCACACACTTTTTTAATATAATCTAATTTTGAAATTTTCATTGGCTTTTAAACTAGTAATAGCATTATTCATTTAAACAATGAGATAAAAATAGGAAGACCAGAAGTCAGCACTTAGAGCTGGACATTAACCTATCAATATTTCACCAAGAAGCCTTGTACAACAGACTTGACATTAACATTTTCAAATGTATGCTCCAACCATATGTCCCCAGCATCATGTGACCTGTGTAATTGTTGTAGGATATAGCTAGCAAACACAATCAGTTTACTGGAAGGCACGTGTTACAGAGTTCTATATCCAACAAAACAAAATTGAGCTCTGTCAACTGGAGAATGACTGACAGGTAGCTTAAGAGGGAGGAAAGCCAATTGTCTTTCATCCACTCTGCATTTCTCTTTCTGTGGGGTAATCACATGAGCTTGCTCTCTCATCTCTCCCAGTCAGTGTCCATCTATAACCACCCTGAACAACACTGAAGTCTGTTATCTAGGGTTGAAGGTAAAGACAGAAGGAGTTTTAGCAACTGCTTTCAAAGAATTCCATTTTATCCTGCTGGGAATATCACCGGGCATAAAAGTTAAATCAAAACTCGTCCAATTGAAGTTAGTATTACAGATATGAATGATGCTCTCTGCCATAAGAATCGCACTTTTTTATTCAATTAGTCTTGTAATAATTTTGTCCATTATCAGTAAATGAGATACTTACCCTTCTAAGAGTCCTATTCATTATGATTTTAAGTACGTTTGTTAGGAATCAAAACCTTGTTTATTTTGAAAGTGTCTCTACAGTGAGAAAGAAAACTGGTCACTCTTTGTTAATTATTGAAAGAAAAACACACACAAATCATATTGAAGAGTTTTTAAAGAAATAAAATGATAGGTATTTTATTTTTTTAACTTAGAGATTGTTTTTGTTTTCATAAATAGTGAAACTCTGAATTCTAGAAAGAATAACTTACACTTACCCTACCAAAAAAAAAAAACATAAGGTTTTCAGTGACTGAATTTTCAGGGCTTTCTTCCAAGGTGCCTCTGAGTAAACGCAAACTGCCAACCTTCCGGTTAGCAGATGAACACTTAACCATTTGTGCCACCCAGGAACAGTGATTTACAGAGAGTCAAGCAACTATGAAGGTCCCTGGATGGCACGAACAATTTGCACTCATCTACTAACCTAAAAAGGAGCCCTGGTGGCACAGTGGGTAAAGCACTAGACTGCTAACTGAAAGGTTGACAGTAGAAGCCCACCAGCCACTCTGCAGGAAAAAGATGTGGCAGTCTGCTTCCATAAAGATTACAGCCTTGGAAACCCTATGGGGCAGTTCTACTATGTCCTATGGGGTCGTTATGAGTCAGAATCAACAGCGACGGGTTTGGCTTTTGGTACTAACCTAAAGGTGAGCAGTTCAAACCTACCCAGTGCACCTGGGGAAGAAATGACTGGCAATCTGTTTCAGTAAAGATCACAGCCAAGAAAACCCCAGGGAGCAGTTCTACCATGTAACAAACTCCACCATAACGAGTTTGGGTTTTTTTTTCTTTTTCGAACCAACTAAGAGGTGGCAGAGTCAGTGGCACGACCACTCTGTTATTCTTGGATGCAGTAATTTACAAATTAAATAACAGGACACTGGAATCAGGCAGATAAGAACTAAAATCCTGCTCCACAATTTTCTTCCAGTTACAATTCAGGCAAATTAAGCTCTCCGAACTTGAATTCCCACATTTTTATAAATGATGTACTCAAATGTCAACTGCCTAATTCCTGCCCTAACTTTTTTTTCTAATAGTTTTGTATATGAAATACTTCGACTGATACAGACTTAAGGGTACTCGTAGCATTATTATCTCTAAATAATAAAAAGTTAATTAAGTCAGAAGCACACCCATGTTCAATGCAGTATTATTCACAATAGCAAAAAATGGAAACAACCTAGGTGCCCATCAACAGATGAATAAACTATGGTACATACACACAAAGGAATACTATGCAATGATAAAGAACAATGATGAATCTGCGAAACATCTTACAACATGGATGAATCTGGAGGGCATTATGCTGAGTGAAGTACGTCAATCACAAAAGAACAAATACTGTATGGGACCACTATTACAAAAAATCATGAAATGTTTACACACTGAAAGAAATAATTTTTGATGGTTATAAGGGAGGGGAAGGATAGGGAGGGAAAAACACTAAATAGACAATAGACAAGTTTTAACTTTGGTGAAGCGTAAGACAGTACACAATACTGGGAAAGTCAGCACAACTTGATCAAGGCCAAGTCATGGAAGCTTCACAGACACATCCGAACTCCCTGAGGGACCGAATTACTGGGCTGAGGGCTGGGGGGACCATGGTCTCGGGGGACATCTAGCTCAACTGGCATAATATTGTTTACAAACAAAATGTTCCACACCCTATTTTGGTGGGTAGCATCTGGGGTCTTCAAAGTTTATGAGCGGCCATCTAAGATACTCCATTGGTCCCACCCTGTCTAGAGCAAGGGAAAATGAGGAAAACCAAAGTCACAAGCGAAAGATTAGTCCAAAGGACTAATGGACCACAACTACCACAGCCTCCACCAGACTGAGTTCAGACAACTAGATGGTGCCTAGCTACCATCACCAACTGCTCTGACAGGGATCACAATAGAGGGTAACAGACAGAGCTGCAGAAAAATGTAGAACAAAATTCTAACTTACAAAAAGTAAGACCAGACTTACTGGCCTGACAGAGACTAGAGAAACCCTGAGAGTATGGCCCCCGGACACACTTTTAACTCAGTACTGAAGCCACTCCTGAGGTTCACCCTTCACCCAAAGATTAGACAGGCCCATAAAGCAAAATGAGACTAAATGGACACACCAGCCCAAGGGAAATGACAAGGAGGCAGGAGGGGACAGGAAAGCTGGTAATAGGGAACCCAAGGTAGAGAAGGGAAGAGTGTTGACTTGTGGGGTTGGCGACCAATGTCACAAAACAATATATGTATTAATTGTTTAATGAGAAACTAATTTTCTCTGTAAACCTTCATCTAAAGTGCAACAAAAATAAAGAAAAAGAAAAAAATTTAATTAAGTCATTTAAAGACAAAAACTTTTAATATAAGAGTATTAATACTCAAAGCTAAACTCATTACACTATTTCAAAATCTTCTTCATACTACCTGAATGTATGAAAAACTTTTTAAATGGCACAGGAACAGCACTTTATAAATAATAATCTAAGGAAAAACTATACTATGGAGCCGTGGTGGTAAAGTGGTTAAGAGCTCAGCTTCTAACCAAAACATCAGCAGTTCGAATTCACCAGCTGATTCATGGAAACCGTATGGGGCAGTTCTACTCTGTCCTATAAGGTGGATAAAGAAGTGACTCGAAAGCAACAGTTTTTTATACTCTCTTTTCCCTCAGAAGAAAATCATTTTTTGAACTCTCCAAAGTAAGCAAAGAGAGTAACACAATGTTAGACAAGTGTAAAATAAGAAAAACTCTACTGCATCAGCATATGGAAACTGCAGAGACATGTAAAATCATTCTACAGAAGAATGAGGATTTGGGGAGGAGCTGATCTAATTACAAGATAATTTACATAGGCCATTTTATTTGGTTTTGATTTTTAAATATTTTTAAATTATGAGAGAGAAAATGATTTACAAAAAAATTTGCTTAAATATACTACTATGCTATAAGTGATAGTAATAATAAAAGAAAAGTCAACACAAGCCAGCATCATTAAACGGTACCAAAAGTTTTAAAAAAAATTCTATCATGAGAGAAAATGATACAACTAAGGTCATCCTTAGCTAAGGTTTCAATGACAATAAAGTGATTACTGGTTATGCAAGCCTTTTGTTCCTACTTCAGACAACTGGAAGCAACAGCTGAGATCATAAATATTTTCTATTTCATTATTAAAGGCTTTATTCCTTGCTAAAAATAGGAACGGGTGATTCCCAATGCCACCAACAGACTTTTTTCTACTTCTGCAAGCAGAGGCAAATAACAGGCTCAGATGAAATTTTCTAAAAATAAAAAAATAATAAAACACACATATATAATCTTATGTGTAATAAGAATCTTCCGTTCTGAATTTAAAAAGCCGTTTACTCTCCTAGTTATCACCAAAATACTCAAAAACATATTCAAATTTCTACCTGTTAATTGAGTTATTTTATAAATACAATAAACTATGGTGGTTTACAACAATGGTTAACTTTTTTTTTCCTTCTTCTTATTGGTAATGGTGGGATATGAAGCCTATTCAGAAAAACATTAATTAAGATGTAATGGACTATTTTGTTTCCATTCAAAATTCCAATAGCTTTACCGAGTCCCAAATGGTGTGAGAGAGAGGAGGGGGTTAACTTATTCTCACAACTAGATAAATGTAAATTAAAATTGGCACTGCCGTTTAGACACTGAAATGTTCAGTTCTGGGATTCTATTAAAGGTGACAGGAATAGGTTTTTAATTTTTTATCTTAATGCTGTAGTGAGCAGACCAAGTTGTAAAGCTAAGCCTGCCATGGGAGACCTAGGAGTTGTGGCTTGTTCCTCACCAGTTCAGACTAAACTTTATTTTTTAAATAATATTTTATTGTGTTTTTGGTGAAAGTTCACACAGTAAATTAGGTTGTCATTTGACAATTTCTATGTCAACTGTTCAGTGACACTAGTTACATTTTTCACATTGTGTCAACATTCTCTTTAGTTATGTTGTGGTTGTTCCCTTTCCAGTACTCTATTTCCCTGCCCTCTTACCTTCTCATCTTTGCCTTTAGAGTAAATGTTGACCTTTTGGTTTCATATAGATGGTTTCTTAGTAGAGCACTGTACTTACAGGTAATATCCTTTAGTTTGTGTGGTACTTTGTTGTTTCACTAAAAGGTGATCTCAGGGGAAAGTTTTCATTCAAAGTTTAGAGAATGTCTCAGGGCGATAGTCTCAGGGAGTCCTCTGGTGTCAAGTGATCTAGTCAGTCTGGCTTTTTTTTTAAAAATAAGAGTTTTTTTACATTTTTCTCCCATTCTATCAGGGATGATCAGTGAGAACAAGTCAGTACTCGTAGCTGGGCACCCTCTAGTTCTTCTGGGCTTAGGGTAGATGAGGCTGTGGTTCATGCAGTCTATTAGTCTTGTAGATTTGCTTCTTCTCTGAGACTTTGGTTTTCTTCTTACTCTTTTGCTCCTGACGAGTAGAGACCAATAGTGTATCTGAGATGGCCACTTACAAGCTTTTAAGACCTCAGATGCTACTCACTTTGCTAGGTTGCAGAACATGAACTTTGTGAACTATATTATGCCAAATGACTGAGTTGTCCCATGAGACTAAAGTCCTAAGCTAGACTTAACTTCAGATGCCTCTTAAAAATCACTGAGGACTCCACCAAGCTTTTGTTTAGTTGATGTGGGTTACATCTACTGATATTACCCATATTAGAAATTAAAACTTAGAAAAATTTTAAACACAAGTATACACAAGCACAAAGTGCATTAGTTATCAGAGCGATGATGACATCACACATCGCTTAGCTTACAGAAAACTCGACTGTACATTTGTGAGCGAATGAGAGTAAAAAGGCCAATAATATCTTAGAATTATCATGAAAATAGGGGTGACCACAAGGACACCTAAGAGGGTTTCTGGGGACCACACTCTGAGAACCATAGGACATAAGAATCAAGTATCCTGTCTATTATCAGCCATGTACAATCATCCTCCTGTTTCATTAATTAGCTGGAGCAGAAGAAAATATACCAAGCCACCTATAGCATCCTATTTACAGCTTAGTAAAACAAATAAAAAAGGGGGGTGTTTTCATTGATTAAAACTTTGGCAACAATTTATATCTAGGTTATTAATTTTCCTGTTTTTGAGTGGTTAGAAAGAAAAGTCAGATTAATATTGATGATGATGATGAGAAGAATAGCTAACATTTATAGCGCATTTAGTACAGGCCTTTCACATATATAATTCCTGTGGTCTTTACAACCCTGTGAAGTAGGATTAACCTGGTAAAGCAGCTACTCTAAAACATAAACAGTCAAAAGGCTTCCTAGTCTGTACGAGGTAAAAAAATCAACAATAATTTTAAATGACAAAAGCAAAAATTTTATCTATTTGGGAAATAAAGCAAACAGCAAATCAAAGAATAATAAACTAAAAGAGGGAACCACAACTTTTGTTGAAGAAAACAATGATTGATTCAGTTAAGAATGCTAACATCCCTAGTGTAATTGAACCAACAATTCAAGTCACTGGAATGCTGTTTGTGAAATCTCTCATTTAATACGGGCACTCATACTTGGACCAATCTGATGTGCACGACTTGTACACGGTGAGCTACTCAGATAAACAAAAATATTTGTTTAAAACAAACAAACAAACAAAAAAGGTTACTGAACAGGAAGAACAATGCAGGATTCCAGATTTAGAGTTAATGCAAACAAACACTATGCTCCAACACGTAAGAAATTATTTGTTCTTGCATTACCCAAGCAACCAGAATTTCCCCCACAGAAAAACTATCACTCAAATTGTGATAAATATGAACTCATCTGAAGGTATGAACGACTAGAGCAAGCAAATATTAACTCTAAATGCCTTATACATTTTTCTTGATATCTTGAAAATAATACTGATGCTTTAAGTAAGAAAAAGTTTTGTTTTACTAACAAAACTCTAAAATGTATTGTATGTGTGTTTTGTTTAAGTTAGGTTGTGACTTAAACAAAAATTTTATCATCAAAACACAATTTCAGTCTCATTGCCTTCTACTGCGCTGAATACGTTCCTTAAGATTCTAAAAAGAGAGATGTGTAGGAGGTGTAGGATCAGATAATTTCTAAAGGCCCTGCCTCCCAGCTCTAACATTTTATAACTGTAAACATTTCAATAAAATTTTATAACTCCTGAAGACACTCAGCCCGTTCAAGCATTACGTACATCAAGGTCTGGTATCAGAACTCAATAGCCTACTTAAGAGGTGAGATGAGTCAACAGCCTGCAATCATGGTATTCACAAATTCAACAGGAGTGGTGCTAACTCTTAGAGCGCTGACATACCAAAAAAAACAGTTGCCTTGGAGTCAACTCTAACTCATGACGACCCCATGTGTGTTAGAGTAGAACTGTGCTCCACAGGGTTTTCACTGGCTGATCTTTCTGAAGTAGATCACCAGGCCTTTCCTCTCAGGCACCTCGAACCACCAACCTTTCGGTTAGCAGCCAAGCGCGTTAAACATTTTGCACCACCCAAGGACTCCAACTGACATCCAGTCACTGTGGGATGCGCTGCCAATGTGCCCAGCTTAAAATCTTCAGCTTCCTAGATTTCCTTACAGCTACAGATGATCACCTAGCACAGGTGTATCTAGTAGAGGTAGCTAATGAGAAATCCATGGCGGTCACTGGATGGTTTCGGGGAAATTTTATTGAATAGAAGTCTCAGCTGGCAGCCTCTCTTGAGACTTCTGCTCTTCAATTCCCCTTCTTTCTGCCTGGGGCACAGGCAGGATCCTTGGAGGTGAACTGCCATCCTCAAACACAAAGACAAAGCCTCGCACTAGGGATGAAACTAGAAGGCGCCAGCGTCCTTGATAATCTCTCCTGTAGCTGCCAGTCCAGCCCTGGATGGCCCAGATACATGCCCTTCTTGTGATGGGAGATAAACACTCCCATTTGGTGAAGCCACTGAGGTCACATTCCCATGTTACATGAAGCAAAGCTCAGTCCTAACTGATGCAGATTTTTCCAAGCAAGAAGGTGACTCGAAAAAAGTGCAATAAGATGGGTGAAAATGAACTAATTAGTCACTGAGCTTATCTTAACCAGTGTGACATCTTATTACAACTTTGTTGCTGTCCGCCTGTCATCTCTTACACACGCCCTCACAAAGTGATTGTTTTCTTTATTTAACAAATGAGTAAATAAAATCTAACTGCTACTTCTGGTATTAAAGGTAAGAGATGTTGCAGCTGTCTGATTTAATGATGTGAGGCAATGTAATCTAAAATTTAGTATTAGTTGCAAAGCTTTAGATATAATGTTATATGTTAAAGGGGTCGCTTAAAGTTTTCCACCACATTTAACTTATTGGGGGTGGGGGGTGCGCATTATATCATTACAAATTTTGGAGATTTAAAATAGGCTCTGTATGTCACATCAGGAATTTCAAGGATCTACTGCAGTGATGACTTAGGGAATTAACAAAGTCAACTTCAAGGAAGGCTCTGAATTGTATTTGCTTTATGCACCCACTTCTCAGAAAATGCTAGCAGGATTATAACTAATCCAGAAGTTTTTCAAGAGGGGCTGGGCCACTCCCTAGGGAGTGTTTTGAAATTTCAAAGGCAACTTATTTTCCAGTTTAGTCATGTCTGAGAATACTGAGATGATTTTTTTTTTAATTATAAACTACTTCCTTTTTATTTATCTTTAATTTCATAGATCATTAATTAGCCTATAATAATTCTATAATATTAATATTACATATTAAGATAATGTGTCCTAAGATATAAGAACTCATGCACTATATTTTTCTATCTCCCCGCATATTACATTTATAGGTAGATTATATTTTCTATGAATTTCAGGATACCAAAAGAGAGTTACAAAATATTTATAAAAAGGGGGTATTGTGTCTGAAAATTAAAAACCACTACTTTAAACAATGAAAATCAAATGTTGTTAATTTTCCATAAGACACACATTTTTCTCTGATCTCAAACCTTCCCTGCATTCACTGTTACATTTAATAGACATCCCTGCTCTTCCAAGATTCCGATCCAATCACCACCAGATGAACACATTTTTTCGTAATTCCTTTATGTCCTCGGAGACCTCAAATACACCATACGTCATGATTCATTAGACAGTGTTCCTACTACAAGGAGCCTGGAAATCTCAGCATTTCCCAGGAATCAAACAAACATGCAAATTCCAAAGTCATGCGATTCCAAAACAGGGGCCTACCACAGTGACTAGAAGGAGCACAACGGTTACTCACTTGGCTGCTAAACAAAAGGCTGGCAGTTTGAATCTACCCAGCGGCTCTGTGGGAGAAAGACCTGACAATCTGCTTCCATAAAGATTACAGTCTAGAAAACCCTGTGGGACAGTTCTACTCTGTCACTTGGGGTCACTACGAGTCGGAATCACTCCACAGCACCTAATAACAACAACATAGTGACTAGATGGTGTAATACAGCTGAAAGCTCATCAAAAACAGGCTTTAAGACCTTATTCAAGCCATTTAACTTGGTTTCAGTTCCCTCAAAGGAAAAGTGAGAGAGTTAAACCCAATTCTCTAGAAAGATTTTCTTGGGCTTTATTTAACTGTGACTCCAAGATTAAGTACTTATGCCAGTGCTACATTTAGACAGGAAACCCCAGACTTAGACATGGAAACTCCCTCTCCCCTGCCCTTGGCACAAGTACTCTCTTATGAAAGAATGATGATAAGCCTAAAGGACCTTTATGCTCTTTAAAATAAAAATATTTATAAAGATTGTCAGCAACAAATGTCATAAAAGCCAAGTTCATAGGTAGCCATTCAGAGTCACTAGCCATTCTGGTGCCACCTGGACAAATAATTTTATCCAATACAGTTTCTACAAGACTTCTTACGTATGAACATCATCATACAACAAAAATGATTACTTAAAAGTATTTTAAATGAAACTAAAACAATTCTGTGAACCCACAAATTCTTAATAAATCAGACTCAACATCCCAGAATATTTACTTTACAAGATCTATATAAGCTTAATATTACACAGAAATACAATGTTTATAATTAAGACTGATAACCAGTAATTTTAAGTAATCTTAATTAGAACCCAAAACCAAACGCACCGCCATCGTGTCAATTCCAACTCATGGTGACCCTACAGGACAGAGTAGAACTGCCCCATAGGGTTTCCAAGGCTGTAAATCTTTACAGAATCAGACTGTCACATCTTTCTCCCATGGAGCGGCTGGTGGGTTCAAACTGTTGACCTTTTGGTTCGCAGCCAAGTGCTTTAACCAATGCACCACCAGGGTTCCTTAACCTTAATTAAAGGAGACTGTAATTTCAATGCAAATTTTCTATTAGATTTTAAACCCTTAGGATATAATTATTAAGTGGTAGGCTTCCCGCCCTCAAAATTGGGTGTAATGGAAAGCTTTGTAGACACAGATATGACTTGAAGCCCATCTTCTACATATATATACAAAGGGCATATTCTATGGAATAGGATTAGCTTTCTCGATATCTGACCTCCCAGGCCTCACGCATAAGCTTATCTCTCATACTTCATAACTTAAAGAAGAAGTGTTTCTCCACCATGCCTGGATATCGGCAGCACTTTCAGAAAATTATCTACTTGCATCTCTCCCAGTAGACTCTCTAACAGAGGGGTCTGTAATGGGCCTGCCTACCAACTCTCATCGAGTTGATTCAGACTCATGGCAACCCCATGTATGTCAGAGTAAAACTGTGCTCCATAGGGTTTTCACAGCAGCTAATTTTCTGGAATTAGATCACCAGATCTTTCTTCAAAGGCACCTCTGGGTGGACTCAAACCTCTGATCTTTTTAGTTAGTGTATTAACTGTTTGCACCATCCAGGCACTCTTGGGATGGGCCTAACCAAAAACCAAATTCTTTGTCATCAAGTCGATTCTGACTCACAGCAACCCTACAGGGCAGAGCTGAACTGTCCCATAGGGTTTCCAAGGTGGTGGCTGTAAACTGTCAACCTTTTGGTTAGCAGCCAAATGCTTAACCACTGTGCCATCAGAGCTCCAGGATGGGCCTAGGCATCTTTATTTTCTCCTAAATCAGAATCTGCAAAGAGTGAGCCAGGGAATATGTCTTCTTTTTCAATCTCTGCAGGTGACTTTGATGTGTAGTGGCAAATAAATAAGAAGCAGTATTAGAGACGTTTGGATCAGGAAGTAAAAAGCAGGGCCTCCTCAAAGTCTCAACCCATTAGTTTCAACGGGAGTCCTTGAAGAAATGTATTATGAAAAAAAAAAACTATACTTTAAATATGCAAGCTCACTTAGGTGCTACGAGGACCAGCACCAAATCCAAAACAAAATAATAAGGTTGGTTGCCTCTGGCCTCTCTTCCTTAACCCACTTCTACCTCAAAGAGGTTTTTGTTTATTTGCTTGTGTAACTTTCTCTCATCAGGAGGGTTCTTGTTTGTTTCAGGTTTTAGGAGCTGTTAGTAGTCAAATTAGGGAATCTTTAAAAGCTAACTCAAGTCAAATTAAATTGTCCATAGAACCACACTGCATTCATTACATTTTAGGGCAAGAAATTTTTAAAAAGACTACCTTTCAAAGGGGAGTAAAAAAGAATAGGGGTGGGAAAAAAAAGGGCAAATGCATTTGTTGACCATACAAAATGACAGGTAACCAGATGGCAGTTGGATTTCATTTCGCTCCTCCATTCACCCCCAATTTAGTTTGTCACCTCCCAGCTGCACTAATCAGGACTCTATTGAAGGAGATGGTTGAGTGAATTTATTGGAAACCAAAGAAATCACTACAGAAACAGTCTCAAAAACCCAAAGATAATCCTGTAAGCTGACCAGTGTCAAGATCTGAATACTAAAACATACAAATCCAAATTTAGATACTTCTATGAAATTTTATTTACAGTGAAATATGTCACTGTACAGTTTCTCTGCATCCAATGCATAAATATGAAAGGAAATCTAGTTTTCAACATCATCCTCCCACTAAAACAACCTGCAATCAATTAACGTTGTCAGCAGCAAAACTCAATTTTCTCCCCTGCGTGTGGAGGTGAGCGTACAGAACAGATTGATAATTCCCGTTGAGAGTGAGGCTAAGTGTTTCTAAGCAACCTTGCTCCATCATCTTCTCTGACAAAAACAAGGGAAAGAGTTTGAACTGCAGGCTGACGGAGCTCTGAATACTAATGACTAGGCAAAGAGACGTGCTTCATTACTGACTTCGGGGGGAAGAACATGGGAGCTGCTTCTAGCTTTAAATAAATTCTAATTAAAACTTAGTATGCAGTTCATATAGCTGAACCCAAGCCTACATATGAAGTTCCTTCAGTGACTGTCCATTCCTGTGAAATAGGTTCATTAATATACATATATAGTTTAGCAAATGGTTTGTGTGTGTTTTCTGGAAACTACTTGGAGGCAAAAAATATATATAGCTTCCAAATATGTCCATTTATTTGCTGTGGAATTTGTTTAATCCTCTTAGGAACATTCAGACTGACAACATTCTTAAATTAGCATCTCTGCCCGAGAGACCTCTCCAGCCACATACACTGAGCTATGTGACAACTCGGAATCAAAACTAAAAACATTTCAAATGGTCGGTGAAGCTGCTGAAAGTGACAAAGCACAGCTGAATGAATCCAATTTGAACGAGAATTAAAAATGTTTTTTCTCTTCACTGCTTTTCTTATCTTTCCAAAGCCATCACTATTGCTCTTATAAAATTGCTGCCACAGAAGTCATCTTCCTGTCTGTAAAACGGGAGTGAAAAATCATTTTTCCTAATGAAAACTCCCCAGGACTACTAGAAATATATACAGATGATATACTTCATACTACATATTTTCAAATTTGTAAATCAGAGTGTTATGCCATTCAAGGATAGGAATCATTTAATATGTCAAATGCTACTAAGATAAACTTTTTAAAAACGTAAAACTTCCTCAGAATACTTCAATTACTGTTCAGTAAAATTATCACAGGAAGAATACAAAGATTCAAATTGTTTCTAAAACATAGCAACCCCTTAAATTTTTTTTTTTTAATTTTTAACTGAATCATCTTTTGGGTGCACTAAAAAAAATTCTATTTAGAGAATGGTTTATAAAGAAGTTATAAAACTATCCACAGTAGTAGCTGGGTAAAACTTCATTTCTTATTTTGATAATTATTAAAACTTGACATTTTCCTTAAATTAAACAAGAACGTATTCTTATGCCAAACAGTAATCAAATCATCAAGGAATAAATTTGAAAATAGCAAGAGAAACTAACATTCATGAAGTATACACTATGTGCCCAGCACTACATTGTATATTTACATGCATTGTCTCATTTTAGTCTGACAACTCTGAGGTGAGTTCTATTGTCACCATTTAACATAAGGAGAAACCTGGAGCTAGGATTCAAACCTGTCTACAGAGTCTGTACCCTTGTCAACTCACATTCAACATTCCCAGCTTCTCAAATAGGCTCAATCCCTGAGGTAGTACACATCACATCCATTTCTAAGAGTAGTTTTATTAGCAGTACCCTTAAGTCTACATGTCTTATACGACCTGGACTTTAATGTGGACAGCATTTTTAATTTGATTTTTCTGACTCAGTTCAGGCTGAATTTATACTATTGATAGGAGGAGCCGAGGGAGAGGGAAGCGGAGAGCTGCGAAACATATACAATTTCAAGAGATCTGCTTAGTTGGAGATAAAAGAAAGCAAGTAACGAAACCACTTCTTGCTGTCAACAGGCCCCCGACTCATGGTAACCCCATGCGTAACAAGATTGGACTGTTGTGGTCCACAGGGTTTTCACTAGCAAATTTTCAGAAGTAGGTCACCAAGCCTTTCTTCCTAGCCCATCTTAGTCTGGAAGCTCCACTGAAACTTGTACAGCATCACAGCAACACACAAGCCTTCAATGACAGATGGGTTGTGCATGAGGTGCACTGGCCAGGAATCGAACCTGGGTCTCCTGCATGAAAGGTGGGAATTCTATCACTGAACCACCACTGCCCTCATAAACGACTTTAGCAACGTCCTTCTCAATAAGCCCTGGCACCTCTCAGCAGTAGCATGGCATGAGGATGAACAGCTCAGGCTCGGCATCCACCAACCCACCTGCACCTGTGGCTTCCCATCACCTGCACCACTCACTCCAGATGACCTGGGATTCTTCAGCTGTGAAATGGGTGTTCTCCTTGAGAGTTCTTGTAAGGATTAAAAGAGAAAATACACATAAAGAGCCTACTTCATTGCCAGTCACTTACAAGGCACTAAATACAACATTGCTACCATTTTCATTAAAGAAAACAATTTTAAATTCTCCAATTAAAACCATATTCATAAAATCCCAAAATGCACTTTAATCTCTTGCTGAGAGTTGTAAAATTATATTTCTTTTAAAGGTTGTATCTATTCCCTGTCCTTTTAACTAATCCTAGCTGTTATCCCCAAAACTCTTCTAAAAATTTGGAGTCTCCCACATTTTAAACTTTAAAGCTTGAAATTATGATCAAGGTTGGGCACAGAAAGATTTACACCATAATTCAAAGAGTAAACAACAAAGATTACAGTAGTAGAATCAACTCTAACCACAATGTGTTGAGGATGGGTGCCATAACTTCAACAACGTTAGCTGCCAATACAATGAAATATGTAGGTACTATCTGCATACCAATGAAATTTAACATCATAAAGCAGGTTGATGTGATTCATTTACTGACTCATTAAGTGACTCCTTTACCCTCTCTTTGTCTTTAAGTAATTTAGCACATTTATCATTAATTTCTAACAGAAGATGTAGAATATGGTCCGACTATGGAGTAATATTTTTGTTTCTGCTTTTTCCCCCCACAAAATATAGGTGTCATGTTAAAAATAAGCTTACATTCCTGAACTCATAAGTATTCGGTGTCTTAAATATTTCTTGATTAGAATTTCTTTTTAAAAGCTAATGATTATTAAATTGCTTAAATATAGGATATGAACTAAATATGAATTAATACTTATTTGA
The DNA here is from genome assembly GCF_000243295.1 of Trichechus manatus latirostris. Lineage (NCBI taxonomy): Eukaryota > Metazoa > Chordata > Mammalia > Sirenia > Trichechidae > Trichechus > Trichechus manatus. Next base: position 3,007,451 of record NW_004444131.1, read on the forward strand.
GATTTTGGGGAAAATATGTTCTAGAAATTATTTTTAAGTTACTTAAAGAGAAAAACATGGCACAGACTTACAGAATTTCAGCAGTGAGAGAAAATAGTATTTTAATTCAACCCCTTGTTTTAAACATGCACACACTAAGGCGTCAAAAGACACGTCAACTTGCCTGATTTCATACATTGTATTTTAATACGAAATCTAGAACTAAGGTCCAAGTGCTTGAGGAGCCAAGACTTCATCTCTCCTGGTATAGAGCTGAACCTGACGAAAACTGACTGTGGGAAGAAATTGAGCATGCTGGCAGGGCTGTAAGAAGCAGTGCTGGAAAAAAAGGGATTTCACTGGTTATAGATGAGAAATAGAATCTCCCAGTAACAATATTATGGGTAATCCCTAAAGTGGCTAAAAACTACGATTTGGCATGCTTGACAACTGAACCATGCATGAGTTGATTCGCTGGCTAACTAGAAGGCATTCTTCGTAACACAGCAAGCTGTTTTCCCAGTATCTCCACAACTAAAGGAATACAAAGAATATAAAAGCTGATAGCAACTATTTAAAAATTTACACCAAGAACCAAAAAATGCCTGGGTAGAAATATAAAAACGTGATGGAAGTTTCATTATTTGAATTTACTGCGAATTCAGTTTTCTTAAAAGTTGTGCTGTAAAACATACTGTCCTTTCCTGTTCCAAAGAACATTTGAAGGAAATAACAACTTGCTTAAGAGTGTTCCCAGAATTTTCTTCTGTTCTCTGAAGCCAAATCTTAGACCCTTAAAGAAACGGTGGACTGCCTAGGCAATTTTTAGTTTCATTACAGAATAAGGGGGGAAAATTACATAGAAAACTATGAGAAAATAAAGCACAATTCTAGCATCTAGCTGCTTGCATTTTCTCCTGAAGACTCTGGATATAAAGTGGAAATTAGGAGCACACAAAACTAGTGTTGGGGTTATTGGTTACAAAATGACCTGTGAGAACAAACATGCTCTCCAATATACTCCTGGAGCCCTGGTGGCACAGTAGTTAAAGTGTTTGACTGCTAACTGAAAGGTCGGAGGTTCAAATCCACTAGCCGCTCCTTGGAAATCATATGTGGCAATTCTACTCTGTCCTATAGGGTCGCTACGAGTTGGAATCAACTCAACAGCAACAGGTTGCTTGTTTGTTTTTTAATATACTCTTGTATTCTCTTGCTCAAATGAATAAAGTACTTATTCTAATGCATATGTATATATACATGAAGAATAAATAGTTCACAACAAGATCCTAATTAACCATTATAAACTGACGGATACAGCTCAAAAGCAAATGAACTGACTGCAGAGGCATCTACACTGCTGATCTGTTGTGCTATACACAATGTGGGACACAGCCTCAGAGATGGAGATGTCTATACTGACATCCATTTCCCCTTCCTCCTTAGTAAGAAAACGCTGATATTTAGCTGAGCAGTCACATGCTCAGGTTGTAGCTAAAATGCGTGACGATAAAAGCAGGAGTGCTATTTGATACTTCCCAAAAGCCTCCTAAGCGGGAAGCCATGTGCCCTTCTTCCTCCCTCTCTTCTCATGCCTGCGATGTCATGGATGAAGCTCAGGCAGTCACCTTGGACCATGAGGTGATGTGATAAGGATGACATCAACTTGAGAAAGGTTTCTGGTTCTCTGACACTGGGGCCATCAGACATACCAGGCTCTGGGCTGCCAACTGCTTCACTTCTTTTACATAAGAGAGAAATAAACTTCTAGTGCGTTTAAGCCACTGTTGATACCAGATTCAAAGCAATCGCTTCTCAAAAATATACAGCCAAGAAGGCTGCTACTCTAAGTAACAGGATCACAGAAACACATGTTTCCTGCTTTCATTGTTATCTTTCGGTTTTGTGCTGTTTTTTGTTTGGCAGCCTTAGTTAGTGAGATTGCTAAGCACATCATTACAAGAGTGTTGTTGTTAGGTGCTACTGAGTCAGCTCATAGCGGCTCTATGTACAACAGAACGAAACACTGCCCAGTCCTGCACCATCCTCATAATCACTGCTATGTTTGAGACAAATGCTGCAGCCACTGTGTCAATCCATCTCTTTGACAGTCTTCCTTTTTTTTCGCTGACCCTCTACTTTACCAAGTATGTTGTCCTTCTCCAGGGACTGGTCCCTCCTGATAACATGTCCAAAGTACGTGAAACGAAGTTTTGCCATCCTTTCTTCTAGGGAGCTTTCTGGCTGTACTTCTTCCAAGACAGATTTGTTCGTTCTTCTGGCAGTCCATGGTATATTCAGTTTTCTTCACCAACACCATAATTCAAATGCGTCAGTTCTTCTTCAGTCTTCCTTATTCATTGTCCAGCTTTCCCTTGTATATGAGGCAATTGAAAATACCATGGCTTCGATCAGGCGCACCTTAGTCCTCAAAGTGACATTCTTTGCTTTTCAACACTTTAAAGAGGGCATTTGCAGCAGATTTGCCCCGTGCAATAAGTCATTTGATTTCTTGACTGCTGCTTTCATGGACATTGATCGTAGACCCAAGTAAAATGAAATCCTTGACAACTTCAATCTTCTCTCCATTTATCATGATGTTGCTTATTGGTTGAGTTGTGAGGATTTTTGTTTTCTTTATGTTGAGGTGTAATCCATAATGAAGGCTGTAGTATTTGATATCCATCACTAAGTGCTTCAAGTTCTCTTCACTTTCAGCAAGCAAGATTGTGTGATCTGCATAACGCAGGTTGTTAATGAGCTTTCCTCCAATCCTGATGTCGAGTTCTTCTTCATATAGTCCAGTTTCTCAGATGATTTTCTCAGCATACAGACTGAATAAGTACGGTGAAAGGATACAACTCAGATGTACACCTCTCCTGATTTGAAGCCACACAGTATACCCTTATTCTGTTCATACCACTGCTTCTTGGTCTATATACAAGTTCTGCATGAGCACAATTAAGTGTTCTGGAATTCCTATTCTTTGCAATGTTATACATATATTATATATATAATATAATGTTATATATATATAATTTGTTATAATCCACACAGTCGAATGGCTTTGCATAGTCAACAAAATACAAGTAAACATCTTTCTGGTATTCTCTGCTTTCAGCCAAGATCCACCTGACATCAGCAATGATATCCCTCAATCCACATCCTCTCCTGAATCCAGCTTGAATTTCTGGCAGTTCCCTGTCAATGTACTGCTGCAAATGTTTTTGAAACATGAAGAGAGAAAATGGTCATTAAAAAGACAAGAAAGAAAGAAAAGACCAAAATGGATGTCAGAAGAGACTCTGAAACTTGTTCTTGAATATAGACCACCTAAACTGAATGGAAGAAATGATGAGATAAAAGAGCTGAACAAAATATTTCAAAGGGCAGCTCGAAAAGACAAAGTATTATAATGAAATATACAAAGATCTGGAGTTAAAAAACTAAAAGGGAAGAACATACTCTGCATTTCTCAAGCTGAAAGAACTGAAGAAAAAAGTCAAGCCTCGAGTTGTAATATTGAAGAATTCTATGGGAAAAATACTAAACAACACAAGAAGCATCAAAAGAAAGATGGAAGGAATACACAGAGTCACTGTACCAAAAAGAATTGGTCGATGTTTAACTATTTCAGGAGGTAGCATATGATCAGGCACCAACGTTACTGAAGGAAGAAGTCCAAGCTGCACTGAAGGGAATGGTGAAAACAGGGCTCCAGGAATTGAAGGAATACTAATTGCGATGTTTTAATAAATGGACGCCACCCTAAAAGCACTCACTTGTCGATGCTAAGAAACTTGAAAGACAGCTACCTGGCCAACTGACTGGAAGAGATCCATATATGTGCCCATTCCAAAAGAAGGTGATCCAACAGAATGTGGGAATTATCTAACAATATTATTAATATTACACACAAGTAAAAAAAAAAAAACTATAGGAGTAGCTCTTTACTATTTGGAGTCCCTGCCTTTTATTTTGCTTTGTTTTATTGAATGTTGCATCATATAGTCAATCAGTCCAGCCTTCTAAATTGAGGAAATGGAGCTCAGTCAATCCACATTTTAGACAGAGTTAAGAAACAGACATTAAAAAAAACATAATGAGGAAATCTTACCTTCTCGAGGTCACCGCACAGATGAAATATGAGAATATATGCGAATCTACTCTGTAAACACTAAAGTACCATACAAATGATATTAGTATTGATTCTATGTTAAAGTAATCAAGAAAGGAAAACAGACCATTTTCTCTACCAGAAGCAGAATGTGCATTACAATCTTCTGTCACTTCAATGCTCCAAAATTTTCTATAAAATTAATGTTTTCAAAGAAATCAATGCAAACTGGAGACTAATTTTAATTCCTTCATTTCCACCTATTTAATTCATATCAATAATGCTACCATTTCTAGATATTGTATTTATTAGAGCCTTTAGTATATATAAATCATACAGTGTGACAAATTCTTAGTATCACTCAGATTACAAATCCTAGGCTTGATGTACAAATGTGGCTTGATATACAAGTGTGAAGATATGAAAATGTCTAGGATACCTTATGGATTTTTCAAACTAAATTATTTCTTCTTGGTTCAAAGCAGACAGGAATTTGTTGAAGTGAGCTCATTAAGCCCAAAGGGCAACTCATCATTACTGCTTTAGAGATTGAAATCTTACCCTGCTAGTCCATGTAGACATATCACTTACTGCCTTCTAAAATGAAGAACGAGCTACTGATGTTGTCTCAGAATACTCCATTTCAAGGGTCTTTCCAGCATAGTAAGGAGAAAAGAGCTTTGTGGTTGGAGTAAAGACCCATGGGTTTTAATTCCACTTTAGCCATTTACCATCTATAACATACTTAGTAAGGCACTGAAACTTCCCTAAGCTTAAGCCTCAACACGTGCAAAATGCCCATATGATAAGCTGCCTGAAACACAGATTCAGATGGTAGTCCTTGGCCCCTCCTCATCTCCTCTCAAGCAGCTGTGCTCAGTACCTTGAGGAAGAAAGGTAGACGGTGCCCAGGTAATCGAACGGTGAAAATCCTAATAATTCACACGTAAACAAACAGATGTCACCCAACTCAGCCAATGCTCATGTGTGTCTCTACAATATGTACCTACTTTTTCTTTATTTTCTCAGTTGAGAGACATCTGTTTTGAATTTTCTTCCTTATTACAGTAGATGTTCTCACTTCTTGGTTTATCCAATCAGAATGTCATTTAGACTGACAAAATATATAACACTATTCCAGGATTACTGCATGATACTTTCTCATCATACGGACTAAAAAACTGTAAGTTACTTGTAGTTCAGATTCATATCTAATTCATGGAATAATCAACTGTCATTTTACTGTCCATCTCCTAAAACAGTTATCTGCCCATTAGATTTTTCCTTCCCTCGATCCCACTGAAATTATTTGATTTTTTCTCCCAGATACATTAGTTAGCTTTTTGCAAAGAAGACATCTATTTCATCCTTTGCTGTTATACTAAACTTGCATGTTTGACCCTATTGTTTCATTCTCGATAATGCTCATAAAGACAAAAGGCACCACAGTCACCATTACCTGTTAATTTCATTAATAGACTGCTTGGCTAATTCTTCCAGATCATTAAAGAAAATATGCACATTATCTTGCGGTTCTCTTCAATTTGATATGTTTTCAATAATCACAACTCTTTGGATAGTTTATTATACATTTTCCATCCCTTACATCTAATTCAGTTAATTTGTTGTATAAGATTTCAAGAAAAATTGCTTTCTCGAAATCATGATATTTAAATCTACAGCCTTTTTTTTAATCAAGTAATTCTATAAAGCTATCAAGGAAAGCAATCAAGTTTTTGTATGATGATTACTACTTTAAAGTCTTTGGTCCTAGTTCCATTATCTTATAGATGTTTATACATTCTTGTTAATGTTTATTTCATCAGTCGATTAGAAACCGAAATTAAACTAACTAGATACTAATTTTTCTTTTTAAAAAGAATCTATTAAATTTCTCCTGTTAATTCTTACCATTTCCAGTACTAACAACTCTGTAAGAAGAAAGAGACGACAATCATGACCTATGGGTATGATTTCAGAGGTTACTGGGCACACATACTTCCTATCATTCAAACCGTTCTGCCTTATTGCTTGGAGGCTTGTAAAATCCATAATGTTACAACTTGTATATTTTTAATAAGGTGGAAAACAGTAAAAATGGTTTGTTATTTGTGTAAAATTTGCCTTTGCTCATAACTAATTCTAGAAGGGCACATTTTATTTTAAAAACAAAAAAAACTAACAACATTGATTGCCTGGTAAGAAAGGTAACTGAATGGCTTGCTTGGAGAGGACGGGGTCACATCTTCTGAATTCTGAACCACATGAAGGCATTACTTACTCAAAAAAATTCAAGGTATCATTCCAGACCTAGAGAATCAAAATCCTCCACAAAATTTCATCTGCATTTTTAAAAAGCTATCCGCCCTCCCCCCACAAAGTTCCATGATACTCAAGTTTCTATGAGAAGAAAACAGACTAGTCATAAATCAAGTAACTATTATTTTAATGCAGGTTTTCAGCCCCACCTGAAGGACATACTATAGCAACAGGACACCTGGACATAAAGATATGAGAAATAAGGTAGAAAGAGCCAAAGATATAAAAGAAGTAACGACCCTATGGAAACCTGATCACTTTCCTTCCAATAATTACTTGATTAAAGGAACTCAGTGTCAAGGATTTGGAAAAGCACCAAGAAAGAACCTGGCAGGATGAGCAGAAATATACCTCAGACCACTTCCATCATACCTCACGTTTCTCCTTCGGCTAACCTTAAATGAAAAACATTTCCTCCACAGTTCACCTTAATGTAAAGTTGGGGAGGAGAAGAAGCAGGGAAATAGTGAGACGGGCTTGAAAATGTCTGACTGACTCCAACAGTATACATGTTCCCGTATAGATCAACTGACAAATCCAAACATACACGTAACCAAGTTTTGTGTTATTATTATGATTGTTCACTTCTGAAAAATGGAATGAATGCTGCTCCCACAGTTAAATACTACCATTAAAAAGCAGGCAGACACAGCATTATCTAAAGGACAAAAGGAGCATAATCATCATTTGCCAGAGAAATTCATGTGTCATGGCCTAGATTCTTTGAAACTTTCAAAAGGAAGGAGAAGTTATAGATTATAACCACTGTGATATGGATGGTAATATTCTTGGTTTTGTACACAGAGATATTTAGACTGTCAAGAGAAATTCACTTTATTTATATATCCTGAATGCTAATGTTTTCTCATGTCCTGACAGCAGTTTTGTGCAAACATTATATAAACCCATGATTAGTCAGACGTATAGGGATTTTACCACTAGCCAATAAAGTAATCATCTTACAAGTCAGCACAGCTAAGTGCCCTGGGATTGTCTCCATTAGCCCTCTAGCACCCCGCTCAGGACCACTTCGCCGGCATGACAACAGTGCAGCTGCACAGCCCGCATGCTTGGTGTCATGCTCTATTGTTGCTATCTCAAAATTCGTAATAATTCTTGAACAAGGGACTCACATTTTCATTCTGCAACTGGGACCTGAAAATTATGGAGCCAGACCTGGCTCTCAAGGTGTGGTCTGAGAACCAGCAGCATCAGCATCACCTGAGGAACATGTTACCCAGTTGCTGTTGTGTCAGTTCCAACTCATGGCGACCCCATGTGTGTCAGAGCAGAACTGCTCCATATTAAACTACAAAGTAACCTAAAAATACATATAATAATGTGGAGGTGTCCCTCAAGGTTTCTCCTACAGAAATGCTGCCTCTTTAAATGATTTGTTAGATGTACAAAGCAAACCTCATAAGCTCTGTGGGCTAGTAGCTGCATGGGGAGATGATGCACGGCAAGTGACCCAGATGCCTGAAAAATTTTCTTTCTGTCCTTACTGTGGCCATTTATGACATCTGCCTTTCCTCCTTCCGCCATTCAGGCCTAACTGACACCAGAAACCATTCCTTCTGGTGCAGAGATGGGTCTGCATTGGCAGGACAGCTGGGAAATAGGGACAGGAGGAACAGGAGAAAATAAGCCCTACACACCATTCTTTTGCCCCGGCCCAGTGACCTCCAATCCATCATCAGGGCCAGCTTCCTTCCCAGGCCTTCTACCATTTCCTCACTTCAACATCTACCTACAGTGATGAAGTACGGATTTTTTTTAGTCTGGGCCTTCCTTCCAAAGAATAAATAAATCTTACTTTATTTCTCTGTGCGTCCAAAGGTTGCCCATTACCTAGAACTCAGCAAGTGCTTGTAATTAATAAGTGTGATTTTTCTGTTTTTCTATTAGATATAAGTGGGGGAGTGGAGAAACATAGGAAATCAGGAGTAAGGGTCTTTATCCATTCATTCAACCAACATTTGAGTGCTACCATACGTCAAGCACCATTAAATACACAGGGGATATAGCCGTGAACCAGACAAAGCCCCTATGCATGAGCTCCTATTACACTAAAAAGATAGTATCTGATAGCAATAACACACAGTAAAATGAGAATCAAAAAAGGAGGATGTGACGGAGAACAATTCGGTGATCGGGGAAGACATCTCTGAGTGTCAAGATTAAATACAAGCTTCAAGACAAAAGTAGCCCAATATTCTAAAGCCAGGGGAAGAGAATTCCCAGCGGGGAGAAAAACAATTACAAGACCCTAAGAGAGAAATGAACTTGGTAGGCTGAAACAGCAAAAGAAATCCGTGTGTCTAAAGTGTAGGCAGGCAAGGTACCAACTAGTGGTGCAAGATAAGCCGGATCATTGAGAGTTGAGGTCAGGGTCAGAAGTTTCTCTGTTCATTGTTATGAAGCTTAAGACCTGAACCTGCCTGCTTCAGGGACAAGACAAAGGAGTCTTGCGTTCTGTGCTACAGAGGTCCTAAGTAAGACACGGAAGATGGTAATAATCAACAGAGAAGCCACAGGATCACTGTGCCACGGAAGAGAGGAACAATGACTGGAAGTACTGACAGACCAAGACTTACAATACACTCCAGGAAGCTCCATCATTCTTAAGTTCTTCACTCCCTTTCCCAAAATTTGTGTCCCCAACTTTTAGTCCTACCCCAAATCAACCTTCAGGAACTCCAAAATATCCTCCAAATTAAGAAGAAATAACACCTACTCCTCACTTATTGACGATCTCGTTATCCAACATTTCACATCTATGACAATAGTAAAAAAAATGTAGTACATGACTATTTTGCACATTGATGACATATGTCTGGCAGTAACTAATGCTGAGGTGCGAGGTGAGTGTAAAGCTGGCTGTGATGATTAAGGTTATGTATCAACTTGGCTAAGCCATGATTCTCAGCTTGACAGTTATGTAATGATGTAATCTGGCAATTATATAGTGATATAGTCATCCTCCATTTTCACGTAACACTGATTTTTGCATAATGACCTGGTCTTTGGAACCTAACCATATCGGTAAGTGAGGAGTGGGTGTATTTACCCTTAATTCAAGGCTCTGTACAATATAGGCCAACTTTCCTCTCCAAACTCATGATGCACTACTCCACAATCTCAATGAAGCATGACACACTCATTGCTGATTCATAATACTCTGAATTTGCTTGAAAAACTCTTATTAATGCAACAAATTCTATTACAACAGCAGGTAAGGTCTCCCTTCTGTGAATTACCCGAGACATTACTTTTACCTCTTTAGATGGTAACTAATACAAGAACACAAGTTAAGACATACGCTGAGTAACTGACACAGCCCTCTATTAGAATGTATTGGGCCCTATGAGCACTCTATTACAATGTTCACCAAAGTACCTACTACAGAATATTGCCTTCAAAAAGAAAAAGAACCTATGCTTTGAAAGCCTACTATGTTCCAGGTTCTGCACAAGGAATTTCACTTATATTTTGTTGTTGTTTGCCATCGAGTCAATTCAGATTTATGGCAACCACATGTGTTACAGAGTATAACTGCTCCATAGGGTTTTCTTGGCTGTAATTTTTATGGAAGCACTTTGCCAGGCCTTTCTTCCACAGAGGTGCTGGGTGTGTTTGAACAACCAACCTTTAGGTTTACAGCCAATCACAAACCACTTACGCCACCCAGGCTCCATTCACTTATATAATATCATTTAATTCTCACAAATCAAAGACTTAGGTATACTCCACATTTTGCCGACAAGGAACGAAGTCACAAGAGATGAAACAACTTGGCCAAAGTGACACAAAAAGACAGAATCAATAGAACTAGACTTCCCAGGAATCCTAGGTCACTATTTCTTGTTTCTTCCCTCTCCATACTCACTCAATGAATGGTTACTGAGTGCCTACCATGGACAAGACACTGCTCAGACCCTGAGCAACAGTAACAAAATGAAAGACAAATAAGAAGTTGCATTCTACTGCAACTTTCTAAAAGAAGTGGGCAGAGAGAAAGACACAAACATGTTATCAATGCAGGTCTGAGGCAGAAATGCTAGTGTAGGTAGGGAAGACAGGCTGTGGATAATAAAAGAGCTGTAAAGGAGAGAAATGATGAATGGGAAGTTAATATTTGCATGATAGACAAAGCTTACAGTATAATCAAATCAGAATAAATTCTGTGAGCTCTAGTATATTAGAACTGAATATATATACATATGTAAGTCTGTGTCTATGTGTGTGTGTGTGTGTGTAAGTGTACTTATATATTCTTTAAAAATTCAGCAACTACTTCTTAATCGAGCACTACTTTGTACTAAGCATAGAATATAATGCAAGGTAAGTTAAGATGACAGACACAAATAAACCATACTAACATTCACAGTCATACAGCTAATACACGTATTTATGATATAGAATGTGCACTGTTTGTAACTGCCTACTTAGATTAACTAGTGCATGTGTATGCACTTATGTGCTTCCACACACAACACACACACACCTTCCAGCATTGTAACCTATAAATCACTGAATACCTCAGGGCTATTAGAAAACATTAATTCAATTCCTCAAGCTAAATTACATTTCACAATTTCCATCAATGGACTTGAACAGAACCTTGAGATGATGAATGTTTTATCAGAGATTACCCAGACAGGGAAACAGAGAGCCTGCCATTTCAAATTTAGAATGTTAGCTCAGTACCACTGATGAAGTGAGGCCTTAGCTATCATCTGTATGAGCATTACTGTTTAAATTCAGTAAAAACTTGCAAAAGTTTAACTTACTGAAAAATTCATTTCTGTCATTTAAGCCTTGATATTGTTCTCTTGCTCGAAGCCAAGAGACTGGAGATTCTGAGCTTTAAAAATCTTACTGCCAAAAAAAAGATGGATAATTCTTATATGATCTGGGCTCCAGAGAGGAATACTGAGGCATGGTTTAACAAGACACTGCTACTCAGCTGTCTGAAGCTAAACCATTTTTCATGGATTTACATTTATTATAGTCTACAATTATGACATATGCCTCTTCAGGAGCACTCAGAATATAGCTTCCTTCTCTACCTCAGAGAGAGCAAAGAAAAGGCTTGTTGCTCAAATGGTCAATCGTATGCCCCAAAGACAAGAGAGCACAGGAGACATACCAGTAAGAAAGACTTTCTGTTCAACCAAAGCTCCCTATTTGAAGAATCCCATATGTATGTGATCATTCTGTTCTGTGTATGTGTTTTTGAAATGACCCACAGTTTACACTTAATTCGATGACTTACATTTAAACTCACATTCCCAACTAATAGAAAGCCTTAATAAAATTGTATACAGTCATTTCCATTGTAAAGAAGTGAACTAAATAGGCTTTTCTCTTATTTTTTCCTTAGCTCTTTGGCTCATTTATACAAGTACATGTATCACCACAGGCTGTATAAAGGGCTCTTCAATTCTTCCCTCACCTAGCTTTGCAGGAGACCAGGAAAACTCAAGAACAGGGAGGAAGTACTCCCAGGAGTCACGATTATAAAATTATTCTACCCATGAAGTCCTTCTGAAGACAAGTAAGGATAGTGAAAGGCTGTTACCCTAGTGTTAGCACTTTGGATGTGTGGCATCTGGGCAAAGGGATTCTCTGAGCTTGAGAATCTACATAAGCATTCTGCAGTTGTTTGATACCCAAATAAAGCAAATCAAAAACTGGCTGCCATCAAGTTGATTTCGACTCATGGAGACCCCATGTGTGTCAGAGCAGAACTGTGCTCCACAGTTTTCAGTGGCTGATTTTTTGGAAGTAGATCACCAGGCCTTTCTTCTGAGGCACCTCTGGGCGGACTGGAACCATCAACGTGTCACTTAGCAGATGAGCATAATAACCATTTAATAAGGCATCAATATTTAAAACCCCTGAAACAGAATCAAGCAAACAGTTAAGTGTCGTCGGTTAGATTCCAACTCGTAGTGACCCTGTGTACAACAAAAAGAAACACTACCCGGTCCTGAACCATCCTCACAATCATTGCTATGTTTAAGCCCATTGTTGCAGCCACTGTGTCAATCTATCTTGTTGAGGCTCTTCCTCTTTTTCACTGACCTTCTACTTGACCAAGCACGATCTCCTTCTCCAGGGAGTGGTGCCCCCTGACATGCCCAAAGCATGTGAGATGAAGTCTCTCCATCCTTGCATCTAAGGAGCACTCTGGCTGTCCTTCTTCCAAGACAGATGTTTGTTCTTCTGGCAATCCATGGTATATTCAATATTCTTTGCCAACACCATGATTCAGAGGCATCAATTCTTCTTCGGTCTTCCTTCTTCATTGTCCAGCTTTTCCATGCATACAAGGCAACTGAAAATACCATGGCTTGGGTCAGGCGCACCTTAGTCCTCAAAGTGACATCCTTGCTTTTCAACATTTTAAAGAGGTCTTTCGCAGCAGATTTGCTAATGCAGTATGCCCTTTGATTTCTTGACTGCTGCTTCCATGGGCATTGATTGTAGATCCAAGTAAAATGAAATTCTTGACAACTTCAGTCTTTTCTCTGTTTATCATGATGTTGCTTGTTAGTCCAGCTGTGAGGGTATTTGTTTTGTTTATGTTGAGGTACAATCCATACTGAAGGCTGTGGTCTTTGATATTCATCAGCAAATGCTTCAAGTCCTCTTCACTTTCAGCAGACAAGGTGGTGTCATCTGCATAACACAGGTTGTTAATGAGTCTTCCTCCAATCCTGATTGCTCCATTCTTCCTCATATAGTCCAGCTTCTCAGATTATTTTCTCAGCATACAGATTCAATAAGTATGGTAAAAGGATACAACCCTGACTATCATTATTTTTATTTGTCAAACACATTTTGTTTGTGGTCAGATTCTGTAGTTCAAGAACATAGGACAACTTTATAAGGCTTAAAATTCAAAATACTTCCTAGGGATACCAGAGTGTCAGATTCAGACCACAGTTTGTGAAATGTTGTCTTCATTTTCAGTTCGAGTGTTAAAGAAGTCAAATTAGCCTCAGATTAAATTTTAACATGTCATTCTTAAGGGATGTGGGAAGGATAATATTTATTTTTCTAACAGCGTGGCAAAGATTAATAAATTTAAAATACTAAATATTGTACTACAATAGAAATTTCTGTGGCAAACCACTTACTAATGGCATAAATATTTACCGAGGCTTATTCAGAGTTTTTAAAAAAAATCCTTTGGAAACCTAGGAATAAAAGATATTTTGCTTAAAACCAGAACTTTTTAAATCTGCCACAAATTAAGTACAAAATACAGCCACACTGCATACAGCACCTTACAAGGTACAACATCTCCAAGTTGGTTAAATACCCAGTTGATTTCACTATACTTTTAAAATTTATCCTCATGTGTTCCCAACGATGTTCCAAACGCTAATTATGGCGATCCTTTCCAGTCTCACCCACCTAAAGTATTTCAATGGAGAAGGGTGTGTGGTACGCTAAATCATTTTACTGCAAAAAGGAATAAAGTTCATATATGCTATAGTGATACAAATTTAGTGTTTCCACTGAAAAGCAAAAAATAAAATTTTATTTTTCACTTTGTTATTTCAAATACAAAGAGCTCATTATTGAGGGTAAAAAAATACTCCTTCTCAATTTATGCATTAGAATTCCCTTGGTTTTCTTTTTCCGAGTCTTGCCTCAAATACCAAACAAATGAAGAGGATAAAAACTTTATTTTACCTTTGTAGTGGATACCAAGTCTGGTCGGCAAAACAACTTATAAGAGGAAGTGGATACCATCTTACCTTTTTAGAACCAAATTTAGTTCAAATGGATGCCTTTGTTCCCGAGCTCCAACACAAGCTAACTACTATAGAACCACTACTGAGAAAGTGAGATTCAGCATTTTCTGGGCAGATGACCTTGGAGGTATTTGAGTTTGCAAGGATTATTATCCAACCCTATTTTTTGGAAAATGTACTTACTTAGTTGAACTTAACTGCGTATGCACTTTCCTTCTGTTACATACACACAAATTTTCAAAACCCTATAGAAAATGCCAACACGCACCACAGCTGCCTCAACAATTCTAGGAGTTGAGAAGATGGCAAAGGAAAGGAAGAAGGTAAAGTCTTGTATGTCCTTAATGCAACAATCTGAGAGAGCATAAGCGGTATGCCCCAGCAATTTTTAATATATCAAGCCTAAATAAGTATAGAGAGGGATTGCTGAAGAGAATAGAGATGCTACCAGCTTTAGGCACACACGTAAGGAATCACTCCCAGATGTAGAGTTTAAATATGGAGAGAATAAATTTTACATGTCCCAAGCCAAAGATATTTCAAGGATCTGATTTATCAAAGAAACACCAAAACCCCCCCAGAAGTCACCAGTTCCTAACAGAATGGTCAAGAAAAAGGCCCTGCGGTGCTGAGTGGGAGCAAAGAATAAGTTAGACATTGACAGGCATTAATAAGAATATGCTAGTATAAGAACATCCAGGAACGATCTGGAGTTCTCAGCAGCACTGGATTTGTGGTGAGAGCAGGAGAGCAGCAAAGCCAGCTTGTTGTCAGTTGCTGTCCAGTCGATTCCAACTCATGGCGACCCAACGCGTACAGAGTAGAACCACTCCATAGGGTTTCCAACGCTGTGACCTTTCAGAAGCAAATCGCCAGCCCTGTCTTCAGAGATGCCTCTGGATGGGCTCAAAACTCCATCTTTTTGGCTAGTAGTCAACTGCCTAACTCTTTGTGCCACCCAGGGACTCCCACAGGCTGCTAAGGGAAATTAATACCCTAAAAAGCATGACCACACCTCCTGTACTCTGTTTATAATTATCTACAATAATTTTTATTGAGACAAACATCTTGTTTAGAAAAACAACTTCACTTATCACTTACAACATTTTTTCTGAGGGGAAGTAACTCTAAGAATTGTCCTAGTTTTCTGTGTGTGGGAAAATGAAGTTTTAGGTGAGCTGGGTTACATGCATGGAGAGCAGAGAAGACAAAATATCTGGGAATGGGAACCAAGAGGAAGTATTGTCTTTCAAAAGCCAATCTCCTATCTCTCCTGGTGAGTCTCTGGTGAGCCAAGCTGGGAATCACGGTCTCCATGAACATAAGAGCTGACTGTACTTACAGAGCAGTCATTCTTAAATATTTGCTCTTGAAACAAAGTATGACTCTATTTTTTTCCACTGGGTGTCAGTTATTATTTGCTCAGTTATGGTTTCAAAGTAGCAACTCTTTTGTGTCCTATACCCATCTCTGTAAGAACCTATCAAACTATAACCCAAGAACTCTGAAATCATTTTTCTTTGAAATGTCAGATATTTGTCTACTTTCAAAAAGAGCTCAAAAGTAACGATGATGAATGCCTATCTACAAGAGTTGAAAAGAAATCCTTAGCTAAGAACTCCAGAATATATTTAATTATGCACATATTTATAATCTACTTAAGACACTGAAAAAGAGAAAGAATTCTACTATGTTCTGAAGAGCAAGGGGGACTCTCTGGAGCGCCTGCAAAAGGAAAGTGGGGCTTAATGAATAATGGCTACTGGAAGGAAAAACACCAAGATGCCATTATACAAACAGATACTACAAACATTGGAAAATTGGAATTTTAAATATAAATAAAATATTGGAACATAAAATTGGTACCAGATGTCAGTTGAAATTAAAGTTTCAACTTTATTACAAAGAACTATATACCCTGGGATAACATATTTTCATAGTCAAAGCTAACAATAAACAGAACATTCAATTTATGTAACATTTTAGGTCAAAGCACTTTCTTGATAATAAGAAAAAAAAATGTTTAAAAAAGGGTGACAGAGAACAGATGTCCATAAATGAGGGTCTTTCCCCAAAACATCTATTTAACTGAACTGTGAGCAGGCATGCTTCAGTTGACACCCTGACTTCAGGCATAAACTGGGTTGTCCCCGCACTAGATATATTTCAAAATTCTGAAAAACAAGGGCAGAGGTCAAGAACCATCAATAAGTCATGCCAACTGTAAACAGTATGAACAGCTACTAATACAGGGGACAACACTACTGCCACAATGTCCTAAAACCGTAAATCTGAAGACTCCTGACATTCCTAATACTGAAAGCCCAAGCTCCTCCACACACCGTAGAAGCAAGGTCTTCCATGACCTAGCCCTTTCTACCACTCCAGCCTCCCCATCCACCTTTTTCTTTATGATCCAGAACTGCGTACCTACTTACAGTAACCCACACAAAACCATTTCACAGCCTCTGCTAGTGTTGACACTACTCCCTCTGCTGGGAATATCCTTTTCCCTTCCCCTGCAGCTAACCTTTAGTAAACACTCAGGTATCACCTCTAAAGGAGTTCCCCATTCACCATCATCATCATCTCTCTCGTCTCCACACTCCCCAAACAAAATAAAACCCACATACAACTGGATTAGATAGACATTTTCTGTCATCATTACTACGTTCAGAGCATGACTCCATCATAACACCCAACATTTTAAGTATGGCTTGAAATTATCATCGCTACTAGATGCTAAGTTCTAGAGGGCAGAGAAATTGCATCCTGTTCAACACAACATATCCAGGTCTGAGTATAGTATTGAACACGTTGTTGTTGTTAGTTGCTGTTAAGTGGATTCTGACTTGTGGTGACCCTATATGTACAGGGTAAAACTGCTCCATAGGGTTTTCAAGACTTGTGGAAGCAGATCACCAGGCCTACCATCCAAGGCACCTCTGGGTGGGTTTGAACTGCCAACATTTTAGGCTAGTAGTAAGCGCACAATCATTTGCACCACCTATGAACCTTGTCTGATACATTCCAAACAAAACCCAAAAAAGGGTTTTCATCACTATAGCAGCTGATGTTCTACTATCATCAACACTGAGTATCCACCAAAACACCGACCACTGTCGAGTTGATTCCAACTCACAGCAACCCTACAGGACAGAGTAGAACCACCCACAGGGTTCCCAAGGCTGTAATGTTTTACAGAAGCAGACTGCCACATCTTTCACCCACGGTCTGACATATTAGGGTTAAATAAAAGATAGCTCACCATGATTTCGGCTATACCTGATTCCATGGCTCACTTATGCTCCAAAATGCCAGTTAGTACCCAGTTTATATTGCTTACTAACCTAAACGTGAACATAAATCAATAAAATGTACATGAACAGTTCACTTCCACTCGCTGGCAGATTATGACTGAACAGTCATTTATAATTAAAATCTAGATTGCCAGCAGGGACTTGAAAAACCTAATCCCCTACTAATCTCACTCAAGAGACACCTCATATTAGAAATATTATCACGTGCGAGTGCTGTGTGAACCAAGTCTACTTAAGAATAAAACTTTGAAAACTTACCTTATGACTCATTTCAAATTGATATTAGGAACAAATGGTCAACTGAAGGACACAGAGTATTTATTGAATGTAACTGCATACCAAGCACGATACTAGGCTCTTTGCATAGATTATCTCATTTTACTTTAATAATTTTAATAAATGTATGAAGTATTATTTTCCTAATTTTTTAATTTCACCAGAAACTAAGGCTCAAATCCAAGATCACAGATTTAAAAAAATAAAAAACCTGTTGCTGTCAACTCATAGTGACCCTATAAGATAGAGTGGAACTGCCCCATACGGTTTCCAAGGAGTGGCTGGTGGATCTGAACTGCCGACCTTTTGGTTAGCAACCTGAGCTCTTAACTACTGTGCTACCAGGGCTCCAAAGATCACAGATTGAAGACTACATTTTCTTTCCACAACAACATGTACATGAAAACGCATGAAAGCCATATTTTAATTTCTCTATAGCATAATTAACCTTGGCAAAACAAACCAAAAAAGGCCTTCTTGGAACTCTTTAATTTGACAAATGGTATTTATGAAAAGGCCTTCATTTTTAATTATGTGAAACTCAACACTTTCCCCTGAGTTCAGGAACACAACAAGGTCACACTATCACCACTGTTCTTAACCACTGTACTGAAGTCCCAGCCAGTGGAGTAAGGCAAGAAAAAGAAATACAAGGTATAAAAGATTGGAAAGGAAGAAATAAAACTGTTATTATTCACAGAAAAACATGCAAAATGGCTACAATAAAAAAGTCAGTAGTATTAAACATTATTAAGGATAGATAAAAAGAAACTCTCAGACATTGCTGGTGGATCCAACAACTTTGGAGAACGGTTTAACACTACGGTAAAACCTGCAAAAGCCCGAACTTGTGTAAGGTGGAAAACTGTCAGAGAAGGAAAACTCATATTTCCCACTAAAATGAGCAAAAGAAAAGTGGTAAGATTGCACCCTGTCAAAGGCAGAAAACTTTCAAGACCTGGAAAAACAAGGCAGTCCCCTCGAGTTCTGGTGTTCACAGGTTTGACCGTACCTACTAAAGTTCCAAGCACATGCCCACTCTACTATGTTGCCATTTTACTCACAGTACGGGTCCAAGAGATACAAGTCCATATATCCATCAGAAGACATGTACAAGAATGTTTATAGGAGGTGTATTCAGAGCAGCAGTATAAACCCAGGGCTTGGGGTGGGGGTTGGGGGTTGAGGGGATGGTCTGCCCCAGGTATAGGCAACAAGAGGGTACACTGAAGTAAGTCTGAAAACAATAATAAAACCAACTAAAAGCTGGTTTCCTTTTTATTATCACCATGCACTAGCAATTTCAAACAAGGTCAATAATAAAATACTTCTCCCCAAAAGAATTCTTTCGTTGGTCTATGTTTTAAAGAATTGTACAGTTCTGCTGAGATTAAATTATATATGTATATAAAATGAAATATGTGTGTGTGTGTGTGCGTGTGTTTCAAATTAGCATGTTTTCATGGCTTGCTTATTCTTTAGTAAAAATTGTTTTTCACACAGAATTCAGAGAACTCCCAGTTAGGAAGCTGCCCTCTTCTGACCTGAACCCCTGACCACATGTACTCAGCTCCACAGATTCATTCTGAGGAAGTCCCTAACAGTTTGGAATCATTCAGTCTTGCAGTAGGCACAATTTGCTTCTCCATTCCCTGTGGTACTACATATTCCTTCATTTATACATTAGATTTTAATTAAACAATGATAGCAAATTGATTCCAATGGTGAAGAAATACAACTTGAATTATTTCAGTTCTGTCATTCTATGTGACTCACTGGAGTTTTTATTTGTGCTGAAAACTCAACTGTGGAGGCATCGCTTAAAATCCACTAGAATCACTCCCAAAGAAACAAAGACACTAGAATTCCTGGAATGTATTGTGAAATGGGATTTTTATGAATCTCTGCCAAACTTACCTTTTACGAAATCTGAAGACGTTCCTAACTACTTGTATAGAGGCTGTTGCTTTATATATGACAGAAATTTTTCAAACTTAAAACTAATTTTTAAAGTGTTCTTTGTTGAACTATAAACAAAGGTACACTGACAAATCTGACTATACTTTCAATTGACCATGAATATGTAACATGGATAAATTTTGACAATGTTATTCGCAAATTTGGAGACGTTAAGCCTCAAAAACAGAATCTCTAATATTGTTATTCATTACTGTGACAGATCAACAGTAGGTATAAATGTTTTACTCTTAAAAAATTAATATAACTAAAAACTATTAATTCATTTCGTTTTTTCCTTTTTTGTACTATAATATTTATTTTACTTTATAACTTACAGGACTAAATTTTGGAGATTCAATAAGTAAAAATTTTCACTGACTACATTTCTTTTCTGGCCATTATCGTGTGTTTCATGTCATAATTATTAATGAAAATAGTTCTGTTGTATAGGAGGATGGTGTTAAAAATGATCCATTCCTGATGTCAAATACATTGGGTATGCCACTGATTTCAAATAGCACCAAACTGGAAATGACCTAAATGTCCATCGGTACTAGAATGGATAAATTTGTGGCATAAGCATACAACACAACACTAGACAAAATGAACTGCTGCTACACCCAACAAGGTCCTTGGTACTTTAAAAAAAAAAAAAACTGTTAAATATAGAAAGTCTGGTGGTGCAGTGGTTAAAAGCTACATCTGCTAACCAAAAGGTCAGCACTTCGAATCCACCAGACGCTCCTTGGAAACTCTATGGGGCAGTTCTACTCTGTCCTCCTGGGTCGCTATGAGTTGGAATAGACTCGACAGCAACGGGTTTGGTTTGGTTTTTATTGTTAAACATAATTAAATGTAGTTGACCATTAATGGTGCTGTGATTTTTAACTCTCAAAACATGACTATGTTCTGTACCTTAATGCAACTGACAGTTTGGTAAAGAGAGATTAGGGAAAGAAGGAAGTACAATCAAGTACTAAAGCAGCAAATGGCTATCAAAATTAAGCACTGTATAGGACCTGAGGGAGTGTACCAGAAAAAAATAAACTTTGTACTTTGAAAATTACTCTTCCTTGGCAAATTGTCAAAGTGCCCCAGAGTGAAGCAATGAAGCCTTGGTGGGCTGCAAGTTTAAATTAGAAAGGACCACCTGCCTAGTGCTTTGCAACTCCGGTGTTAATAAAGTTGTGTCTTTGTTTCCCTTAAGAGCTCATCTTTGTCCTTGATGGCACCGTGCCCTTGGCAAAGAAGACTTGTCACATTCCAAGAGCCCCAGGGGTTAATAACCTTCACCCAATGACAATATTAACTTGCCTGGGTCTAACCTGCAAAGATTGTCCCTTCTGCATAATTCCCTCCAAAATAAAGCAAACGGAAGGCAAGCAGTAAAGCAACCCACTGAAAAGTAGATCCTTGGTTCAGGATGGAGCACGTCACTCTGTGTTTGGGGAAAGGGGCTACCAAGTCAATCAGAGTTCAAACCGAGTGGAGCTGCAATTATCAAAGCGAATAGCAAAGAGGAGGGACTCCAGCAACTCACTTCTTTGCCAAAAACTTCACAACCAGAGCATGTAATAGTATGTGAAGTCATAATATTCATCCCAGAATATCAGACAGGGAGTAGAAAAAGCAGAAGGGGAAATGAAGTGAGGAAGGAATAAGAGGAAAAAAAACATACCAGAAACCATAATAAAATACACTTGTGGCAATTACAGAGAAAAGAGAAAGGAGGGCGGATGCTGGGTTGGTTTGGGCCATGGCTCTGAGTACAGTGAAAAAGACAGCAACCAAGAGAAAACCATGCAACATGCAGACAACTTGCACTTCCTTCTATAACCAAATCCTGGAGGAATGGCGTGATGGCTTTCAGGAACAAGAAATTCAAGAACCATCCAGTCTTTCCCCAAAACCTGCTACACTGAAGCCCCTTAACAAATGGGTTAATTCCCACATTCCACAAAAAGGACCCCAAAAGCAAAGGGCAAACACCCAGTAATAATAATGCTATCACCAATAATAAATTGGAATATACTTCTGTGCTCACACACATTGCTGATAGGTCCGACCACCTTGGAGAACTGTTTGGCAGTATCTGCTAAAGCTAAACATGTGTGTCCTCTACGATGCTGCATTTTATTCAAAGATATGAGTCCAAGAGAAACAAGTTCATACAGCCACCAGAAGACATGTACAAGAATGTTTATAGGAGATGATCAGAGCAGTAGTGTAAACCAAGAGCTCGTCAGTCAACAACTGCAAATCATTTCTTGTTAGTCCTCCCAGTTTTCATAGAAAGAAATGATATATCTGCACGTGTGTGTGTGTGTGTGTGTGTGTGTGTGTGTGTTTATGCAAAGATACGTGCTTGGGGTTAGGGGTCAGAGGGATGATATGGGTATACAAGCAGCTCAAACTTAGGCGGGGGAACCATGAAAAAGAAAGGAAAAGCAGAAAGATGAGGCTGAAAATAAGTGGCTAAAACATGGCTCTGTCTGACCCAATTCTCCTCATGACATCAGCATGCTATGGAGCAGATCTGCCAGGATTTCTTTTGGATGGTTAATTTTTCATGGGTCTTAGGGGATAAAAGAAGCTACATTTCTATACAAGTACCAATAAGACAGCCCTAACACAGGTGGGGTATGTATGGAGTTGTCCAGATTTGTAGATAGATGCAAATCTACATGCGATGAGAAATTCAGAAATGTGCTTGAGCACAGATCTTAATCTTTGGTGGCCAATCTAAGTTCCCTGAAAGGCAGTACAACAAGTTTGCTGCATTTTACAGATTTCAAAAATGGCAGAGCTTCACCTCATCCCACCCAGAAAGTCATTACTCAAGATACACTAAAACCAAGAAAACAGTCGATCATTTCACGGGCAAATGCATGACACATGCAATCTATATTTGCAAACAACCCTCCACGGTGTGCGCAAATGTGCTAAAAACTGCCACATTTCACAGTCATATCACCAATAATAAAGATGAGAACATTGTCATGGCAAGGTTTAAGTGACGACTTTTGTGCCAACAATAGGAATTCTTAATACATAACAGCCAGAAGAACACTTAAATAATTAAGGAACTTCCTGAGATACTGGGAGGGAAAAGAGTGTGAATGAAAAAAGGGTGGATTAAAGAAAGGAATATTCAGTGTTTTATAGAAATGCTAATAATTATCTCCACAAATTCCAAATAGTAGTTACCCTGGTGATAACTAGTTTTAAAAACCTTTTTCTGTTCCAAATGTGTTGAAGAGGAGGCAAGGGGAGTGAAGTCCATATTTCTGGCACATAGAAGACGTTTCTGTTTGTGTTACTTGGCCCCCCACCGAGCTCATTTTGCAGTCAGTGGGAGGGCCAGGGGTTAAAAGGCAAAGGAAGAATCAAAGACCTAGAATGGTCAGAGCTAACTAAGTTAACCCCTCACTCCATTCTGCTCTGCTCTCCAGTATCACACTAAAGGACCAAAAGGTAGAAGCAAAGCATTGTGATAAACATTTAGTTTTTTTGTTGTGTTTTGTTCTGTTTTGGAAGTAAGAGCAGGGCCAGCAGCTTCCTAGGGTACATTAGCAGAGAGCCCGATGCTTGGTGTAAAGCTCTGTTGTCAACATCTTGAAATTTTTAAAGATTTTTTAACACACTGCCCCACATTTTCATTTTGCACTGGGCCCCTCAAATTATGTGCTTCACTGGTAGAATTCTCACCTTCCATGTGGGAGACCTGGGTCCGATTCCTGACCAATGCACATTATTGAAAGTCACCATCCATCAGTCGAGGCCTGTGTGCTGCTATGATGCTGAACAGGTTTCAGCAGAGTTTTCAGAGTAAGATGGACTAGGAAGAAAGGACTGGTGATCTACTTCCCAAAAAATCAGTCACTGAAAACCTTAGGGATCGCAATGATCTAATCTGCAACTGATCATGGGGGTGGCACGGGACAAGAGAGTGCTTAGTTCCACTTTGCGTGGGGTAGCCATGAGTCAGGGGCCGACCCCACCACAATTAACAACAAGAACGCCTAAGTAAGAGTCTTAGGTGCTTATTTGTTTCTCACACTGGCATTCGAACTCTTCCTCACACTAACATATATCGAGCTCTTTAGGCAAGCCAGGCATAGCACTGGCTACTGCAAAAATCAGAGCAGAGAGTTCAAGCTCCTTAATTCCATGCCATTAAAAAATATTTTGGTTTACAATACACTGACAGCCTCCCACAACCATTTCTCCATTATTCCTCCTTGCGCCTCCCCAGCCTCTACCTCCACCTTCAGCTTTTAACAATTCATATAAAGGTAGTCCCTGACTGCAGCCCTAGTGGCAGTAGTGGTTAAGAGTCTGGTCTGCTAACCAAAAGGTCAGCAGTTCAAATCCACCAGCCGCTCCTTCGAAAACCTATGGGGCAGTTCTACTCTGTCCTATAGAGTTGCTATGAGTCAGAATCACGTCAGCCGCAAAGGGTTTGGTTCGGGTTTTTTTGGTTTACCCCGACTTATGATGGGGTTCTATTCTGAGGACTCCCTCGTAAATCAGTTCTGACATAAGTCAAAGATCTCTTTTTTTAGTTCTCATTATTATTGTCTTTTATTATCAGTATCTTTATAAATCCAATCTTTATTTGTCTTTGGGAGTTGAAAACATTACATATAAACATCTGTGAGTGAATATCTGAGAATAACATGAGCAAATGATGTGCTGCCAACACTGTAAGTAGTACATATTACTAACGATAAGAGGTACCAAAAAAAAAAAAAAAGATGTCGTTAAGTGGGGTTCATCATAAGTCAGGGACTACCTGTATTATAAGAAACTGGGGAGGATGGAAATTGTCTTTTCCATCATGAACAAGAACAAAATAAACCTCCTAAAGAAGTCAAGTTCTTGGGAGACACCACCCTTTCTCTCTGTGAAAGAAAGATGGTTGGACTCATTGGCCCAGGTCTCCTGGTACTATCTGAATTGAGTAGGGTCCCAGGTCCTTAACATTTGCAACATCTGTGACACTACACAGATGTGCAATACGAGTAAGTTATTCACAATGAGACTAATTTTGAATTAAAAGCAGAATTTTCTCTAAAATGATAGAGCACACATTTCTAAAACTAACAATTCTAGTGAAGATTTAGAACCCCAGGTACATTTTCAAATCTATAGTTATTGTGGTTAATTAATGATAAGAATCTAACATGAATTAATATTCATATATTATTAATGCATGATCCCTCTGCCAAAAAGCAGGCTGAAATTATAGTCAATACATTAAGATAAGCTCCATGAATTTAATATGGCAAAGCCTGTAGGGTCTCAAAAAAACCAAAAGACATGGAGCAGTGTGGACTGCAGGCTTTCTAAAAATGAAAATTCAAACAATACAAATGGAGACACACTCATTTTGACATTATCAAGACTATAAGCCTACTCTTAAAGTCAAATCAGACTCCTGGTGAAGGAGCAGGAGAAGAGATCAAAGTCTTAAGTACTTTATGTCCCTCCCTTGATAGTATTTTTAAAAATACAAGAAATATCAGAGTTACAAACCACTTCACAATGGACTATAAGAGGAAAAAAATCACTTCAATATTAAGCTACCTTTGGAAAAGCCAGAAGACTTTCTGTAAAATTATTATTTTTAACAAGAGTTGTGAAGTTCATATTTTGGACAATGAAAAAGAAAGACCAAAGAACAACTGACGCATTTGAATTGTCGTGTTGGTATACCATGGACTACCAGAAGAATGTGCAAATCTTCAGCCAGAAGTCTCCTTAAAAGTGAAGATGGCAACACTTTGTCTTGCTTACTTTGGACATGTCATCAGGAGGGATCAATCACTGCAGAAAGACATCATGCTTGGTAAAGCAGAGGGTCAGCGAAAAAGGGGGAAATCCTCCACGAGATGGACCGACACAGTGGCTGCAACAATGGGCTCAAACAGCAACAATTGTGAGCATGGCACAGAACCGGGCAACATTTCATTCTGTTGTACACAGGGTTACTATGAGTTGGAACCGACTCTACAGCGCCTAATGACAACAAAGTTTATATTCCACAGAGAAATATACCAAAACTTGGAGAATTCTATAAATGTGGACAGTTCAAAATTTCACCACTGCCAGTTAATTTTTTCGAAGAACAAAATTTTATACCACAGGGTCCTTTTATTGAAACTCTGGTTATTCATGACATATTCACCAGTGCATATTCAAGTCTCTTCTGATGTCAGGGCTCTCCCTATACCGTGCAATGTATATTCTGTAAGTGACAACTGGAAATAATACAAAATATATTGGCTAGGGCATATGACAAGAAAGACGAGAGTCTTTAAACTATCCTGAAGTCCCAAAAAATAACCCAGGTACCTAGTAAACCATCCAGGTAATGTGAAAGTTATTGACTATCCTTGATTAGGAATCCACATTTGTGACTATTATCATTGTTCCCTTATCCTAAGAAATGCTCTGATGATATACAAACAAAAAGAAATTGTCACTATATTATCTACTATTCAAAAAACAATACAAAAGGGCAGTACACATCAAAAACTGATCGGGCATGGTAGGAACAGTGCAATCTTCAACTATTTGAACCGTTATGCAGATAAGATTAACAGAAATCTAGCCTTAGAGCACAGCTTATGAGGATTATCAAATAAAGCAAAAAGAGTAACACACACAGGCCTGTGTCAATTATCAAAGCGGTGGGGAGGGTATGTCTGTACAAAGAGTATGAGGACAATTCTGAAGAACTATGTGATCACGGTTGAACTATACTCATTCACTAAAGAACTGTAGTTCCCAGAATATGGTAGACATGTTAGGAGTTATATTTTTTGATGATGTTGTTGGTGGTAGCATTTTGTGTTATTCAAAATCATTGTTAGCTCTTAGCAAAATGAAATTGCTGAACATCGTACACTCGTGGCAGTGGGGTAGATTCCAACTCATAGCAACCCTACAGGACAGAGTAGAACTGCCCCATAGGGTTTCTGAGGAGCAGCTGGTGGATTCAAACGGCTGACCTTTTGGTTAGCAGCCATAGCTCGCTGTAGCTCTTAACCACTGTACCACCAGGGCTCCGAGCACCGTATATACATGATTAATTAGTAGGTATAAAGGAGCCCTGGTGGCGCAGTAGTTAAACGCTTGGTTGCTAACCCAAAGGCTGGCGGCTCGCACCAGAGATGATGTGGCAGTCTACTTCTGTAAAGATTATAGCCTTGGAACAGGGGTGTAGCAAGGGTAACGAGCACCCAGGGGAAATCTCTAAGTTGCGCTCCCTACCGCCCAATTTCAAGATGAATAGACGTTGACAGCGGCACCAGGTCAGCAGAAACATCTTCCCTGCTCCTGTCCTGCTGCCTCAGTCAGACGTGTGCCCGTGGGCAAGTGCCCCTCTCCTTTATAACCCCCTTCAGTACACCTCTGCCTTGGAATCCCTATGAGGCAGTTCTACTTTGTCCTATAGGGTTGCTATGAGTCGGGATCAACTCGACCACAACAGGTTTGGTTATACTCTACATTGTTTTAAAGACTAGTATCCAACAGAATGATTAGAAAATACCCACAGTTTTTGATTACTGTAATATACAAATCTTATTTATACTTGAAAATTCAATTGACTAAGGCTATGTGTGTGATTGTGTGTGTTTTGATGGAGAAACCTGGCAATTTTGAACTTTTCCATGATTTTTAAACTAAGCAGCACCCAGGGAAATACATTCATACAAGAGAGAAAAAGTGGGTGGTTTTCTTTTCTTTTTTAAAAAGGCCTAGTTGCTGAAAACATTCCAGTCCCCAAACAATTTAGGAGGGCTGAAATTGGTCTATTTTCATGATGCTTGCCAAACTCTGTCCCAACAGTGGAAGAAAATCAAGCATCTAGAATTAGACAGAATAAGGACCAGTTTATTCTTGCATTCATTAATGCTCCAATGCTTGCATGAAGTAAAAATCTGCGGTGGCTTGAAAATTAATTATAGCTTTCAAAGTTATTCTGTGTTTAATAGTTACTTGTAAAGCACAGGTAATACAAATATAAATAAATGTTTTCCAACACAATCTTGCTGGTTTGTTGTTTTTTTTTTTTTTTTTTTTTTTTGGTTTACCCACCAATTAACTCCTTCTCTCCCTCCCCTCCCCTCCCTAAATCAAAAACACACAAACAGCAGTATCATCAGCGTAATAGGAGAGTTTCATAATGCAGCTACCAAAATGAAAACAGTCAGTCTTACACCATTAAATAGGATGTAAACTATAGGTTTTTTGTAGATGCTCTTTATCAGGCTGAGGAAGTCCTCTTCTATTCCTAATATGCTGAGAATTGTTATCATGAATGGATGCTCGATTTTGTCAAATGCTTCTACATCAATTGATGTAATCATATTTTTTTCTTCCTTGACTATAACATTATGTTCGAAACTTATAAAGGTCTTTGTTATCCCAAGATTGTTCCTGCATCTTCACTTTTAATGCTTAAAGCTTTAATGCAATTTTTTTGGTTCTCTCAATTTTTTAAAATTGTCCAATGAACATGTGCCAGTTGTACATTTTTATCAATATTTCTTCATTTCTCAACAGTCAGTTTGTGTCATGCGTTCTACATTTTAAAGAGAAAACAGTTAAATGAGCTGATAAAGTCCTTGATTAGTCAGTCAAGTAAACAGTATTAATTTTTTCTTTTAAATTAATTAATGTTTATGTTAATGTACAAAACTCTCCAAATTAACAAAGCCAGTCGGAAAAGGCCACGTACTGTATGATACCAACTATTTAACATTCTGAAAAAGGCAAAGCTATAGAGACAGTGAAAGATCAGAGGCTGCCAGCAGTTCGGGGAGTAGGTGGAGGGCTGCAAAGGTGGAGCACAGGGCATTTTTAGGGCAGTGAGACTATTCTCTATGATACTGTAATACTGGACACATGACATCATGCATTTGTCAATAGCCCTAGGGCTGTACAACACAGAGTGAACCCTGATGTAATCTATGGACTGTAGTTAATAATAATGTATCAATATTTGTTCATCAACGGTAATAAACAGACCACATGAACACAAGGTGTTAGTAACAGGAAAATGTGATGGGGAGAGAGGGTACATAGGAACTCTCCGGACTTAATGTTCACGTTTCTACAAATCTAAAATTGTCTAAAAGATAAAGTGTATTAATTTCTAAAAATAAATTTATATTTAATCATGCTATCAAAAGGCAGAAAAATGAGTTGATCTTTTTTTTTAAGTTAATGTACATAATTCTACAAGCAGCTATACAAAACCTAAACCCAGACAGGTGACAGCAAATCAACCAAACCTAAAGTCCAACACGTAAAATAACTTTTTTTATTAATTTAAAGGTATGTTTTTGGAACCAGCCCACAATTTCTCAATCATTTCAAGTTATTTGCAAACATTAACATAAATGTATCCTTTCCATTTTTTTCAAAAAATATACACTTACTAAATCAAAAAAGCAAATGCATCTCCTGATTAACGTGTGCAAGCAAATATACATAGTACTGACCATCTTTTTTTTTTTTTTTTAATTCAGCTTCTAGTTTTCACCTTTCTTAGGACTAGACTGTGAAACAGGAATGTGTATAAATCCCTATTTTCATTAGAAAGCAGCCCTAATACATTATTATGGTTTGAAATGTGAGCTCAACAACATCTGCGCAATTACAGACTGTATCTTATAGGAATAATAGTGCTATGTATCATGAACACATACCAGTAGCACAATGTTAAAATCATTAAGTTTTATTTAATTACAATCCACTCTCTGAAATGCACGTGGTACAGCTTACAATTAATCGTAATTACTGAAACTCACAGCATAGTACCACACAGCATCAAGAGGATTACCGAGTCAGGAGCTGCCTTATTCTTTCTGCTTATTATAAGAGCAGAAAGAAAATTCAGACAGTATGGCACCGCAGGAAAAGGGCAAACAAATTCATTTCCTGTAGAATGAAAAACATTTAAAAAATAGTTTTATGTTCAACATTCTCTGGAGATCAGCTTCCAAGTGTCTACATTTATGGAGGAAATCATTTTAGGGTCAATGTGCTAAAACCACTTTGCATCTTTTTCTAACAGCTTTGCTCATTTTTATTTTAAGTTTGCTTTTAAGTCTACGTGGTGTGACAAGCTGTGGACTTATGATGCCAAGCTCTATTGTTAAGCAGCTCTTTTTATGAACCAAGTTATTCAAGTTACTAAAATTACAGCGATCACTAAGAGTATACTGTTGGGCCGTCCTTATAGGAAAAGTCTATAAACACAGAAATGTGTGATGTGCATACATATTCATATGTACTTGTGCGAATGTGTGTGTGTGCACTTGTGTGCAAATGTGTGTGTAAAACAATAACCCAGAATCTAGCTTTCTCTGGTCAATAGCTAAATTCAGAGAAAGGAAAAAGTGTGTTTCCTTCTTTAAAAAAACTATCCCTTCTCGGAAACAACAATCATGATATTTTAAGCCGACCAACACAGATAAGTCACTTGAGTATGACCTCTCTCCTTCTCCTCCATTTGATGGGGCAGAAGGACTAGTTCTCTCAGAGAAAGGAGCAGAAGCCTTTGGGAAATTCTTTCAGAGCTGGCTCTGAACTAATAGGAGCTGAAGTTCCAGAGATGACAAATTTGAAAATCTCGAGAAGGTCTCTGACAGTGAACAGTCAGAAGGCTGAGAGGAAGAAGAATAAAAACTATAAGTTTAAGAGAAGATCAAGGTGAGATGAAATGTTTCCTGCTCAAGAGTAACAATACTGATTAAGAAATTATAAACGAGATGATTATTAGTTATTGAATATTACAACTCATTGCTGTCGAGTCGATTCTGACTCATAGCCAACCTATAGGACAGGGTAGAACTGCCCCATAGAGTTTCCAAGGAGCGGCTGGTGGATTCAAACTGCTGACCTTTTGGTTAGCAGCCATAGCACTTAACCACTACACCACCAGGGTTTCCTCCTGAATATTATCTAATATCTAATATTAGTAATCTAGTTTTATCCAAATCATCTCTTTAAATCACACTGTAAATTTCTAACATATTTTTAAAACATTTTTAATACTGGTTGATTTTTTGCTCCATTTTCTAAATAGAAAAGTTATTGAAAGTATTATGTTCAACCTGTCTACAAACAGCCTAGTAATCTTACCCACAAGACATAGCCAACTAATTATTTCTCAAACTGAAAGCAAAGTGTATAAGCAAGGATTCAGCTTTCAATAAGACTGGTTTTATCAATTTAAACTCAACAAAAGGGACAGCTACCCTGAAAGAATAAAGGGCTACACTCCAGGGAGTCAGAGAGCCTAAGAGAGAAAATTTATATCTTCAAATTTTTATTTATTAAACTTTTTAACTTCTTATTTCAGGTAAAATTGTTATGAGATAAACTTTAAAGGAAAAGCAATTGGATTTTTTCTTTAAAAAAAAAAAAAAAGGAAAACACTGTAAACTATTAGATACAGCCTTTCTTCAAATATCGGTACTCAATTACATTCTCTGATGCAATAATTATATCATTATAACAGAGGATGCTCAAAATTATGACATTTCTAAACTATAACCCCAGAGCTAACAAAAAGGGAAAAATACACAACTCCTCTCTCACTTCCTCTAAAATTCAGACTTCCTAGTCTTTATTTTAAAATTTTAAGAATTAACAAGCAATTGTACTTGCTTAGTAAGTGTTCAGTGGTTTCCCTAGCAGTGACCACTAAATAAAGAACTAGAGGAAAATCAATCAAGGACCTGTTAACCTAAGATCTCCCAACATTGGACAGTGCATGTAAGTGTTGAGATCTTTAGAAATTCTTCTTAGTTTTGCTTGAAAACTTAGCACCTCCTTTATAAACTGAAATACATTCCTTTTCCACCCCACTTAAAATAGCTTTTCTCATCTCTTGGTGACATCAAGTGACATCTTGTACCCATAAAGCCAGCATGTGAGAACACTTCAATAACAGTAACAAAGTCAGTCAAAATTAGTACAGAAATGAGAAACTGACATCTCAGAGAAGGAAAAACAGCACACCAGTAAATGCCTATAAATTCATTTTAGAAGAAAATGGACCCAAAAAAGAATAGACCAAAAAGGAAGTGAATGTATATGTTTGATGAACTACTCTCGAAGCTTCAAATGTCTTCTTAACTATGACATCCTTCCTGGTTGACAATCTAGTCTCAATTTAACATCCAAAATATTAAACTCTACGTGTCTAAAATTAATTTTTGCCTCTGTAACCATCTATTCCACTTTTCTGTCGGGCAGAAATACACACCTCTAACTGTGCCTCTCCCTCCATACCCGGTCACAAGGTCCACATCTCACCTCAGAACTAAACTATTTAAGGGCAACCAAAGTATTACCCCAACCTCCTTTTTGGTTTCACTTGCTATCACTACCCGAAGATTTCCTCATTGTCCACTGATTACACCTCAACGTTCCTATAAGTTAGCTTACACCCATCCCACATCCCTTCACTGAATGCTCTAATCCTGTCGATACCAAAAGTAGTTCCTGTCAAGTCGACTCTGACTCATGGCAACCCCATGCGTCTCAGAGTAGAACTGTGCTCCATAGGGTTTTCAGTCACTGAGTTTTCGGAAGTAGATAATCAGGTCTTTTGCCCTAGGTGCCTCTAGGTGGACTTGAACCTCCAACCTTTCGTTTAGCAGCCAAACGCATTAATTGTCTGTACTACCCAGGGACACCTAGTCTGCCGACACACCCCTACAAATTCTTCATAATCTAGTTCAAACTCCACTCCTAGTTAGGAGGTTTTGCTGTTCTCCCCAGCCACAAGGAAGATCCTGGCACCCACAATGTTTCCTGGCGCTCAAATAATTACTGAATGGATGAATGGTTTAAGTATTCTAAATTTTATTGTCTATATTTGTAATCTGTTATTTGCTAACTTTTTTTTCCTTCATTTTTATTTTATCACCACAATGAGATGGAGAATACCCAAGTGTGAACAGGCATCTCCGTTCACACATTGCTGCATCTCTCCCCTGTGAGTCACTCATTGTTATGGGCACAGATACTGAATACTGTCTCAGAACATAAATAGCATTTTAGAATCATCTGGTTTAATTGTCCATTAAAATTCTTTGAGTGCCTTCTACAATATTGCCACCACTCACCCTCTGCTTGAACTCACTCCCTTCCCAGCCAGCCCACAGCAATCTTTGAGAGCTTGGACTTGAAGGAGCTCTTCCTTACACCGGTCCCCCAGTTCTCTCCCTGGCACCATACAGAACAAGCCTATATCCATTTCTGCGTAATAGCAGAATGAACTTCTAGATTCATTCCTTCACTTATTTCTTCAACAAATATGTAATGAGCACTTACTACACCAGGCAGATATAATGAATACACATACCACCACCATCCTGTTCTCATCCATCATTTGCATAATCCCTAGGCTATACACTTCCAGTTGCATCAAGCACTAACAGGATGTGACGTCAACTCCCTTTGGTCATCTTGACTTCTTGCCTCTAAATGCCACCCATTTCTAAATATTCAAGAAAACACCACCTGCATTCCATACAACCAAGAATGAAGTTCAGCCCAAAGCAGCCGAACTCATGCCTGCTTATAATCCAAGATTCCATTCACATTTCCATGTTTCTTTTCTAGAAAGTCCAAAGTCACCGTCACTGGAATGAGAGCAATTTTGGTGATATAGGAACTCTCTCTTTCTCCACTCCCCATATGAGCCAGGAGCAGAACCTATTTTACAAACAAAACCTATCACAGAACATTAATATATAAAAGAGCTAAAACCAATCTTAGCACAAATTTATCTTTTAATTTGAAACGTATATCCATTTCTTATTAAAAAGACAATCAGAGAACAATGAGACTACTGAGTGAATAAAACAGTACCTCAAAATTTGAATTTAGCATTACAGCAATCTCAGAGATATGATGCAATTTGTTTCTGCACTTCTGTTCAGCTTACACTTTATCAGCTTAAAACTCTCACAGATAAAAGCTTAACTTTGTAATTTCGGGACATTCTTTAATTAAACTGATTCAGAAGCTTGAAAGAGAAGTGAGAAATCTCTGTTTCAAAAACTAACATGAGCCAGCTCCCAATCTTTATAAAAATACACACGACAAGAAGCACTCAGACCTGAAAATAGGCACAGAAACTATCTATATCACCATATTATCACACGTGTTCCCTTGTTATCGCACAACTGAGCACGTAAAACTTTGCTGGCACTTAACAAGCATGGTGTACAGGTGCTATTACAGAATGGTACACGTTTACCTGGGTAGACCAGGGCAGACCATGGCCTTCCTAAGCAGTGATACCTTAAAGAGAAGTCAGGTCTTTGAACAGAGACGGTAGGAAAGGCCCACTCTAGTGTAAGGTTTGCAAAGAAAAAGATTTAATCTGGAAGGACATGTTAAAGAATCAGTTGTTGCGAACATTTAACACTGGAACATGACATAGCTGGACATTCCTACCATTTCAAGAACACCCTCGAAAACTAAGACAAGACAGAACACAAACACCTCAATTCATACCATGACTTCAACTGAATAGCACCTGTCTTCATACCTCTTACAAAAATCACTAAATTGACTATTTTAATACTATACTTGCTAAAGTACTGTACATAAATGGTATCACTTTCTAGAAGTTTTCATGAAAGACTATTTCAATAATGACAAATAACAATCATACTATGCAGATTACTTTACAATTTTCAAAAAATGTCAGATTTTTCTATTGTAGTATCTACTTCACACTATCAAAAACTGATTTAAAAAAAAATTGTATACCCAAACATATTTGCATTTTAAATGCATGTTCATGAAACAAAAAGCCAAACTATGGTGCTCAGGCGTACATAATATTCGTGAAATGAAGAAAAAAGACTTCTCAATCATTATATGACTATCAATTAGGTGTTTTATAAATTCAGCAGAAGAACCAGATACTCCTAAAGGTAGCCATTTCTACACTGTTTTCATTTAAAGAATTTTACTTAACCCATATCAAGCTTGACCATACACATCTGACCATACACATCTGACCATCTTGCTAAAACAAAGAATCCAACACCTCTAACTACAGCAAGATTATATATCTACCAGAAGCATACAGAACGAAAGATACATTTATAGAAATTAATACAGAAAAATACTCAAGGACTATAAATTCAAGATCAACATTTATTCTGAAGAAATTAATTTTGGGGGATTATTCCTTTTATGTAAATTTTATATAAATATCAGTGTTAGATTTGTAGGCTGATGCTGTTTTAAATAAAAACCCAAAGCCTTACGATATCATGGATTAACACATAAAAGGGCATTAAAAAAGAAGTTTTAAAGAAAATTGTGTTCCGTCTTTAAAATTTCTGAAAATTATTCCACATTAGAACTTCACCGAAAAAGTTAGCCATTTCAATTGTTACAGAAGGATGGGTTAGATAATATTTGTCATAAAAGAATCTTTCCCCTCCTTCTATGGTATAAAAATCAAAGAGAAAACCTGTCCATCACCAACTCATTTCAGAGAAAAGATTGAGTTTGTATTTGTAAGCAAGATATTAACTACAATTAGCCCAGTCAGGCTACCATTATTTTTTGGCAAATAATGTGCTTACACATATAACATGCCCACACATATAACATGTGGCATACTGTGCTTACAAAAACAGTGGGGGGGAGGGAGTTGCATGGTTAGCAAAATCATATCATTATTTGCATAAAAATACAATACATAAAAAAACCACTGAATAAATTACAATTGGATGAATTATTGAACAAACTTCATCATTTTCAGTTCCTTTTATTAAAAAAACAAGACTTTTTGCATGACAAAATGTATGACAGGACACCAGAAAAGGTGTCTGAAGTAATTATTTATTGACTAATGTTGCCTGGTTTTGTGGTAGTTGGTTTTGTTTAAGTGCATGGGGCAAATACCACGTTAATATCATTTCCTATACTCTTCCTGAAATCATCATTGCAAAGAGTGTGAATTGACATTTTTCAGGAGCTGTTTCACATATTTATTTTCTGACAAATGGACTGTGGTGTTCTCCTTCTCCTGGCCATTCAGCCATGTGTGAGAGATTTAACTTTGCAGGTCACATGTGAAACTCCAGTATTTCTGGCCCCTGAAGGTACAGTAGGAAAGTGATGAAATAGCAAAAATCCACTCTGAGGGCGCTCTACAAAGACACACAAAAGCATATGGGAATGTAAGTTGGCTTCAACAGCTTGAAAGTGAAAATTGATGCTTTCACACAGCTTTGTCAGTAACACGTGGGGGTAGATGCACACAGAACACAACCTGAAGGCTGTTCCCAGATGTGAAGCAACTGCACTTCCCCATGTCTGACAGTTTCCTATTTATAGCAGACCTGATTTCTCTAGACACGTGATTATTTATGCACATTAGACATGCATTATTTAATGGCACTACTAAACCAAAACGGGAATTTTCTAGGTTTCTTTTAATAGACTACCAAACTTTTTCCTCTAAATAATTATGTTAAACTTTAAATAAGTTACATCTTCAATGTTCATTGAAAACAAGGCATTTGAATTTAAAACCTTCTCATCGTTATCTAGAAGTTTGAGAAAAAATTTTATCTGAGCACATCTTACCAAAATTAATAATCCAATCCATTCTTCAACCTCCCACATTCAGGTTCCACCTTTTCCAGACAAGCTTGTTCAACAATCACAGCTCAAACTCATGCGTCCCTCTTCCCCTGACCCCTAACCCATGCTGTCTGGTCCATGGAACTTGACACTTAATCATGTGCACACTGTTATTATTTGTACTTTATTTTATGTCGGTGTTTTATGTCACCTCCCAAGGAGAATGTAAGGTCCGTAAGTGAAAAACTGCATTTCATAATTCTTTGCATCTCCCACAGCAATGCTCGCGCCTCTCTTGTAGCAGGCAGGGAAATGTGTGTAAAAAGCGAAAGGGTCCTTTCTGCTGGGAAGATAGCGTTTGGAATATAAGCTTCAGCTTTTACATATTAAGCAGGATAATTTGACCCTTGTCCCACAGCTGAGAGAAGGGAAGAACGTTTTGAAAGGGAAATGGGTAGAAACCACAAAGAAAAGGATCTGTTGTGACTCAGGGCAGAGTCTTCTCAGATGTATTTCTGCTCAAAGCCACACAATCAGAAAAAACAGCCCCAGTTCATGTGCCCAAAATAGAAACAGAGAGAGCCCTGAAACCCACAGGTCAGGTGAGACCTCTGAGATGTCACAGACCATTACAGTGCCTGCAGGTAATCGGCAAGACCCTCCACACTGTGATGACAGATCTGTTCCCAGAAGAGGACCCCACAGGGTCTGCGGTTATCACCAGAAAGGCCCCGAATCAGCCACGGAGGAAGACAGCTTTTCCTTACAGGCTCTCCTCCAGGCCTCCCTACAGACAGAAGGCAGGAAAGCTGAGCCCTGGTGCTGCACCAGCCCCTCTGCCAGTGTTACTCATACCTCACTGGTGTCTCACAGATGAGGGCTGCCATCAGCACTGAGTCCTCCAGGGCTCCACGTCCCACTGCAGCCTTGCCAAGGCAATGCCCAGCCAAGCTCTGATGAAGCCTCTGACCACGGAATCTATCCCAAATGAAACCAAGGCAGCAGCCTAGGTCCCGCCTCTAGGGGGACATCAGCTTCTAAAAGCTCAGGCCGGAAGTGTGGGTCATCATGCTTCAACAAATATGTTTATCAACAGCTCTAAGCTTTGGGATACAAAGACAAACAAGAAATATGAAGGGTAAGCTCCCGCAGAGTCCACAGTCCTTGACCAGGTTCAGCCATCCATGGAGACCTTGCAAGTATTAGTCAATTAGTGGAGTTATTAAGGACTGCATTGATGGCCCTGATGTTGTCAGCAGTCTTCCACCTCAGCACTTTGAGAACATACAGAGAAGCAAAAACGTTGAGTGTGTCTTGTGGATTCGGAGACCAGGGTCCATTCTTATTTCAGAGCCCAACTGTAGGAGGAAAACCTCTGAAAAGTATTTCACGTGTGTGTGATATTTTACAGTTCTTAAGGAGGTTCTGGAAACCCTGGTGGCGTAGTAGTTAAGAGCTACAGCTGCTAACCAAAAGGCGAGCAGTTCGAATCCACCAGGGGCTCCTTGGAAACTCTATGTGGCAGTTCTACTCTGTCCTATAGGGTCGCTATGAGTCAGAATCGACTCGAGGGCAACAGGTTTGGATTTTTGATGTTAAAGGAGGTTCCTAGTAAGTCTTAGGAGTATGGCAGGCAGGATTCACTTTTCTCCATAACAAGGCTAGGTAACTACGATCAAAAGGAGCTTAAATAACTGGTGCAAGGTTGCCCAGCTAGTAAATAACAAAGCCCTGAGGCCCAGCTATGGACCTGGCACACATCTTGATCTAAGCGTGGGTTACTGTGATAACCAAGCCAGGGAAAGCCCCTTTTAAAGCACAGACTGGTAACAGGTGTCTGTGCTCACAGTGGTCTTGCAAACTGATACAATGATGGCTTTGGTATAACCACCCAAGTCTGCTGGGTCAACCCAAGCTTAGTTATTTCCCCTTAAAGAGATCTGAAGGGGGTAGGGGGAGAAGGAGAGGGCAAGTGGGAGAAGGTTACCTTGGAAGTAAGTGAGAAAATTCAAAGTGAAATTCAAAGTCACCTTCACTAGTAACCACCAGTTGGCACCCAGCTGACTCCTACACATGCGGATCCCGTGTGTTTCAGAGTACAACTGTGCTCCACAGGGTTGTCAAAGGTTGATTTTGGGGGGAAGCAAATCACCAGGCCTTTCTTCCAAGGCACCTCTGGGTGGACTTGTCCAACCTCTTGTTTGGCAGCCAAGTGCGTTAACTGTTTGCATCACCCAGGGACTCCAACTTCACTGGAGCCTCATTGTCACTTGGGGGTAGGTTCTTAAGTCTGTGTCAGCAGAGACAGCAACTATCCTATCTATCCAACATTATCTTTTAAAATCTCTGAAAACTGCCAGCAGTGCAGCAGACTGTTCTTTGTTTGGTTGCCTAAAACATAAAGCAGCTGGCTTGTGTTTAGGGGTCATTAACGTACCACCCCTCCCGCCCCAAAAAGTAAGAAGGACCTTTAAACACTGGAATTACGTTCAGTACGAGAGGCTCAGGCTCAGAAGCCAAAAGGAGCTGGGACAAGGTTAGACAAGACTCATCCCTCCCCATCAGTGCTCACCCTCAGACTTGTTCATTAACGGGAAGGGAAGGCTGAGCTGGCAACACTTTGGAATTGTTCTCCGTGTCCTTGTGTGTTTGCTTTCTAGATGTCTCACTCTCCTCTGTGGGTGGAAGTGTTCGCTCTCTCTCTCTCTGTCTCCCTCACTTTGTCTGAGACTGTGTGTGTCAAGATAAAGTCCGTCCTTTTCAGTCTCTCTTTCTGGGGAGGGCAGAGGAAGGAAACAGAGCCAAAGAGAACAAACAACACAGTTGGACATTATTCTGTGATTAACTCATAACTATATTTTGGCAGCACATAGTCTCTGAAATCATGCACAGAGTATGCATTATATCTGTTATGACTAAATATAAAATCAAGAAGAAAATTCTGACTGGTTTGAGGGCCCTAACTCATACTTGGACACAAACCTCTGAAAATTCGCCAAGGAAATGACAAAACATATGAGAAGAATAAGGACGTGACCCTCAAGTCTCACACACTTAACATGTACTGTAATTTGGGGGCAAGCATTCAAAAACAGCCCCTTCTTTCTAACCACATCCAAAAACGTGACTGACTAGCTGTGCATATCCAAAGCAAGATGTCATAACCATTGTAATAGACCTTTAAACCTATGTACGAGGCCAAAGCAATGTGTTCAAGATTTTCTATACCAGACAATGACAGGTCACCACCTCTTGGCCATATTTTTTTTAATAAAGAAGACTCCACTTTTAAAGCCAAACATCCTTTTGAATTATATTGATCTGAGATACCCATCCATAAGCACTTCGATTGAAATACTTTTGAAACTTTCATGTGGGAAATAAGATCACTGATTTCAGGAGGAAATGAGGGGCAGGAGTGGACATACATGAGTTGCCTTTTTCATCCTTTATGAAATAGCTGAAAGCTGCCTGCACATACATCAGCCAGCTCCCTCTGTAGGCTCAGCCCACCTTTCCATCGGAAGCCAGACAGAATGGGGTGCGTGAGTTCACACTCTGCCCTAATCTGCCCTATTCTCCCAGGACTCACAAGGACTAGGAAAGATTAATAGACTAACAATGAATGAGGGATTCTTCATCCATGCTACTTGGGAATATTTTCCAAAATCAAACAACTTCTTTCTGCCATCCTTGTCTTTTCTCATCGAGAGACACTGCATAAAAGCTTCCAGGACATGTTCATTTAATAAGGATGTGATAGGATGATGAATCAGTACGGGCTGAACCTAAGCACATACTGCAATGTGTTTTTACTACATATTACAGAGTGTACAAGCAGCCCAAACACCAGGGACAAGTGTTTTTATTTATATATTAAGTAAAACCTAACTCGGAAACCTTTAATATATCAATTCATGTGCTATTCAACACTTATCAAACACCTGTTATGATCTGGGTCAGGGACTGGCAAACTTTTTTTGTTTGCCAGACGGTGCAACTTGCAGGCTTTGCAGGCCGTGCAGCCTCTGTGGCAACTACTCAAACTCAGCCCATTGTAGTTCCAAGCAGCCACAGACAATAAGCAAATGAATGGGCATGGCTGTGTTCCAATAACTAGGTTGAATTTGGCCCAAGGGCCTTAGTTTGCCTACGCTGACTCAGATGATGGGGATACAAGACAGCCAGGCCTTGGAGGAGCTCCATCAAGCCTGAGAAGCAGGGATGATAGCAATGGGCCTTGAAAGCCAGGCTACACACCACTGACGGGTCCCTGATGACAGACATGCTCACACCTGTGTCCTAGACAAATCTAATTTTAGCAAAGAGAAGGTGAAAACCTGAGAACCCCCTCCCCCCCCCAAAAAAAAAGAAGGGAGAGGAAAAAATGAAGAACGAGAAAGAAAAATCTATTACAGATGAAAGTGGTTCAAGAGATGCCATTCAATGCTACAAGTACCACTCGGTGACACTGATAATACTTGCCTCCATCCTTCAATATGATTTTTTAAGATCCCTGTGAACAGCCAAATGACCTATAAATGGGTAAAAGAATAGGTCTTTAAAATGCTCCTCCCCGAAGAAGGGGAGAGGGGCATTAAATCCTCCCTTCAGCACAGTATATACCGGCATCTAATATTGCAGAGTTATTAGGTGAGAATAATCTACCTGATTGGTGCGGTAATGAAAAGTCCCTGGGAGGAAACATAGGCTCCATCCGCCCATACACCACGAATGTCTGCTTTAACAAGGCTGTGTGTGATTTACTGCCCCTGCCTCTTGTATTAAACATTTTCAATATCTTTTAGCAGTTTGATAAAACCTGTTAAAATTAAATTCCAACCACAACTCACTCATCCACACCTTAGGAGGCAAAGGTTACGTTAATGAGATCTCTCTTTACAGCCCTTGCCAAAAAAAAGAGGAAGTCTGTGTATCAAAGTAGTAATCCAAAAGCGCGCGCGCACACACGCGCACACGCACACGCACACACACACAGGCGCGCGCGCTAAGGGCCATGACTAGAGATCTGGGAACAGAGCTCTGCTACTCACTATATCTACTTTCTGCAGCCCCAGAAAGAAAGATCACTTCCAATTTGATCAGAGAGGGCCTCGGTCGAGCACGGTGCACGGGTACATACACAGATTGATCAAAATTAGTATCGCACTGCATTATTTGAGACCCATTAAAAAGAGACCACCCAGCTGCTCAAATGTTTGAGACAAAATACCTCATCTGGTTGTCATAAGCCTCTGCTTAGTGACGTAACAGCCTGTTTAAAACAATGAACACCCAGAATATCCAAGACCCTTAGCTTTCGTTGAGTTTATGTTTGGTTTTTTGGGATAAATTTGTCATTTTTTGAGGTCATTGGTCATAAAACCCCATTGCTATTTACCCCATGTGTTACAGAGTAGAACTGCTCCACAGGGTTTTCTTGGCTGTAATCTTTACAGAAGTAGTTTGCCAGGCCTTTCTTCCATGGAGCTGCTGGGTGGGTATGAACCACACCAACCTTTATGTTACCAGCTGATCACAAGCCACTTGAGCCACCCAGGCTCCTTCCATGGTCCCTATCAAACCCACTGCCGTGGAGTTGATTCCGATTCACAGTGACCCTGCAGGACAAAGTAGAACTGCCCCATGGGGTTTCCAAGGCTACAAATCTTTACGGAAGCAGACTGCCAC
Source organism: Trichechus manatus latirostris (assembly GCF_000243295.1). NCBI lineage: Eukaryota > Metazoa > Chordata > Mammalia > Sirenia > Trichechidae > Trichechus > Trichechus manatus. The sequence goes on from NW_004444131.1 coordinate 3,049,531, forward strand.
ATCTTTTTCCCACAGAGCAGCTGTTGGATTCAAACTGCCAACATTTCAGTTAGCAGCTGAGCACTTAATCACTGCACCACCAGGGCTCCTGAATGGTCCATAACCAAAAAAAAAAAAAAAAAACCTGTTGCCATCGATTCCAACTCATAGCGACCCTATAGGACAGAGTAGAACTGCCCCATAAGGTTTCCAAGGAATGGCTGATGCATTTTGGTTAGCAGTGGAGCTCTTAACTACTATGCAATCAGAGCTCCCAATGGTCCATTTAAAAAAAAAAAAAAACCCATTGCCGTTGAGTCGATTCTGACTCATAGCGACCCTACAGGACCTAGGAGAACTGCCCCGTAGGGTTTCCAAAGCTGTAATCTTTATGGAAGCAGACTGCTACATCTTTCTCTTTGTGAAACGGTGAGTGGGTTTGAACCGCTGACCTCTGGGTTAGCAGCTGAGCACTTAACCACTGCACCACCAGTGCTCTTTATAGCATCACAGGATTTGTCAAAATGCAGAGAACCAAACCCACTGTCCTGATTTCACATAGCACAGGGCTGGGTTTTGGCTTGGAGCAAATACCGAGCACTTATATTTAAATATTGAGGGACCTAAAAATTCACAACGTTCTCAGTTTAGAAAAAAGCTCATTCATGAAGACCTCAGCAACTCTTTGTTGTCATCACATATTATATTCCCCAAGTCTCCTCCTGTTGTCACTTGCCCACACCCCTCTGGAGAACCATTCTCAGAATCCAACTCCACGTTCCATGCTATCAAGACCTTCAGTCTTACATCAGTCAGTTGCGCTGAGGGGTGCTGCCCTTTCCCTCGGCGTTTCAGGTTTACTTAGAATGAAGGGATGGACTTTGGTTTTAAGGGGCTGATACAAAACATACAAGAAAACAAAAGCAAGCCAGGGGGAAATGAAGAGTTTGACACAGGCAGTCATAGAGGATGCTGCCAGCGCTAACCTGTATGGTATTTACACCAAGGTAGGTAACACTCACAAATGCTGCTTTTAGAGAGAAATCAGAAATGGGTTAGCTAAAAATGTATATTTTGAAAATGAGGAGTTATGCAGTCAAAAGCTAATTGTACACAAATACAAATGTTAGTAACATACAGCTCTAGAAAATAAACCTAGCAAGCTATAATTTTAGAGGCATTTATTATATTCACATTGGTTCAAATAGGAGTTAGTTAATACTAATTTTGATTTTTCTAATGCATTATCTTTTTAGTTCCTATTTAAATCAAAATGGTAAGCAGACGTCCAGTGGTCAGAGGCTGCAGACAGCTCAGAGAAGAACAAAGGACACAGGGCAGAGGGCTCAGAGGGGAGGCCATGTTGTTGGCCAAATAACTGGGGAGTGGTTCAGCGGTAGAATTCTCGCCTTCCATGCAGGAGACCCAGGTTAGATTCTCGGCCAATGTACCTCATGCACACCACCACCCCCTCTGTCAGTGGAGGCTTCCATGTTGTTATGATGATGAACAGGTTTCAGAGGAGCTTCCAGACTAAGACGGACGAGGAAGAAGGGCTTGGTGATCTACTTACGAAAGCCAGCCAATGAAAACCCACAATGTTGTGCACTGGGTCGCCACGAATTGGGGGCCAACTTGATGTCAGCTAACAACAACTTTCATCCCCAAGCGGTTCTCCTGACTTAAAGGCTCAGGTTTGGAGACTTTGAATAGAAGGTTGTTACTTTATGTCTTGACCCACAATTCCATAATTCAACTACCTACCTTTGCCTCTCTAGTTCCCATGCAGGTCCTACAACCTACTGCTTTCTTATTAAAAAGGTAATCGGTAACACACTGAGATAATCCGAAGATACAAAATTCTAAGGGTTGATCGCAGCAGATGAAGTTCTCTCCCTAAAGAAAGCACCGAATGCAAGAGCACTGAAAATAGGAAGTAGTACAAGGGGGAACATGGGAAAAGGGCCAAAGCATCTTGTTTTGGAACCAAAAAAATAGGGGAGTTGTGAGAAATTATCCCCTAATTACTAAGGAACTGTTAACAGATGAAGTCGATCTATATTTGCTGATACAGAAACATATCCAAGATATATTGGCAGAACAGTATGTATAGCAGGAAACCATTTGTGTGTGTGGGTGTGTTTAAAATGCTCATATATGTGCAGAAATATTCTGGAAGGTTACAACAGAAAAATGCTAATCGTAGCTTCCCTCCAGGGAAGTGGGAGCAGTGGTATTCAGGGCATTCTTATTTATTTTCCACTTTATGCCCTTCTCTACTTTTATTTTTTTCCACGAGCACACACTATTTTCACAATTGAAAAAGCAAACTCAGAGTTTAAAGAACGAGAAAGAAAATGGAAACATGGGCAGGTGCAAGTTAATGAGGTCTGAAACAGTTTTGTTTAATAAGAAGCAAAGAAACAAAAACACAGCAAAAAATCCTCAAAACGTACAACGGATAACTGAAAACAAAAATGCTTCCCAACGAATACGGAGACGGCTTTGTATTGCTTTGGTTTTTTGCAAGACGCTCTAAAGTTGGTACTTTCAAATATATTGCTGATTGAATGAAAGCCTCAAAATTCCTCTTCCAGAACTGGGAGCCTTTTCAATTTGTTGGGTGATTTCTAGTTAAGATTGAGGCTATAGTGCTGGGAATAAAAGACATCAAAAAGCAAAGGGGTGACATCCTGAATATGAATGAGATGAGGGCAAAGCTAAGATGGTGTTACTAAAGGCAACACAGGGGCCAGGAACACAAAGGTGTTTTAAAGCACAGTCCCAGCTGGAAGAATGGGCTCCTACAGCAGGTGTCCAGGTGCTAACTTGTAACTGCGATTCCAGAGCAGGCACACATACTTTGAGAATGTCCCTATTTAAAACACCTGTGAAATAAAGCAATTTAGAAATGCACTGGGCCTGGTTTCTACAGCAGTTGTACAATAGGAAGGATGTCCTGAACATAAGGATCATCCTTCATAAAAAGGAGCGCCGAGGCCAAAGGAAGTGAAGTGATTGGCTCCAGGCTAAACACCATGAACTAAGTCACGGTTTCTCTCTGACTCTGTGGGTTTTTCCACTCAACCACACTGATTACATTTGCAGAGTATTTCAAATTATGGTAGCCAAAAAATATTAGTAAGTTTATTTTTGCTATAGTTAGCTCTTCCCTCCCGTTCTGAGTGAGATTCTCTGCTCATAATGGTTGAGGGCACGGACCCTGAAGCCAGACAGCACGTGTTTGAATCTCGATGTCTCCTATTCCCAACGTGGGAGTGTTTCTTAGCCTCTCTGTTTGTCCTCAGTGACCTCAGGGGTAAAACAACGATAACAGTGGAAAGGAGTAACAATTTAATAAAAAAAAAAAAAAAACCCAAACCGGGAGAATAACTTGAAATGTAAACTTCATTTAATTACAACAATTTAATAAAAAAAAAAAAAAAAAACCCAAACCAAATGCCATCAAGTTAATTCCAATTCATGGCGAACCCATGTGTGTCAGAAAGGAACTGGGCTCAGCAGAGTTTTCAATGGCTATAATCTTACAGAAGTAGATCACCAGACCTTTCTGACAAGGTACTGCTGGGTGGACTTGAACCCACCACCTTTAGGTTTGCAGCCAAGCTAACCACTACACCACCCAGGGACTCCACCAACTTGATAGAGTTGTTAAGAAGACAAAGTGAGATAATACATACATGACCCTTAGAACAAGGCCTAGCACACAGGTAGGCTAAAAATTATGTTACCTACTATTCTGACTACATCTATCAAATCTGATAAATTGTCCATTCCTTGAGGTCAGTCAACTAACACGTGGAAAATGTTCAATGTATTTGTGTTTTCATTATTTTTTTCTATTAATTCAGTCCTAAAGGCTGAGGTAGTAAGGGAAACTGATATTTGAGCATCTACTGGTATGTAGGGGACACTGTGCTGGACTTTTATAAATACAACCTAACTTAGTAAGTTCACATTAGCCATGTGAGGAGATATTACACAGATGAGTAGACAAAGTCCAAGAAGGTTCTAGAACCTCCCCCAGGTCCCCAAGTTGAGAGAGTGGCCAACTCTGACTACCAAGCGCAGGTCTGCTCGGCTACAAAGCTCGCACTTGCTCCACACACCACATTAGATCAAGAGATGTCTGGTTTTAATGACAATAAGAATTACTTAATTTATTATTCTTCTGGAAAAAAAACAAAACTCCAATGGTTTTTCTTCCACTTCCTGAAGGATAAACAGATTCCTCTGCCTTTTGTTGAAGGCCTTCAATCAATTTTTTTAAGCCAAACCAACAACTCAGCCCCAGCTTCCCCAATATCTATGTACAAACCCTTCCCTTCACTCAAGCAAGACTTGGTATCTCCACATTTCTTTAACCCTGTCCTGCCCTAATCACTACATCCCTTCAGTTATCCAAACCCCTGTCAGCCTACATACGGCTCAAGCCTCACCTTCTCCATCAAGGCCTAGGGCTCACACCTCTTTTCTTGCTGCCCCTTTCCAACCACACTTCACCGTTCATGGCGATACCACTTCTCAGGCATTTATTTGCTGCCTTGTAGTTTGCCCGATCTCATTATCTGGTCGGTGAAGGCCTCTGGTCAGAGGCTTTGAAAGCATAAGGCATGCAAAGGCATGTTAACCAAGACAGTTACTGCACGAGGGCTTCTGTCAGGCAGGAGAATGAAAAACAAAAATCAAATTGAGCTCCAAGTCATTTCAAAAGATTCAAAGGAATAGTGATACAGAAGCTAATGTGCCAGTTCCCATCAAGCCTAATGCTGTCAACCAATTAGTAGAATAAATTGATTTACTTCATAATGGGCTATGTCTCCGTGTTAATTTGCCTGCATGCTGGAGTGGAGGATCAGTACATAAAGAAAAGGTGGAACAGGGTGATACGGTTGAGAGGAAAGACGGGGGTGGCTGTGATGGATCGCATGGGGGGCCGGACAATGTGTTATAGGGGCAGAAGCCTCAATGCATGGTGTAGAAAAGCTGAACATGGTAACTGAGGAAGGTGGAGAAATTCTCCATTGCTTATATATAAAAACCTATTGGACAAATACTTACTGAGCCTTATCCCACTCAAAACTCTATGTCAGGCATTAAAAAAGTTGAAAATTAGGTATGGAACCTACAAGAAAGGAACTTAAAAATCAAGATGATAATCCAAGATACAAGTTATACAAATGATACTAAAGAAACAATCTAAAACTATAATCACACCCATAGCAAAATGTGGAAACGGATAAGGGTGATGGTTGAACAACGTGATGAACATAATTAATGTCACTGAACTGTACACACAAAGAATGTTGAAACGGCATCTATTTTGTAACATGCATATTTACCACAATAAAAAAAGAAGTAATAAAGGAAAAATAACTATAGTCACACCCTTTTTCAAGGACTTAAACTGCTGAGTGGTCCAGTTTTATTTACAGAAATAATGAAACAAACATGCTAGCCAGGACTCAATCAGGTGTTATGAGAACAGTCTCTTGCAAAATGCAGAGAGTAATCCATATGCCTTTATTTGCGAGTATTTTCCATTATTTTCAAAAACAAAGATGAAGCCAAGTAGACAAGTTTTTTCCCAATTATCTCATCGTATTTCTTTTGACTATTCAAGGCATTTAAAGAAAGCTTACTATCAAAGGCCTGCCATATATTTTGAAAATTCTGCAATGAGAAATTTCCACATTAACATTATAGCTCACCCTACATCCACAAGTGTTAATTTTAATTACAAGTGATCGTGTATATTAAGACTCACCATGGAGACCAGTCGACAGGACTGTGACAATGTCCCTGATCAAGTATTTGAATTCACTACAATGCTTTGTCACTGGGGGTTTCAGTGTTTAGTAATAATGTGCTTTGTTCTCGCAAGTGCCCCTCACACCTGCCAACTTAAAAGAAAGGCATACAGATTTTTACCGGATGGGGTGCAATCATGCTGCCCCCTTGTGGCTGCTGCCAGCAGATTATTTCCAAAGACAGGAGAAAAAGGCATGTGAAACAGGCAGGAGAGGAAAAAAAAAACTAGCATGAATGAGTATAAAGAGAAAAAACTGAAACAGAACTTACTCCCCCCCCGCCCCCCACAAAGTGATCTCTTCTAAAAATCCGTTTTTATGTAACAGGTATCAAACAATCAACTTTGCAGGCATAAATTATACTCAAACTTCAAAAATGTATAGATATGTCTATGCATTACTTAAAATTTTGTATACTGAAAAGGTTAGACAAAAGTGTATTTGTATAAATATACAGGCATACACACACACGCGTGTGCGTGTGCTTCTACTGCAACCCATCGTCCTTACACTGAACATACTAACCATTCAAGGTCCACAGACTATAATGGCTGTGTTGATCTGGTAGACAAAGAACAGAGAAAGATAAGGTGGACATTAAAGGAAGGGGGAAAGGTGAGGAGTGGACTTAACCAGGCTGTGTGACTCTCCATTTGAAATGCAAATTATCCATTTCCCAGCAGGTAAAGAAATACTTGAAATTTAAGAACAATTAAAATTCAGCAGGAAGTCACAGAGCTACCAGTAGGGAATTGTCATGGTTTCTTTCCTTTACATATTAAAATCACTTCAAAAATTAAATTTTATTCCAATTTCATAACTAGCAAGATTTTCTTTATAAAATTCAAATCAAATGGGTGGGGGGCGGTAAGCAAGTAGGGAATCAAACTACATCTTAATAATATTTCCCATATTATGTTAAACTATTCTAAGTAGCTAACTAAAATATTCAGTACATCTAGCTAACAGGAAACAGTTATATTTTCTGAGATACCTTAAAAATGCTATTATGACATCTATAATAATTTTCATGACAACATTCTAAAATAAATTCTATTTTCACATCAGACTCAGACCTATTTCCTCTAGAAAGTACTGCAGATCCTAGGCTCACTCAGTTGCCAGAAATAACACTGACTCACAAGCACGCAGTGACCTCTGCTGGACAATCTACGAATTGCACCCTAAAGACAAGACAAGTATCCATAAAGTTCCCTTTCATGGTGCAGGTAGTCCCCAACTTATGACAGGGGTTCTGTTCTGACGACTCTGTCATCAGTTGGTTCTGACATAAGCAGAATATTTTTTTTTAAGCTTTCATTATTTTTGCCTTTTACTATCAGTACCTTCATAAATCCGATCTTTGTCTTTGAACATCTGAGAATAACATCAGCAAATTACGTACTGCAACGTTGTATATGTACATATTACTAACAATTTAAAAAAACACATCCATTGCCGTCGAGTTGATTCTAACTCATAGTGACCTATAAGATGTACAAAAACAAAATAGACGGTTCTAAGTGCAGTTTGTCATAACTCGAACACACTGTAACTTGCGGACTACCTGTATTTAGAAATAAAAATAATTCCTCAAAACAGCTCAAATATTTAGTCTTAGAATAGTTCCCTTGACCTAATTTTACAAAGCACTATAAAAGCTTACGCTCTCAGGGGATTTGATTTGGCTCAGTAATTTACTCAGTTATAAATTCAGAGTTCAATCATCCACAAACATCTTTGTCTTTGTTAGTGTTTGTATGATTTATAGTTCTCCCTCAAGGGAAATAAAATTAAATTTCTTCACTATTCTTATGCGAGATATTTGAACTATGAAATATGGCTATAAGAGGATTATTTCCAATTTTTTTCTAACTAGGCCTAGAATCCAAGTGTCATTTCTCTTTGTCATCGAGTCAATTTCTGACTCATGGCAACCACATGTGTTACAGAGTAGAACTGAGCTCTATAGAATTTTCTTGGCTATAATCTTTATGAAAGCAGATCACCAGGACTTTTCTTCCATGGCGTCACTGGGTGGCCTCGAACTGCCAATCTTTCGGTTAGTAGCCAAGTGTAAACCATTTGCACTACCCAGGGACCTCCCCGTGCCACTAGCATATCTAAAATTTTCTCTGGTCTTAAATTCATGAAACAAGATATAATTAGGCATGAAGGTGGATAGCTAAAGATGGTACTAAATCTCCCTTGAAGAAGTATACAAGGGAAAATACAGTATATATTCTGACTACTACTCTTTTTAATATGCATACCCGTTGCCATCAAGCTGATTCAGACTCACAGTGACCTTATAGGACAGGGTAGACCTCCCCAGAGAGTTTCCAAGGCTGCAATCTTTACAGAAGCAGACTGCCACATCTTTCTCCCACACATCAGGTGGTGGGTTTGAACCACCGACCTTTCGGTTAGCAGTCTTTCACTTAACCACTGTGCCACCAGAGCTCCTCATCGACATAGGCACTTTTAAAAAGCCATTTTTAGAGAGAGCAATCTGACAACATCTACCCAAATTTTAGCTGGCCATTCCCTTGACCCTGTAATTCCATTGCCAATTATATATTCTACAGGATGAATTCATATGAGTTCACTGCAATGCTGGTTTTTACAGGAAAAAAAAAGAGAAACTGTGATATATTAATTAAAAAAATACTTTGCAATCATTAAAAAGAACAAAATAGGTCAAATGTGCTCATCTAAAAAGAGATCAAAATTATTTAAATTTAACAAAGAAAATGGCAAAGGAGCGTACATTGTAGGTTTGTGTGTATATTTAAAACTTCTGGAACAACACACACAAAAAACTTTTATGATTAATTCTGGGGACTCCAATGGGGGTGGAGAAGGTCGGGCACTTCTATTTTCTTCCTTACATTCTTCTGCGATGTATGACTTCCTTGCCATGAGCACGTTCTATTTCATAATAAAAAGAACTCCAATTGCTGAATTCTTACTTGTGTTAAATACATATTAGAGGCCAAAGAGCAAACTATAGAGGCCAAAGCTGCAAGGCAATTAAAATTAACCAGGGTCTTCCTCCAGGCACTCGCCGGCATTCTGAGAAAACTAGATCCTTTGGAATTAAAAAACAAAACAAAACTTGGAGAGGCACTATTTATTGGCGTTTTTGCTTCTTCAGCAGGAAAATACGCTCCTATCTGGACTAACTTCTGAAAAGACGGAATCTAAAAGTATCGGAGGGGTTGGGAAGAGCAGGGAGGATTCAGTGGTAGAATTCTCGCCTTCCGTGTAGGAGACAGGGGTTCAATTCCTGGTCAGTGTACCTCCTGGGCAGCCAACACCTGTCAGTGGAGACTTGTGTGTTGCTACAACACTGACAAGTTTCAGCAGAACTTCTAGACTAACATGACTGGAAAGAAAGGCCTGGCGATCTACTTCCAAAAATCAGCCAATGAAAACCCTATGGATCACACAACAGTCCGATCTGCAACCAATCATGGGGATGGTGCAGGACCGGGCAGCATTTTGTTCTGCTGTGCATGAGGTCACCATGAGTCAGGGACCCAACTGGACAGTAGATAACAACGATAAAAGTATTGGAGCTCTGAATTCAAGTCCCATCTTTTACATAACAGTGGCCTTTTATTGGCAGATTAAGTGATTACAAAATGGATTACATGAAAGTTTCGGGGCCTTCAGGCTATACTTAAAAAAATTATGACCCGGAGGCCCTAGGGCATGCTTAAGAAACAAGAGGAAGACATCTTGTCACAGAGGCCCAGGCAGGATTGTTCATCCTGGCCCCACCTGCCTTCCCTAGCCCACTCCCTCATCCACAGGGACACTCATGCCCCTCAGGCCTCACAGCTTGAGCCTGCTGTGTGGTCATGTCTAATGCTGTATAATTTGGTCGCACCTTCTTCACCCCTGGGTCTGTCCCCTCATCTGTAAAATGGGTGGTACCCACTGGCTGAGAGTACGTGCCTCCTAGGAACAGCTCAATAAGCAATTGCTGGTTGGCCATGAACACTGCCGGGTGTTAAAATAAATGGAGGTACAGGACGCGCCAGGAAAGGAGAGGAGGAAGTGCTGGGAGAACTTGAAAAGAAACAGAAGAGAGGCTCCCAGCCGTGACTGGGCAGCAACCCTGGCTGCCGAGTATATACACTATTGTTTTCCCAGGACCACGAAAAGGGCTGAACGATAACATACGCAAGATGCACATAAAGACAGCAGGCTGAGGAGCAACACTGGGGACTGTGTGCATAGGGCTGCGTGCCCGTGCACTTGGTGCCAGCCACAGTCCCTCTGCCCACTAGGGTCCATCCCCGTGTGCACGTGGTCCTGAGCCTTCCTACCACCTTGGGCCTAACATCATCCATGATCTCTTGTCTCTTCAGTATCTTCCAGCTCTTGCTCTCCACTCTATCCTTCTAACTACCACTAAAACATGTTCAGCTGTCAATCTTCCTAAATATGTGTTTTTGCTCTCCACCCCTTCCCAAAAGAATCCCACCCTCAATCCTCTTCTGTCACAGCCCCATCCAGTTCTCCAGCTTCACAGTCAAATTCTACTCCTGCTATCTCTGATGTCTCACCTTCCACTCACTCTACAACTCCCCGAACACGGCTTGTACCCCGACGGCTCATAGACCCAGCTCTTCCATAAGGCCCTAAACTAAATCACTAAGTCCCTCCGAGGCTGGTTTTCATCATCTCCCCCCATCCCCACCACCGGCCTGACCCAACGCTCTCCTGCTCCACTCTAGTCCTCTGCTCTTCACAGGTCTGCTGGGCAGGCTCCACCTCAGGAGATGGCCTTGGGCATTTCCACACTCCCCCAACACCATCACCTCTGCTCCCTCAGCCTCAGTCACAGCCAGCAGCTGAGGGTCTCCATACTCTTTTCTCCACCCAGGCCTCTCTATGAGTCATGAATCCCATGAACTACATAACATTCCAATGTGGGCCACACAAGTACCTCCACTCAATGCGTCCATATCTGCCCAAACCTCATCCCTTTCTCTGAAGTCCATCTTCAAAGACCCTGTTTCCAAACAAGGCCCCATTCATAGGCACAGGGGTTAGGACTTCAATATATCCTTTTGGGAGACATAATTCATTCTGTAATACTTGGTTTGTTTGCTGAACCTAGACTGGTGCTGGACCCCCAGCAATCACTCAAATATCTGTTTACACGCCCCACCGCCCTCACCGCCTCATTCTGATCCCTCTTCTCTCAACTGTGCCTGTCCTCACCACCTCATTTTGATCCCTCTTCTCTTGACTGTGCCTGTCCTCACCACCTCATTTTGATCTCTCTTCTCTCGACTGTGACTGTCCCAGCCCGGAGCAACAGGACAGGCCCTCCAGCCTCCCCTCAGCTACTTCCCCACCTCCCTGGCCTTCCCCTCCCTCAGGTTTTACCTGATAAGCCCACCTTCCATTTCTTTAGTTTAAAGGTAGCCACCTCAGCTTCCCTGATCATCTCCACTCTCAAGGCTAACCCAAGTCTTCACATGCCCCAGTGGGACAATTTCAGTTACAAACTGTGAGGGTCAGCTATGTTACATGTAGGCTATGAGCTCCATTAGGGCAGGAACCATGTGTATCCTCTGCACTGGTTATTTGCCTAGTATCCACCCCATGGCCCTGGGCATAGGACATCAGTCCACTGAGCGAAGAAGATAGGCTAATACGTTCAAGTAGTCATTACTAAAAAAATATATTAAATACATAAATAAAATGGCCACAGAGACCTTCTCTAATTCTGTGAAGTTTGTGGTTTGACATTTATATAGTACCACTGGTGGGTGGTACAAACAGCTAAGAGCTCGGCTGCTAACCAAAAGGTTGGAGGTTTGAATCCTCAGAAGAAAGGTCTGGCAATCTACTTCAGAAAAATCAGCCACTGAAAACCTTATGAAGCATAGTTCTACTCTGACACAATAAGGTCACCATTAGTTGGAAATGACTTGATGGCAACTGGTACCCTTAATCAGGGTACACCATTTTAAAATAGCATAACTTCTCATGCAAGTCTAAAAGAAAATTACAAAACACACAAAACAGAAAAGACTCCACGGAGAAAATGTGTGTGTGTGTGTGTGTGTGTGTGTG
>NW_004444131.1:3061539-3090929 GCF_000243295.1 Trichechus manatus latirostris
TGTGTGTGTGTGTGTGTGTGTGTGTGTGTGTGTGTGTGTGTGTGTGTGTGTGTGTGTGTGTGTGTGTGTGAGGATTTTAATTCCATTTACTGCCTGCATAATTTTTTTAGGCTGCAAAACATTGCAAAGCTGTCCACAGTGAGTGGATACTGAACTCTGAAACCAGAATAACACAGCAAAGGCAAACAAACTCAAAACTACTTTGCTGTGTGCCCTGTGGGGCTTCCAAGTGGAATCTGGCAGCTGAGCACCTTGGTGCCTCAGACCTGGGCCCAGGGGAGGCATCTGTCCTGCAGCCGGAAACTTATAAAACAAAGAGGGGGGCCAAAGGACACAAAGACTTTACCCGGTTCAGCGGGAGTTCTCCGAGCTTAGCATTTTAAAACTGCTTCATACAAGCGGCAGTGGAGTCCCGAGGGCCCAGCTCTGTGGTTCAACAATTGTATGACTGCTTTGACAAGAGGGCAGGTTTGCTCTCTGGTGCTGTGACACCGCCAAGGGCAGCTCAAGAGGGTAGTCGTTCTTAAGGTCACAGGCATGTTGAGTGCTTCACACACGCCTGGTGTGCACAGAGCCCTGCAAGTCTTACAGGTGACTTGCTTCAAGGACAAATCCATGGAGTAAGGATAAAAGATGTTGTCCCTCATGGCCTGACTCCAGTTCCTTGAGGCTGTCGTTGGAGTGGCATGACAGTTAACTACGCAGAAGTCTTTCACATTGTGTTATATTAAATGTCCCCTGACTGCTGGCGGGGGGCGGGGGGGGGAGCAGGGATCAGAAATTCATTTGGCAAATGGAGCCTTTATCATGCAATATCATCACCAGTGACCAAAAAACCGAAGGCCGTAGGGTCCGCTCCAACTTACAGCAACCCTACAGGACAGAGGAGAACTACCCCACAGGGTTACCAAGGCTGTAATCTTTACAGAAGCAGACTGCCACATCTTTCTCCCATGGAGCAACTGATGAGTTTGAACTGCCGATCTCTTGGCTAGCAGCTGAGCACTTAACCACTGTGCCACCAGGGGTCCTCCTTGTCAGTGACAAGGAAATGTGAATTACACTTCTTACGTACCAGTGGATGTTAAGAATGTTATCTGCCTATATTGTTTACAATAAAAAATAATTAAAAAAAAACGTTATTTGCAGAATTAACTGAGATAAAAGATATATTTTAATTGGGCAAAATTAAGCCTGTACTTTACATTCGGTTTCCTCGTGGCACCTGGCTCTGCACCTGACTTTCCAAGAGCTGTACGTGTCATGATCCGTCCACCTGGCTCAAACAAAAGAATAGTCAATGAGGAACCAAGGTATCAGGATTCTAGACTCAACACTGCCACGAAATGACACCAAGAAGCTTATACAGGCCTGTCTTCTCTCTGGGACATTAAGAAACCACGTTTTAAAAAGTGAAAATGCAGGTAAGGAGAGGCACACAAGCTAATTAGCAGATTTTCAGAGCAAGCTGTAGAAATGTATTATATTTGGCATGTTCCAATTCTTCCCTTTTTTATATTTAGATAATATTTTACTATAAGAGTAAACCAAATAAAGCTAAAAACAAAAAAGAAGAAAAAAATCCCTATAATTGATTAGCTCTCTGGAGAATCACTAAGACAATACTGAACCTTGAGAGAAGTATACTTTACAGTAACTAGGGCATAATCCCCCAAAACACAAAAACAATGAATTGGTAACATTGTCAAAACTTCATTTTTCATGAAAGAGGTAAGTTTGAAAGACTGAATATATGGTTAGAATACAGGCAGTCCCCAGATTACAAATGAGATCTGTTCCTGATTGTGTCTTTAAGAATTTGCAGGTAAGTCAGACCAGGTACATACAGTTCTTGTTTAGCCTTACTTTAGTGCAAGAGAGCCCTGGTGGCCAGTGGTTAACCAAAAGGTCAGCAGTTCAAATCCACCAGCTGCTCCTAGGAAAACCTCTGGGGCATTTCTACTGTGTCCTACAGGCTACTACAGGTCGGAATCAACTCGACAGCAACGGGTTTAGTGCCAAGACAAGGCTGGAAGCCATTTCAATGATTTAAAAGCTGCACGTGCAGCAAGTGAAGGTGATTATGATGAAGAATTTGTTGTGAGCAGGGGTTGGTTCAACCGTTTCAAAGTGAGCGCAAATGTACCAGTTGTCCCTAAATTGGATGCTCGTAATCCAGGGACTGCCTGTATCTGAAATACTTACACACTAAAAATAAAGTATGTATTTCCTAACTAACTACCATCAATAATGTCTTCATTTTTGATTTTTGGATTATTACAGATGAGCAACCACAATTAGCTAAACTTTTTTTTCCTTTCTGATAACCATAATTAAGTCCAAGTTCATGAAAACCTGATTCTCCTCCCTCATGAATAGTTTAGAAAATAATATACTTTATTATTGAAATTCTGCCCTAAAGCTTTCTTGGCTGTTCAAATAATTTCCCAACTGCATTTCAAATTAAACGCCTAAGTTTTCATCTCTCTCCCGTAGGGAGTTCTTCTGCATTACAACATATTTTTAACATGTTTAAATGAAAGCAATGCTATAAAGTGTTATTTCTCATTGAAAACGGTCATTAATATCACTTCATACCTCAGAGAGCACAACAGTTATTTGGCAATAAAGCAGAGTATGATCATCACCCACTAATAACCTGAGAGGGAAGTCCTGCTAGGACTTTATGTCTATCTGAATGCTCTTCACACAAGCACACCCCGGTCATTACTTGGATGGGAACATTTCTCATGTCAATGCTCTAACTCAATAATTGCATGTTCCTTTTTATAATGACTGGCTCCCTCTGAATTTCCCATGCTCTTTTCATGCTCATCCCTGACATCCTTGCCATAGGACTCCCATTTAGGTATTTATTTTTTGGAACTGTTAAACCACATATTTGCTTTTATTTAAACAAGAGCTTTATTAATTACTCTTTTGTTAAGAGGAAGGAGGGGGAGGTATGTTGCTTTAAATTAAGCAAGAAAAGCTGTTTATACCCGGAGCTTCCATTTGTCTGGACCGAAACAAAAAACCACACATCTGTCAGTTCGTCGTGTTTTGGCGGCTTGTGTGTTGTGTGATGCTAGGAGCTATGCCACTGGTGTTCAAGTATCAGCAGGGTCACCCTTGGTGGACAGGTTTCAGCGGAGCTTCCAGACTAAGACAGACTAGGAAGACGGACCTGGCGGTCTACTTCTGAAAAAAGTTAGCCAGTGAAAACCTCATGAATACCAGCGGAACATTGTCTGACATAGTGCTGGAAGACTAGCCCCCCAGGTTGGAAGGCACTCAAATCATCATGCCTGGTAAAGTAGAGGGTCAGCGAAAAAGAGGAAGACCCTCAACAAGATGGACTGACACAGTGGCTGCAACAATGGGCTCAAGCATAACAACGATTATGTGGATGGCACAGGACCAGGCACAGTGTTTTGTTCTGTTGTACACAGGATGACTATGAGCCGGAAGTGGCTCAACAGCAGCCAACAACAACAAACCAAAAAAACCGTACCTGTTGCAGTCGAGTTGATTCTGACTCATGGTCAACTGCATGTGTGCAGAGTAGAACTGTGCTCCACAGGGTTTCCAAGGCTGTGACCTTTCAGAAGCAGATCACCAGGCCTTTCTTCCGGGGTGCCTCTAGGTGAATTCAAACCACCAACCTTTTGGTTAGTAGCTGAGCATTTCACGATTTGCGCCACCCAGGGACTCCAACCGGACTTACTGGTACTATCACTGGACCTACTCCCCCAATTAGACGTAGCTGGAATCATATTTTAAACAATGATCCCTAATTAACTGCTTCCTGTGAGTAACTTTATACTGTTGATCACTTATCATGAGCAACAAATAGTAAGCTAGAATGTAAGCTCCGTGCAGACAGGGACTTTTCTCTGCTGTATCCCCAGCATCTAAAAAAGCACATGGCAGGCACTGGATACGTACTTACTGAGCAAATAACTAAAGAGCAAATAAGTTAGAAAAAGGAGACGACTTCAAGTGTCTTTTGGGGCAAAGCATTAGGAACGTCAGCAGTCCCGCTCGTACTATTCGACAACTTTTAAGTTGTTTTGTATTCTAAGCTCTCCACAGGACCAGTGCAGTAAAAGGAAATTTTTAAGACTTCTGTCTTGTTTCAAGCCCACTGGATTCTGACACAAAGATCCACAAGTCTGTCAGAGCTTACATTCTAGAAAGGCCTCTTTTCCTGATGCAATCAATGGACCAGCCTGACTTGCAGCTTTAATTGCCTTGTTTTCCAGCTGAAACGAAAGCAAGCATAGCAAAGTAGTTTCGCTTTCTTTTAATCAATCAGAGTAATTGCTAACACCTACTTCAGAAATGCTGGGATTTGTTAACTTTTGCAAATATTCAATCATGAAATGATAAACACACTTGGAAACTTAGCTTTGTACTATTTAAAACTGGCAGCTGAGGGAGAGGGAACACTTAAGCACTGCTTCAGAGGCTTAAATTAAAATCTCAAAAAAATGGGCTCAAAGAGTTGGGCTCCTGGGTGGTACAAATGGTTAAATGCTTGACCACTAGCCAAAAGGTTGGTGGCTCAAAACCACCCAGAGGTGCTTTGAAAGGCTAGCCTGGTGATCTGCTTCCAAAAGGCCACAGCCTAGAAAGCACATGGGGTCACCATGAGCCGGAACTGACTTCATGGCGACTAACGACAACATGCAGAGATATACGCTGATTCCAGAGATAAACCCAACATGCAGATCAGATGTAAAACATCCCAAATATCTTTGTTCACAAACAGAAACACTTTCTTCATCCTAACAGTGCCATGTGGCAGGCACATGGGCCTGAGGTCGACATTTGATTTTTATAAGCAGACTAAAACTTCATGTAACGCTATATCATCTTAAAACGCATATGTGAACCCAAGATTAAAACCTATAAAGCAAAGCTGAACTGCAGAGTGACTGTAATAAATGCAATAATGAAAAGCTGGCTTCAAAGAAATGCTTAAAAGAAAACTCTAAAAAACGTCATGAATGTTTTATCGTTTATTTTTCAAATTGATGTATTTTATCTTAAAACACATGTCGAGAGCTGCAGTGAGTTCCTCTTTCTATGTTGGTAATGGTGTTAGGAGTCTTTGATGAGACACCTTGTGACACTAGGGGATTTAAAGAATACTGCGTAAACACGGAAATATATGTCTGTACAAGTGTCACTTTTAAAGAGACCCAACTATCTCAGATGGCCTATAATTTAACACTCCATCTTGTACTTTGGGAAATGACCAAGATAAACTGACTATGCTGTTGTTGCTGTTAGGTGCCATGGAGTCGATTCCAACTCATAGCAACCCTGCGTACAACAGAACGAAATACTGCCTGGTCCTGCGCCATCTTCACCATCACTGTTACGCTTGAGCCCACTGTTGCAGCCACTATGTCAATCCATCTTGTCCTCTTTTTTGCTGACCCTCTCTACTTTACCAAGCATGACGTCCTTCTCCAGGGACGGATCTCTCCTGACAACATGCCCAAAGTATGTGAGACGTCACTTACAAATGAATTCTCCAAAAATAAGAAACCAACATCATCAATTTTAAAACATGGCCATGCTGCTATGCTAAGCATTACATGAATCAAGTTCAGCAGAATCCTTGCCTTCTAGGAATTTAGTCTCCAACAAGTAACATCTGATGATGATGATGTTGTTTAAAAAAACCAAACCCAGTACTGTCAAGTCGATTGTGACTCATAGCAATGCTATAGCCCAGGCAGAACTGCCCCATAGGGTTTCCAAGGCTGTAATCTTTACAGAAGCAGACTGCCACATCCTTCTCCCTTGGAGCGGCTGGTGGGTTCTAACCGCCTATCTTTCGATTCGCAGCTGAGCGCTTAACCACCATGCCACCAGGGCTCCTTTGATGTTATTGTTAGGGGTCATGAGGTTAGCTTCCAACTCCTGGTGACCCGAGAACAACACACTGCCCAGTCCTGTGCCATCCCCATGATTGGCTGCAGATCAGACCATGGTGACCCACAGAGTTTTCACAGGCTGATTTTTTTGTCGTAGTTCACTAGGCCTTTCTTCCTAGTCCGTCTTAGTCTGGAAGCTCTGGTGAAACTTGTACAGCATCATAGCAACACACAAGCCTCAACTGACAATTGGGGGTGGTGCATATGAAGTGCACTGGCCATGAATTGAACCTGGGTCTCCTGCATGGAAGGCGAGAATTCTACCACTGCACCACCACTGCCCCCTAACATCTGACAGCCTACCGCATAAGTGAGCAGAGGCTAGACACTGCATAAGCATAGGAACTGTAAAGCTCAGAAGACTCAGGGAGACTTGTAAGGTGATATGTGATGGGAATGCGGCAGGCACTGCAAGGCTGGGCAGGGGAGAAGCCTAAAGATGAAATAGATTTTTTTTTTTTTTGGTTGCTCAAATGATCATAGAAACCCTAGCAAAAGCAGAGTCCTTCAGGGTATGCTCTCAGGAATTCTCTATAGTCAATTCACTCATTAAGTTATGTGTTACCAGCAGTTAGATCAGAATGTACAAAAGAACACGAAAATAAAATTAAAAGGATAAAAATAAGCACCCTTGATTAAACCTTGGCTGTACCTTACCGTGGTTAAACATCTACAGTCGCCCAGGCACTCAGGATGAAAGGAATTATGTGTCGACCAGTGTGCAAGGAAACACAGAGCACAAATAAAACATTCCTGACGTTGTGCTTTCACAGAAATTAGAATTTTTCTGTTCCAAACGGCAAAAATCAATACAGCCAAAAACTTCCAATGTATTTTCTGCTGTTTTGAGTAGAGAATGATACACTTTCTCTTAAGACCCAAGTGTTTTTCCTTATATCCCACACACAATCAATCGATACTCCTTTCTAAAAGGACATATGACCAGCTACAGTTGTTGACCTACAGGCTGGCCATTCAAACCTACCCAGCGGCTCCACAGGAGAAAGACCTGCCAGTCTGCTTCTGTAAAGATTACAGCCTAGGAAACCCTACAGGACAGTTCTACTCTGTCCTATAGGGTTGCTATGAGTGGGAGTTTCTGTCTCAAAACAGCTCTGCCATTCACTCATAAGGGAAGTACTCATAGAAAAGGTAGCTTGCACATCATTAAAGAAAGACAGGAAGTGCTTATACCAGGAATTAGTCAAGTCCCTTCATTGCCCTGGAGCTAAGATGTAGACAGTTCCCCACCAACCACCAACCAGAGAAGGGGAGCAGCCCTGACCCTTTCCTGACCGAGCCTTGGGCTCTACTTAGCCACACAGCCTCACGACGGTCTTCAAAGGAAGCACTGAGAACCCAGTTTATATGGTGACCCAGTGAGTCCTTCTTCAGCACAGGTGTCTAGCTCCACAAAGCCTAGATAGTAGTTGGAACTCCGCACCCAGAACAGAACGAGGCCGACTCCCCAGGTTCCAGGCAGGCACTGCACTGAGATCACCAACCACAGCAGCATTTGCTACAGAATGAAGCTACATACTACATCTTTCAGGGTCAGCACAGCTCCCTGGGGCGTGACCTTTGCTGACTGAGACAGGAGTATTGTGACAGATCACTAAAGGCAAAACTCAGTACATCGACTTTCCTGAAAAATTTAAATATCATTTATAAGAGACTAGAGTTTTAGAAAAGCTGTATCATATTAATTACCTTAGGTAATTTTCTTTTTGAGGAAAGAACTACATGGACTGACTGTTCACTTATCTCCTACTTGTGTTTTAGATTTCAGGCAATTATTTTTTCTGTAGAGAAGTCGAAATGAAATCACTTTATTGCTATTGTACTATGCATTCTCCCTCCTTGCCAATTTTACACTTCAGTGAGTAATTATTTGATTAATGGCCAGCCCCTAACAAGAAATGAGTTCCATGAAGTAGATGCAGGATGTGTTCTTGCTTAACAATCAGTCTCCACTGTCCATCACAGACCTGACCCCCAGTACCCGACCTATCATGTCCATCACAGACCTGACCTCCAGTGCTCCACCCCACTGTCCATCACAGACCTGACCCCCAGTACCTGACCTGCCCTGTCCATCACAGACCTGATCCCCAGTACCCAACCTCACTGTTCATCACAGACCTAACCCCCAGTACCCAATCCCACTGTCCATCAGACCTGACCTCGAGTGCCCAACCCCACTGTCCATCACAGGCCTGACCTCCAGTGTTCTACTGCCCTGTCCATCACAGACCTGACCCCCAGTGCCCGACCCCACTGTCCATCGCAGACCTGACCTCCAGTGCTCAATCTCACTGTCCATCACAGACCTGACCTCCAGGAGCCAACCTGCCCTGTCCATCACAGACCTGACCCCCAGTACCCAACCCCACTGTTCAACACAGACCTAACCCCCAGTACCCAATCCCACTGTCCATCACAGACCTGACCTCCAGTGTTCCACCCCCACTGTCCATCACAGACCTGACCCACATGACAGCCATTTTATTCTTCTGGTTTCATTGTGTTCCCAAGCAAAACTGGCAGTAATTTGTTTAAACATTCACCTTTCTCCACGCATCAGTTTGGGACACGTCACCGACTATTACAGTCTTTAAATTTCTATTTTTCTTACCTGCCCCAAAGTACAACTGATCGTCCTTAGGAGCCAGAACGCCATGGAGTTGTATCAATCCAATCACTCCCTAGCTGAAGACACTGAGAAGCTTGTGAGGAGTGTCTCCCATGGCCCATTCTTTTAGATAAGACGTACTCACCCAGAAGGAAAATTCCTTAAAGGGTGTTTTCTTAGCAGAACCTGGTTATGCTAAATGTACCACATAAGAAAGACCTGGGAAAAAAATTTTTTTCTATTTCTACCTTTGAGAACAGTAGAGCAACACAGCTTCCTGCCTCTTTGAAACATGGGTTAAATACTGGATAGAGAACACTGGCTACCCATCTGTGGGCTAGCAATCAGGAGCATGTATGTGTGTGTGAGTGGTCTGGCTGAAAAAAACACGTAGGATGGCCCAAGCAGTTTCCACATTCTCTGTTGTTGTTTTTGGGCATCCTGTTGCCTTACGTATGGTATTTGAGTAAGAGGTCTCTCTTTTCACTTTCTTTCAAAGCCCAACACTAAAGCCCAGAAAACAAGGAACTCACCTAGTTTGCTAGATAGCCAGAAAGGTGCTGGGGATGGGGCATGATAGAAATATTAAGACTACAAAATTGCCAATATCCTTCCAAGTCATAGACAAAAGTATAGATTTTAGTGGATAGGTAAGAGTGGACAGCCTTACATAATAACAGTGCTCTTACTGAAGTGTATGTTTTTTGTGGGATGCACGGTCTCACTCCACTAGCAAGGAGACTGCCTACAGCTTTACTGGAATATGGAAAACAGATACACATACAAGTCCTGGAGAATGAAAACATATTAGACCAAGGCTAACTACCACCACATCCAAGCAATATGCAAATCCTTTAGTTGTAAGAAAGAGAGTATATATAAAGTAACAAATGGAATAAGTGGGCTAAACTTTAAAGGGTTCATTATGGAGAGATGTGCATTTCAAATAAAACACTGGTAGCTACAGCAAATGGAAGGATGAGCTGGGTGCGTTAAAACAGAAGGCTCATTTAAACAACAAGACGTACAACTCTGAAGAAGGTAAGAGGCATGGCTTGGCAAAAAGAAAAAAGAAGAAAAACCACATTTAAGAAAAGATAAACAGGTCTGCTTGGATCACTTTTAAGGAAAATAAAGACTTAGAGGGTCTTATAGAGGACTAATAATCAGATGTTTTGTGATAAGTCAGGAGGACTTTGTTCTTTAGCAACTAGGAGGGAACAAATTACATTCCTCACAAAAAAGGAGACAATTATTGGGAGTAGAACTGCATAAGTAAAAGAGCCTCAGCTCCAGATACTTTGATTTGAGGCATCTGATGTCCTCCTGAACCCTTAGCTCCACTTCATGAGCTCTTAATCATTGCAGACAGATCCCGTCTGCCTTTTCCCACATACCCAATACTGCATTTTCCTCAGCACCCCCCCCCAGAGATATGCTCACCATGTTTAAAGACTGAAAAATCTTATCTTTTTCCCTGTTTTGACAAACTTTCCCTCCTCTGAAGAAAAAACAACTATGTCCCACAAACAAAAATAACATGTACAGCATGAGCTACCACACAAAGCGTGATTATGTGGGGGAAGGGGCCCAAACCAACCTGATAAACCTACACAAAAATGCATATGAAGCAAAACGGTACAGCTGCTGCAGAAAAGAGTTTGGCAGCAGTTCCTCAAAAAGTTAAACGTAGAATAAGCAGCAATGCGAACAGATATTTGTACACCAATGTTCACTACAGCACCATTCACAATGGCCAACTGTAGAAACAACTGAAATGGCCACCAACAAATGAATGGCTAAACAAAACGTGGTATACACGTACCATGGAATGTTACTCAGCCATAAAGAGAAACGAAGTCCTGAAAAATGCCACTACATGGATGGACCTTGAAAACATGTTGAGTGAAATAATCACAAAAGGACAAAGATCATATGATCTCATTTATATGAAATAATAAGAATAGGCAAACGTACAGAGAACAGTTTATTAGTGGTTACCAGGGGCAGGAGGGAGGGAGAAAGGGGAGCCATTGTTTAGAAAACAGTGAGTTTCTGTTTATGATGATGGGAAATTTGGCAGCAATTATGGATGATGGCTGCACAACATGATTAACATAATTGATATCACTAAATTGTATACTTCAAAAATGCTGAATTGACAAATGTTGTGTTATATATTTCTTACAAGAATAAAAAAGATTTTTTTTAATGCATGTGAAGATTGAATTTGGGAACTTAGGCCATCCCAGAGGACCCTGTAATAGCCAGGAGTGTGTCCCCAGGGGCCTCTGATCTGTAAGGGAAGATTCTGCTTTCTTTGGCTTATATTACTTTGAGATGTGATCGCAGGGCTGAAAGCAGACACATACACACACACACACACACACACACACACAAAGAGTTATGGTAGAAGGCTTATGAATTGCTTCACATTAACACACAAGGCATAAGTTAACGAGACAATTCATACCTTTTCTTCATTAATTGCTTTAATATTAGTAAACTGACAACCTTTATAAAAATATGAATGTGATCACATGGCTCTAATGAGGATTATGCAAAGATAAAGTTGGTGCCAGTAAAACTGTGAAAAACAGTTCAAAGAACTATCATAAAGAAAACTCCACTAATGGCTTCTAAGAAATGCTTTTCAAACACAAATAATGACAATAATAGCCAACATGGATACAGTGATATGACATACCACACTTCCTGTCCTCACAACAAGCCTGTGCAATAGGTACAATTATTATCATTTTACAGATGCAGTGAAAGGTTAGGTAACTTGCCCGAGGTCACAAAGCCAATAAATAGCCAAACCAGAACTCAAACCCAAGCCATCTTACCCAGACTCCGTGCTCTAGAGCCCAAGATACACTGTCTGCTTTTCTATAGAAAACTACCCGTGACTCTACGGAAAAACGCATGCTTGACTGACAAAAACAAAAATAGAACTTTATGATTCCATAAAAACTCCTGCATTCTAAATTATATCATATGCCACAACAAATCCAATCATAAAGTCTATTTAATTGTTATTTCCCTTACTCCATTTGCCTACTAGCACATGGCACTTGAAAACTCGAGGCATGTCTGGGTTTCAGGATCTTCCTTTTATGGCTCTTCGCAAGCTCTTCCCTAACGACGACACTCCACTGTTTAGAAACAGCCAGGCCTTCTGCGTGAGGACACGCGATTTTTCTTTCCACATCGGTACACATTCTTTAAAGTCCAATGTCTAAAACATATTTTCATCCCCACCTCTTCTTCCCAAAATCACAACCTTTACCTGATTGCTCACGCCTCTATCAATTACCCCTCTTCTCCACTCCAACTGGCTTATAAGAAGTACCATAAAATTAAGTACTCAAAAATTACCTTGCATTCTTTCCTATTATGAAAACAGAAGAGTACATGTCAAATGCTTTTTCTGAGTCCCACACTCCACCCAGCATTTGTTAAGCACTTCAACAGCTTTGAGCAGTATTTGCAATTTGAACCTGTTTTTAAGAAAACATCCATTTCCCTTACATAATCAAGCGATTGTATGTGCTTTAACATGCTCGCTCTGCAATCTTACCTGTATTATATGGACAATCTGAAGGTGAGGTTTGTTCAAAAGAAAAGTAAACTTAGCCCCTTATCAAATCATCAGAAATTCCTAAAAAGTGGAGTCTGAATTGCACATAACATACTTTTTATATGAACACCTCTTCCAGCGTTCAGCTTTTTCACAGTGCTCAGTGTTTGTAAGCATTTATAGCACAGCAGTCCACAATGATTTCTTTTAGAGTTTTATCTGTGAAACACAATGGGTACTGCTCTCAGCTGTTTCTCCTGACCACACAGGACCCACTGTAGGGTCACGTGCCTGGTGTCACTACAAAATCAGCAGAAGAGAGCAGGATGCAGAAGAGAGCAAATAAGAGAATGAGAACTCTGAAGAATCTCACCATTGTGGCTTCTTAAAGACGGTGATGAAGTTACACGGCCAAGTTATTTTACCAAGTGCCTTGGGAATGATGATGACAAGGGTGGACACAAGAGGGAGCAAGGAGTCCATCTGAAAGCTAACTAAAAAACCAAAAACCAGTGGCCATGGAGTCAATTCCGACCCACAGCGACCCTGTACAACAAAGCAGAACTGCCCCATAGCGTTTCCAAGGAGCGCCTGGTGGATTTGAACTGCTGACCTTCTGGTTAGCAGCCGAACTCTTAACCACTGTGCCACCAGGGTTTCCAAAGATTGTGCTGCACTGGCCAAGAATTGAATCCAGGCCTCCCATGTGGTAGGCAGGAAGTCTAGCACTGAAGCACCAATGCTGGAGACTTGAATGTTAGGTTTTTAAGAACATTTAAATTCCATAAACACAAGCCACAAGAAAGGGAAAGAACAAAGGTTGACTGCAACAAGCAACACAGTGAGAGAAAACAGCAAAGAGCAATAGATACACGGAGGCTCCTTTATGCTCCTCGGAACTGAATTCAAAAATCAAAAGGACTTTTTCTCACTTCAGTGCAAGCTCAAAAACAAACATTTGAGAAGGATGGCCTGAAAATGGCCCTTTCACACATTAGTGAAAAGCAGAACTATTTTCATGACATTCAAATTTGGAGGTGAAAGGAAAAAATACATATATATATACACACACACACACACACACACACACATACACATACATTTTTTTAATTCCCTTCCTCTGTCAAATTTATGTACCACCACTGCTCCCATAAGCCACGAGAAATCCTAACGTTAACAGACTGGTTGTAAATCCATCCTCTACTCTCTAACACAGTATTTCACTCCACCTGTCCTATTTTGTATTTTATTTTTAACCTTCAAGGTAAAAAACCATCTGGAACATATTTCATTCCAATATTTACTAGAGGTTCCAGATAACTGACCTTAATTCCAGGAAATTTTATATGATAAATATATTGTCAGTAAAGATTTTAAATATTACTACTAAAGATGTAATTATAGATGCTCAAGTCTTCATACTATTGAAGCACATTAATTAAAACTGGCACAGCTGAAGGAATCAGGGAACAAACGGAAAGGCAAATGACGTGTGTTTCATATTGAGTGTAGCATAATTCTTATCTATTTTGAATAAAGATGCTCAGAAGAAGGCACTAGTGCTGTGCCTCAAATCACTTTAATCAGCATTCAATTCAAAGAAACTGTCTTGGTTATCTAGTGCTCCTATAACATAAATACCACAAGTGGGTGGCTTTTACAAACAGAAATTTATTTTCTCACAGTTTAGGAGGCTAGAAGTCCAAATTCAGAGCGCCGACTCTAGGGGAAGAGTCTCTCTCTCTCTCTCTGTCAGCTCTGGGGGAAGGTCCTTGTCTCCTCAGCGTCTGTTTCCTGGTTCCTTGAGGATCGCCATGTGGCTTGCAATGTGTCTTCCCCCATCTCTGCCTGCTTGTTTAATTTCTTTTATATCTCAAAAGAGATTGACTCAAGACAAACCCTACACTAATCCTGTCTCTAACATAACAAAGAAAGCCCCTCCCCTGCAGGATTATAACCACAGGCAAAGAGGTTAGGAATTACAATACATATTTTTGAGGGACACAATTCAACCCATAACCGGAACCAGTCCATAAAAATCCAAAGGGATTTGCTTATTGTTATGCTTTTAAAAAGCTCACCAGGTATTTCCAAATGCTTCCTAATGACAATAATTAAACATCTGGTACCAGTGACCTACTTGTGGCTACAGAACTTCCTCAGATAATCTTTTCCATTAATTATGGACATGCTGGGAATGGAGACAGAATTTACATTATGAATGATAACTCAGGACTGCAGAATTCAGAAACCGACAAGAGCGATTCCCCTGCTGTCCTTACTGCTATCTGTATGAAGGCCTTGTTAGCGCGCTTGGATTTGGGAACAGATGCTACATAAAAATTGCAAAAGCACCAAGCTTAGGCATGCGTGCAAGCTCCACATAAACATGTTGTGAGGAAGTAGACTTTTCTTAAACATTCAAAACTGTGCCTAAGGGGGGGAAATAGTCAAGCTGTCACATTTTCTACATTTTACTCTGCTCGAAATTATGTTCGGATGAAAACTTTGATCCTAAACTTTTGCAAGTTATGCCCAGGTCTTTCACGGCCTAGGCAAAAGCACAAATAAGAAAAGCCAGATCAAGAACACGCAAACTGTAAAACACTATTTCACGGTTCCTTGAACTTTGGGGTGAGAAGAAGGGGAGAGGAATGTAGGAGTTGAGTCAGAGGGGTTTGTGGTGGTTTCCCAAAAGCCACAAGACTGTATTAATTAACACACTGCTACTACCTCCTTCTGCTTCATTTTAAGTTTTTTTGGAGATGAAAAAGGAAGTGTCATCATGTGGTTTTTAAAAAAAAAAAAAAAAAATTTAGGTTTTATACCTGTGGTAAATACATGAAAATCCATATAAGTACTAATTAATAACTGTTGTTAGCTGCCACCGAGTTGACTCTGACTCCTGGCAACCTTACCTACAACAGAATGAAACGTAGCCCAGTCCTCCATCATTCTCACGATCACCAGCATGTTCAAGTCCATCGTGGCGTCTACTGTGCCAATCCGTCTCACTGGTCTCTCTCGCCCCTGTTGACTTCTGCTTCACCAAACATGATGTCCTCCTCTAGCAGCTGATGTAATTAATAATTGGTTTAACTAATTTCATCTCCTTAATAACTAGATACTACTTTACGAGTCCCTGGGTGGCACAAATGGTTAAGTGCTGGACCACTAACCAAAAGGTTAGCAGTTCAAACCTACCCAGAGCTGCCTCGGAAGTAAGGCCTGGTGATCTGCTTCCAAAAGGTAACAGCTTGAAAACCCTGTGGAGTGCAGTTCTACTCTGCATACACGAGGTTGCCATGAGTTGCAATCAACTCAAAAGTAACTAACAACAACAGATGCTACTTTTAAATGACAATATTACTTAGAATAAATTTACCAAAATAACTCTATTATCTAGTTTGCTTAATCCTGGAAAGTGTTTAATATACACCACAAATATCATAAGGGTCCCATAAGGAGAAGAGAGATCACAACAGAGAATTTAATATAAGCAATCAGGGAACAGGTGAACCAGAAGCATCTACCAGCCCTAGAGTCAGATAAACCAAAGCATTAGACGCTTGGAGAAGGTGTCCCATTCAGGTGGTACCAAAACCTCTGAGAGGGTGCCACACACTGGGGGCTGGTGTGTCTGGATTTAGCGGAAGGATTTCACGAAGCTGGGACTGAGCTCTCTGAGGTGGGGGCGCTGCCTGGCTGGGGTGGTCCCCTGGGAGCTCAGAGGAGGGGCTTGGCAGAGCTGGTGCTGGGACATCTACACGGGAGGGTGGAGGGTGTTAATACCTCCTGGGGGCCTGATAAGGCTGGTTCTAGGGAATTGAGAAATAACAGCTTAATCCCGGCACTATCACTAGGCCTCAAAATCCTCATCCATAAAATGGAGAAAATAACAGTACTCGTTTACAGCGTTGTGAAAATTAAGTGTGTTAGAAAGTATAAGGCTACTCTCAAGAGCAAGAAAATAAACTGAAATTATATTTAAAAAAAAAAGGGAAAAGCACTGATAATCGTGCCTAGCACAGACTAAGTGCTACATTTATATACGATATTATTTTCAAAAGATTTTTATTTATACAGTTCTATTGGTTAGAATTTATCTATGAAATTCATTTTAATAGTAAATACTAATGCAATACCAGAGCACACATAAGTCTTGGCTTAAGTCTACAACCTAAGGAATTTGATTTCAAAAAACAAAAAGATATCAGAGCAAGGAGAACCTAACAAGCAATCAGGAAACAAGCTCCCCAAGAGACTCGGCCTCCAACAAGCTTTGGGACACGCACAGGCAAACTGACACATACCACCTGAGTCTGGGTTTCTTCCATTAAATGGGGGAGCCAGATAAAATTATTTCTAAGATTCCTTCTAATATTTAAAATTCATAATTATAAAAACGTCTTAGGTTTTTTTTTTTAATGATAGAATTTTCCAAACTTGCACAAAAGTAGCGAGTATAGTTTCATGAACTCCTATGTAGCTGTCACATAGCTTTAATAATTATTAATATTTTTGCCAATATTGTCTGTTTCCTTCACTTTTAGGGGAGGAGGGGAGGTGAAGTATTTTAAAGGAAATACATGTCATTGCACTCAGAGGCTGTTTCTTAATTGTTCACAGCATTGTGCCAAACGATACACAATAACATTTAAATCAAGATATAATAGTTTAAATGAATAAAAGTGTATTAATGATTATTTTCTTTAAAGCTTAAGTCTGGATCACTTTTGACTGCCTCCACTGTTTGAATCAAATTTGCATTTTCATTGTAAAAGTATGGTAAGAATGACTCCACTTAAAAAACCACCAAGCTCCACCCACTAAGAATGTTGTTGTTAGCTGCCTTCAAGCCCATTCCAACTCGTGGCAACCCCATGTGTAAAGAGAAGAACTACTCCATAGGGTTTTCAGGCTGTGACCTTTTGGAAGCACACTGCCAGGCTTTACTTTTGAGGTGCCTCTGGGTGGGTTTGAACCGCCAACCTCTCGGTTAGTAGTCCAACACTTACCATTTGCACAACCCAGGGACTCCTCCACTAAGAATAACACTGTTAATTTCCAATTCATACGTCATTAAATGACTAAGTAAGGCCCTGCTTTTTTCTTCCTGTAGTCCCTATGTGTCTAGTTAGAAACTTTCTAACTAAGCCACGCCATCTAGAGATTATAGAACACAAACTCAATGACCTTATATAAAAAAAAAAAAACAAACAAAACTCGTTGCTGTTAAGTCAATTGCAACGCATAGCGACCCTACAGACAGCAGAACCACCTCATAGAGTTTCCAAGGGGTGCCTGGTGGATTCGAACTCCTGACCTTTTGGTTAGCAGCCATAGCTCTTAACCACTGCGCCACCAGGGTTTCCAATGACCTTATATAGATACTTTTATTAAAACTGGCATTAACCTACTGCTTGCAAGCATATGTGTCCTCTAGATTTAGTCCACTCAAAGATAATTTACAGTAGTCACAAACCAGAATTAGCATTTTCTGTCTGAACTTTTGGGTGGGGGGCCAACTGTAGCAAGTATATTGATTTAAAATGCATTTGTTTTCCCCAAATCTACCCCCAATTGTTGGAATAATACATAAGTTCATAATATAAGGTCAACTTGTCAAGAAAGTACACTTTTAGTTTCGACCAAATTAACAGTCAAATGTGGCTATATTTTACTAGCAAGTTCCTCCTCTCAACCCCCTCCCATGTGTATATTTCTTTCCCAGCTCCATAATTGGAGGGAAATAACTTTCAATTGTTGAAACTCATTTCTGAAAGTTTCCTTGATTTTAATTAAGGCTGACCATAGGAAGTTTGGTTGTGCCACACGTAACATCTACATAAATACCCACCTTGTATGTATTATATTTTTCTCTAAACATAGGCAATTTAAAACTTAACAATAAAATTTTAGAACATAAAGTGCATTTTTAACACGAGATTTTTAGAGATGCTTTAACAAGATGTAAATAACCGTGCACCCAGCTGCCACCCCATGGCTTCTGGGAGTGGCACCCTGAGGAGCCCAGGCGCACAGCCTTCATGGCCATACATGGCGGCCCTGAATGTGCAGGTGCTAAAATGCACAGCAGCACTGGGGCAAAAGGAAGACGCATCTGAGAATAAAGTGTACTCATCATTCACTCACTGACCCAAATCACACCAATGAACATCTGGGCAGACAATCCTCAGGGTTATAAAGTGTTGGTTCAGCAACCGTTAGGCACACTTGGCTGAAACACCAGGCCCCATCAGTACCACATAGGACAGAAATTCTGTACTGCAGGAACACAGGGAGGTGAGTCACTCCACAGAAGCTGTGCTCAGCTGCTTCTGGGCTGGGAGGTCATTTTATAACATAACACAGAAATGTTGAGCTCTATTACCATTTTTTAAACCATTACTTAGTTGCATCCCAACTTGCCCTCATACTCAGTGCTGGCACTGAAGACAAGAATCTACTGATCTAGTAAACTAGTAATTCAAATAAATGGAACTTTAAAAAAAAAATGAACTGGCAATAGACATTTTCTTTCACACATTATCTACCTAAAGTTGCTTTTACATGCAGCAGAAGGGCTAGGATTATGATGAACTGGACTGGTAGAAATAATATGAGGATTTTTTGTAACAGAGAGGTTTTCATCTTTTTACATAATGTAGCGCTGCAGGATATACTTGGAATCTCAAGTATAAATTCACTTTTTAAATGAAGCTATTAATTACTCTACCTGTTAAACAAGAGAAAAAAGATGCATTTCATGTACCCAAAATGCTCACAAAGCTAATTCATGTGCAACTAATAAAGGAACAGTTTATTATGAAATGATACCTCCTTTCAAATACCTTAAAACAAACTTACAAAGAAATTTGAGACATTCATACATGTCAACCTTTTTTTATTGAACAGGCCTGTTTAAGGTCTTGTGCCCCAAACTGCTAACAACTGGTGAAAGAAAAATGAATTAGCTAACCACCACTTTGGTAGTCGGAAGGAGTTAGTCAACATCATGCAAAGTGGCAGTACATAAACAAGGTGAAATCTATTTTCTGTGGAGCTCATGAACAGAAAGGATTAGCCATTACACCTACTCACTCATCTTTGCATAGAGTAAAGGGGGAAAAAGACAGTGGACGTGATGTATTGCTTCATCTACAGCCCAAAAGGGCCAGGATTACGATCTATAGGCCTTCGCCTAGATTCAGTCATCTAGAAAGAAAATCGCAGGAATCAGAACAGTTTATTGCAGCTTGGGCCGACTACTCAGCTCCCCATCGATGGAGAAGACAACATTTTCCCTGTAGAACTACACAGGTTTTCTGACAATGAAATAAGATGACATCGGTAAAGAGGCCTGCACCACAGGCCAAGCCCTTCACAAGCAGACAGGGCAGAAAATTTTATCCAATTAGTATTGCATAAAGGTTCTTTGGGGGCAGTGGCAGAATTTTCACCTTCCACGCTGGAGACCTAGGCTCAATTTCCAGCCAATGCACCTCATGCGCAGCCACTACCCGTCTGTCAGTGGAGCCTTCTGTGTTACTATGATGCTGAACAGGTTTCAGCAGAGCTTCCAGACTAAGATGGACTAAGAAGAAATAGCCTGGAAATCTACTTTTGAAAATCAGGCAATAAAAATCCTATAGATCACAACAGTCGATTCCATTGTGCATGGGGTTGCCATGAATCAGGGGCCAACTCAATGGCAGCTGACAACAAATATGTTCTTTACCATGGAACACACGGAGCAATCAAGAAAGAGCCATACTTCCATCCTGAAAGTCCTGTTCAGAAAGAAGAGTCCATACCCAGAGCCTAGAGGTAAGCACCCTGGGGAGAAGGCCAGGTTCATCGCCTTTGACTAGCAGGCATGACTCAGGGGCTGAAATGTGAAGTGGCAGAGAGCCACCCCCCACACTTCACTGGAGACATACTTGTCAGTGGCTTGGACAGCTTCTCAGCTGACATCTCAGAATGGCTAAAAGCAACTGTTACATCCTTCTCCATGATCAGTTGTGTGTTTGTTTGTTTGTTTGTTTTTTCCTTCATTCTCATTATGTTCCCCTTATATTATAGAATGAATTATCCCCCAAAAAGATATGCTGAATTCCTGATCCCTGGAACCTGTGAATATAACGTTATTTGGAAATAGGGATCCTTGTAGATGTCATTAGATGAGGTCATTAGGGTGGGCCCTAATTTCTTCATGATTGGTGTCTTAATAAGAAGATTTGATTGTGGTGTTGGCAAAGAATATTGAATATACCATGGACTGCCAAAAGAATGAACAAATCTGTCTTGGAAGAAGGACAACCAGAACACTCCTTAGAAGCAAGGATGGCGAGACTACATCTCACATACTTTGGACATGTTATCAGGAAGGATCAGTCCTTGGAGAAGGACATGATGCTTGGTAAAGTACAGGGTCAGCGAAAGAGAGGAAGACTCTCAAGGAGACGGACTGACACAGTGGCTGCAACAATAGGCTCAAGCATAGCAACGATTGTGAGGATGGCGCAGGACTGGGCCATGTTATGTTGTGTTGTACATGAGGTCGCTATGAGTCAGAACCAACTCGACAGCACCTAACAACAACAACATAAGAGAGGAGAAGAGGCAGAGAGTCACAGAGCGAAGACAGCATGTGAAGACAGAGGCAGCGATTGGAGTGATGCTGCCACAAGCCAAGGAATGCCTGGAGCCACCAGAAGCTGGAAGAAGCAAGGAAGGATCTTCCTCCAGAGCCTTCAGAGAGAGCATGGCCCTGCTGACACCTTGATTTCTGACTTCTAGCCTCCAGAACTGTGAGAGAACAAACTTCTGTTGTATTAGGCCCCCTTGTTTGTGGTACCATTACAGCAGTTCAGAAAATGAATATACTTTCTCTACTTCCAAACACCTATGTCTAGGCAAACACTGATGTGACAAACAGGCTCACTCTTTGTGACCCATGGCTGAAGGGTTCTGAGCATTTCAAATGCTTTAAAGATATGTCATTCTTCTATGCATCCACAAAACTTTTCATTGTCCACTTACAGAGTTCTTTTTATTGTATTTAGTTATGTCAATGTCCACATCAATAATAAATTCAATCAAAATCTTTTTCTTAGGCAAATTGGTGGCTGCTACAGTCTATCATCCCAGACAATGCCACTAAGAGGTGCATCCCAAGCAAGTCTTTCCATGCAAAATACTGAATACACTCTTCTAATTCACTTCTGAGTTCTTAATTATATCCTGACTACTCTACTGTAGTGGATGATACAGAATTGGTGGAACTTATAGGCTACTTCATGAACTATGTAAGTGTGTATGGGCAGATTTGTACAGACAGACAGAGCAAGCAAGAGAGTGAGAGAGTGCCCAAAAGAGAAAATGGGCACTCTTCAGGAAAAGCATCCTACTGAGTAGAGGCAACATACGTAAAACCGTAATTACCAGGAAAAAGTTGTTTTTTGGTTTTGTTTTTTTTTTTTTTTAAGTAAAAAGAAAACTTGCCTGGAAAAGTTTCCTCTACCTAATATAATTTCTTAAAGTTATTAGTAATTAAAATTTCTCTAATATATTTATCAAAATAGGAGCCCTGGTGGCACAGTGGTTAAAGTGATCAACTGCTAACCAAAAGGTCTGCAGTTCAAAACCACAAGTGGCTCCCCGGGAGCAAGATGTGGTAGTCTGCTTTCATAGAGATTTATAGCCTTGGAAGCCCTGTGGGGTCACTATGAGTCGTAATCGACTCAACGGCAGTGAGGTTTTTTTTTTTTGGTTTTTTTTTTTTTTTTTTTATCAAAATAGGTACAGCAATTCAAATAAGCCAGATGATAATGATACTAAAAAAAAAAAAAAGCCAGCTTAAGTATAGAAGGTACATTACTTAGGCATTAAAGATGTTTTTTTAAAAATCCTAGCCTGTATATTCCTGCAATATATACTGACTAACTAGTTGTCTAATCAAGTAGCAAGAAATTGCTATTGATTCCCATTATCTATTGATTCAGGTCACGAGTAATGAAATACTTACTATCCAAGAATCCCAATTTCTCTACGGTCTTGGTCAAAGCTCAGAAGTTAATTCAATACCACTGTTAGACTCTAGATGGCACTATAGGAACTACTCAACAAAAATCTGAGTCCACTCTTAGAAGCAGGTTTGTCCTTATTAACCTCCTATTGTCCAGTGAAGGGGTCCTTCTGCTGTGCTTCTGAGCATGCTCAATTTACCTCCATCCTTCCTTCCCCATCAGGAAGAGGGGAGCACGGCGCACACGCATATTATGGGATTGATGGTTCCAAAAACTAAAGTTTTGAATCAGACCTTGTTTAGACCCAATTTGGAGGCACCCCCACCAAAAAAAAAAAATCTATTCGAGACCTTGCAGGGATACTCTAAATTTAATTATAAATAGCAAGCCCATAACATGATTGTCAATACACTGGTTGAGAAATTGGTTCGGAAAACCTAGAATGGAATTCAAACATGAAAATACATCATCAGGGACAAATCTAGGTAACTGAGAGAGTAATCTTTCTGTTACAATAATGTCAACAGGTGAGAAATCATGACTGCATTTCTAAAGAGGCAATGAGCTGCACTGCCAGTGTCATTCCACGGTGTTTCATAAAACACACTTATCAATGTCCACAAGCACCAGCAGGGTGTCAGTCAGCAAGGCCAAAGGAGCTGCTTGCTCTGCAACAGCAGTCAGGATGGCTAGACTGATAGCAGTGCAGTCATTTGAGGCTGAGATGTTATTCATCACCGAGCCATGAGAACACTGTGCCAAAAGCAAAAAGGAAAAAAAAAAAGGTATTTTTATTTGACAGCTTCTGGCACTGAAAAACACGTAATGACTTAAGATAATTTTGTATCTAGCCATATTTGAGTACTCACATATGAATGGAATAAAACAAACCTGGGGTACTCATCTTTCTAGACCAGTCCAAATGAATGAGTCCAAAGATTCATAGCCTCATATCCAGCCTAAGTGGACTTGGTCTCGATAAATTACACTGAATGTAAATCAACTACTATAGCTAATGTTTGTTTTTAAATTCCACAGGAAATACCAATTACATTGTGCTAAAAAAAAAAAAAAGAAAGAAAGAAACCCATTGCCATAGAGTCTATTTCAACTCATAATGACCCTGTAGGACAGAGTAAAACTGTCCCATAAGGCTTCCAAGGAGTGGCCGGTGGATTTGAACTGCCGACCTTTTGGTTAGCAGCCAAGTTCTTAACCACTGCGCCACCAGGACCCATATATTGTAACAGATTTTGTTAAAAATCAATACATCATAATAAACCCCATTCTCATTTCTGGGTCTGTAGAAAAATATACCTGCTGTTTTAATGTTCAAAAGCAAAATAAGAGGAGTAGAGAGAAAACATTTTCTGAAAACGAAGTAAGAAAACGCACGGCACATTAAAGTGGCTGTATCTCTCCTTCATCCTTTAAGTTCTTGGATGGATTAATAATGGATATGGGATTTCCTCAGGTGGCCTGGAATGGTTAAGGAGTTCAGATAAACTAAGGAGTGACTGCTACTTCTTAACAGATCAAATGTAATACAACAGCTCAGCAACAAAGACGTAATTAACTCTGCACCTAGAATAAAAGCAAACAAAAACAATGGAGGTTCCTGAGGTGACCATGTAAGCCTCATCTCACATACATTTCTTGACTATATCAAAACAATTTTGCTTCTATCAACATAAAAATATCTTTTTATACAGAATCCTTTCCTTTCAGTTACAGTATTCATTGTAATGCGATCTCAGTGCCTACTCTAACCTGCTCAGTGGAAGCGACTTCATCACTGCCCCTGCAGTCTTGCTACATTCATAGAAGATGTGAACTAGGAAGTCCGCCTAGATACACAATTCACACCTATTTGTGGAGCTTCAAGAAAAAGTTACAAATCAAAGAGTCAAGAAAGAGAAGAATTCTCTTCCTCCAGAGTCAGCTTTCAAAATAAATGTCTTCAAACATAGGCAGATGAGAACACTCCAAAGCCTTCTTTATGAAGTTATATTTAAATCAGTCCAGTGGTAAATATTTAATTTTCATGGATAAGCACAAAAAAAAAAGATTATTTGTACAATAGGGCCCCTACTCAAGGCAAAGATACTTTGGGTATTAAATCATTTTACAAATATTTGAATGCCTAATATGTGCCAGGCATTGTTCTAGGTGATGAGGATAGAGTAGTGAACTAAGAGACAAAAACTTACATTCCAAAGGGGAGACAGACAAGAGAAGAAAAAAAAAAAACTTTGCACCGTACGAGAGGAAAAAACCAAAAACCAAACCTGTTGCCGTCGAGTCAATTCCGACTCATAGTGACCCTACAGGACAGAGTAGAACTGCTCTACAGGGTTTCCAAGGAGCAGCTGGTGGATTCGAACTGCTGGCCTTTTGGTTAGAACTGTAGCTCTTAAATCACTGTGCCACCAGGGTTCAGGAGGTGTTAATTAGCTTGAAACTAACTGAAAGAAACAGGATCCTTTACAAAATACCTATTTTCCCCATATTTTGACTATTTGAGTATTACAAGCCTCAGCATCAAAATGTGATTTTTTTTAAATATTTTATCTAGGATGTCTAACTCTTCGGATGGTCTTCAAACAGAGGTATAAAATATATTCCGAAGTAATTTATTAGAAATTTGACTTTCAATTCTCTGATAGAAGTAAAGATCTATGAAGAATACAGGGACTTACAATGGGGTTGAATTCCAACGACTCTGTCGTAAATTGGTTCTGCCATAAGTTGAATATCTTTTTTTCATTATTATTGTCTTTTATTATCAGTATCTTTATAAATCATAACACTGAACATCTGTGATGAACATCTGAGAATGATAACATCAGCAAATTATGCACTGCAATACTGTGTGTAGTACATATTACCAATGTTAAACTGCACCAAAAAAAAAAAAAGATGGTCTTAAGTGCAGCTAGTCGTAAGTCAGGGACTGCCCGTATGTGTGTGCGTGTGTTCATACATAAATATACATATATATATACACACACAGTATGACAAAACTTCTGGGTCTACCTCGATAAGATTTATACAGAAAATTATCCAAAGTCAGAAAAGCAGAGACTAAATGTTATTAACAAACCGATGCTTTGTGTTAGAGGGGCTAAGAGATTCTTAATTAGCAACCAGTTTAGGTATTTCCACATTGACTTTAATTTTGATTTCAAAGAAGGTAACTTGCCTATTCTGTTATTGCTGATATATGTTTGCCTGGGAATCTGAGCAGCAGTTACTGGCTGGCCTCCTGTCTCCAATCATGGTCACACCTGCACAGCTGGAGAAGCTCCCTCACCTATGTGTCTTCAGAACACAAAGGATGACTTCACATAAACATCAGCCAGCACGTGTTTACCAGCTCACCAAACCACCAGGCATTCACAGGTCTCTGAGCCACTTTGCTCTTAATTTCTTACCAAGGTGAGCACACGTAATATGCTCAAGTGCCACTGGATTCTCACCTCATGTTGTTCGATTCTGACTCATAGTGACCACATGGGACAGAAGAGAACTGCTCCATAGGGTTTTCCAGCTTGTAATCTTTACAGAAGCAGATTGCCAGGTCTTTCACCTGCAGAGCTGCTGGGCAGGTTTGAATCCAGGTGGCGCTCAACCTCTGTGCCACCAGGGCTCCCTTCTTATCTCATACTTGCCATTAAAAGGCTGTAAAATCTGCAGGAAGTCATTTGGCCTCTCCAGAGCACAACTTCGTCAACCTGAAATGTTCAGTGGTTCAGGCCAGACTCACTTGGGAACCTTCCAGGAGAAAGAACTGACTGGGCCCCACCCTTCTCCACCACAAGTGGAGACTTTGATTCAGCAAGTCTTAAGTTAGTCTCTGGGCGTGTGGGGGAGGGGGATGCATGGGCGTGTTTTAGACTGTCTAAGCATCTGGTTCAACCCATGGGTAAGAATTCCAAATATAAATGACATCTAAAGTCAAATCAGCATCCTGGGTAGTACGGTTACTGCACCCAGCTGCTAACCGAAAGGTTGGAGGTTCGAGTCTATACCTAGAGGTGCCTCAGAAGAAATGCCAGGCAATCTACTTCCCAAAAAATCAGCCATTAAAAATCCTGCAGAGCACAGTTCTATTCTAATACACAAGGGGTCTCCATGAGTCAACCAGGCAACCAGTTTTGTTGCTGTTTTTAAGTCAAATGAAGTTGTAAAAATTCTGAATCTAATCCAGTTCCACTTGTGAACAATTGCAAATCCTGGTGATGCAGTGGTTAAAGGGCTTGGCTGCTAACCGAAAGGCTGGTGGTTCGAACCCACTAGCCGCTCTGAATGATGTGGCGGTCTGCTTCTGTACAGAGTACAGCTTTCGAAACCCTATGAGGCACTTCTACTCTTTCCTATAGGGTCATTATGAGTCAGAATCAACTCAACGGTAATGGTTTTTTTTTTTTTTACCCTCCATCCAAGAGGAACTTTGTTGTTTGTTGTTTATGCTTTCAACCTTGCTTTAGAGAGGTAGGCAAACACATTGAAAGA
Source organism: Trichechus manatus latirostris (assembly GCF_000243295.1). Lineage (NCBI taxonomy): Eukaryota > Metazoa > Chordata > Mammalia > Sirenia > Trichechidae > Trichechus > Trichechus manatus. The sequence continues at coordinate 3,088,252 of NW_004444131.1, forward strand.
ACTGAGATCACTAGTAACTGAAAGTTTTGTGTAGCTGGGCCTCACAAATGCAACCCACCAAGGAAGATACAAGAAAGCATTTCTGTCTTATTTTTTAACTGGTTACTTTAATAAAATATGGGCAGCCATTAAGGTTTAGTAAATTGAACTCAGACTCTAGACTCATCAGAAAGAGTCAGAGTCAGATGAGGGACTTCCGGGCAACATGGTGCTATAGACAGAAGCACCACGTCATCCCTCCACAGCAAAGATCCAAAAACTAAGTCAAATAGAGTCACATGTCAATCCTGAAACCCTAAAAATCAAATGAAAATATAAGCCAATATAAAGCCAAGCACCGAATGGAATGAGAAACTGACCGAGAACAGAGAGCGAGGCGAGATACATGCAGAGGTCCCCTATCAGCTAATGCAGCACGGATCTGCCACCTTGGACTCCTATCACAGATCAGTGAACAGGGGGTACGAGAAAGCAACTTCACGGAGCTTCCAGCCGGACAAAGAACAACCAGTAACCACTGATACACCCTTTCCCACCCCCACCCTTCTTCACCCCCACTCAGCTTCCTCTGCTTCCCGCGGCCACAGTCTCTTGGCCAAGAAGCACCAGCTTCACCCCGGTGTCACCTGGATTCCACCCGCCCGCACTGGCCGGCTCCCTAAGTGCCATTTGTTTGCTACTGGTGTTGCTTTTTTCTGCTTCTTTAGATTTCTTCCTCACCTCTCACCACCACCACCCCTCCCCCCTGCCCTTTCTCTCAAATACCTGCCTCCATGTGCCATCTTTGCTTCTTCCTGAAAGGCTGCGAAACACCACTGGACTATGAAACTGGTTCCGGCCCCTGCCGCCACGCTGCTGGGACCACTGGGGCTTTTTTTATTTGTTTGTTCTGATTTCTTCTGTTTTGTTTGCTTTGATTTTCTTTTCTCGGCTTAGGAGCACCTTCTAGCCGGGTAGTACCACACGGCTTGGGAACTACTCCCTTACTCTGCACAGATGCACAGTGACACCCCTGGGGCATCTTTTTCTTTTTTGGTTTTTTGTTTTTGTTTTTTGTCTTTCTTTTGTTTTCTTCTCTCTCTTTTTCTCTTTCTGTCCTTCTTCATTTCCAGTTTCCAGTCTCTGTATACTTACCTTCTCTACCTGCCTCCTGAATACCTGGTGCTGTGTGAGTGACACCTCTACCCCTTCTAGCCAGGCTGTATTTCACAGCCTGGGAACAACTTCCCTAGTCATAGCAGGGGCACTGGTGTGATTCCTGGGAGCTTTTCTTTCTTTCTTTTTTTCCTCTAATATTATATATTCATTTTTCTCTTTTACGCTTTTTATTTTTATTTTTTACTTTTGTTTTTCTCCATTTCTCAGTCTCTCAGCTCTCCACTCCAAGAGCAAGCTCCCTTAGCACTCTTTTTTGTTTCTATGCCAAGTTTTTGGCTTCCATTCCTGTCTCCTCTTTCCCATACCCATCTTAGCTCCACACATCACAATCTCCCCCTCCTTCCTGCATACCTGCACCGTGCACTAAACATCTCACTCCCAAGCAGCACAGGCACGACCTACCAGAACCTCCCCTGCACTGATTCCCAGTCCTCCCTGTCAGGCCTAGTGCATGCCACAAACAACCCATCCCAGCAACTCCCCTTCAGCTGGACCTGCCCTGTGGTACTAAACATGCATGACTGACCCTGACCACTGGAGAAGGAGGTGAAAACTATCGTGTTCACAGACGAGCAAACAACCAAGAACGCACAGCCCGCCTCCTCAGACATAACCAAATAAAACAAAAAAGCAGGATGAAACAAACAAATCTCCAATCAATAAATGAGAAAAATAACTACTGAATGCATCGAAGACAGCAGACAATATCAAAACATACACAAACACAGAACAGGATGGTTCCAGCAGGCATCCAAAATAAAACACCAGGTGACTTTCCAGTAGAAGAAAAGGCATAGACCTAACTGATAGGAAATTCAAATCTTTAATATGCAGAATTATCCAAGAGTTAAAAGCAAAAAGGAGACAAAAATGAGGAAAAAATAAGACAAATTCATGGAAAACGCAGACAAATACAGACAAAAAATGGAAGAATTCAAGAAAATAATACAGAAAAAGTGTTAAAATAAATTCACAACTAGAAATCATACAAAAACAACAATTAGAAATCCAAAAGATAAACAACAAGATTTCAGAATGGACAGTGTCATAGAAGGCCTGAGGAGCAGGTTTGAAATGATGGAAGATAGATCAACATAACTGAAGACACACAATTGGATACAACTCTGTTTGAGGAAAAATCAGAAAAAAGAATGAAGAAACCCTGAGAATTATGTGGGATACAATCAAAAACAAAAATCTACAAGTGATCAGAGTACCAGAACAGGGGGAGAAAACAGAAAATACAGAGAGGATCACTGAAGAACTGCTAACAGAAAACATTCCCAGTATCATGAAAGATAAAAAGCTGACCATCCAAGAAGCTCAAGGAACCCCATATAGGATAGACCCCAAAACAAAATCACCAAGGCATATCATAATTGCACTTACTAAAACCAAAGACAAACAAAAAATCCCAAGAGCAGTTCAAGAAAAACAAAAAGTCACATACAGAGGAGAAACAATAAGACTGAGCTCAGATTATTTGGCAGAAATGCAGGCAAGAAGGCAATGGGATGACA
>NW_004444131.1:3093354-3096340 GCF_000243295.1 Trichechus manatus latirostris
TTCAACATTAGAAAATCAATCAACATAATCCACCACATGAATAAAAGAATCAGATGATCATCTCAATTGACACAGAAAAGGCATTCGACAAAGTCCAACACCCAGTCCTGATAAAAACTCTCAATAAAACAGGTATAGAAGGGAAATTTTTCAACATAATAAAGGGCATCTATGTAAAACCAACGGCCAACATCATTCTTAATGGAGAGAGGCTGAAACCATTCCCCTTGAGAACAGGAACAAGACATGGATGCCCTTTATCACCACTCCTATTTAACATTGTGCTGCAAGGACTAGCTAGAGCAATAAGGCAAGAAAAAGAAATAAAGGGCATCCAAATTGGTAAAGAAGAAGTTAAACTGTCCCTGTTTGCGGATGATATGATACTATAAACAGAAAACCCTTAAGACTCCATGAGAAAATTACTGGAACTAATAGAAAGATTCAAGAGAGTTGCAGGATACAAGATAAACATACAAAAATTGGTTGGATTCCTATACACCAATAAAGAGAATGATGAAAAGGAGATCAGGAAAACAATACCATCTGTAATAGCCCCTAAAAGAAATAAAATACTTAGGAATAAATATAATCAGGGATGTAAAAGACCTATACAAAGAAAACTACAAACCACTACTGCAAGAAACCCAAAGGGATCTACATAAATGCAAAAACATACCATGCTCATGGATAGGTAGACTCAACATAGTAAAAATGACAGTTCTACCCAAAGGAATTTACAAGTACAATGCAATCACGATCCAAATACCAACAACATTCTGTAAAGAGATGGAAAAACTAATCATTAACTTTATATGGAAAGGGAAGAAGCCCCAGATAAGTAAAGCTCTACTGAAGAAGACAGTAGGAGGACTCACACTACCTGACCTCAGAACCTACTATACAGCTATGGTAGTCAAAACAGCCTGGTACGGGTACAACAATAGATATATTGACAAATGGAACAGAACTGAGAACCCAGATGTAAATCCATCCACCTACAGTCACCTGATCTTCGACAAAGACTCAAAGTCCATCAAATGGGGAAAAGACAGTATTTTCAACAAATAGTGCTGGCAAAACTGGATGTCCATCTGCCAAAAAATGAAACAGGACCCATATCTCACACCATACACAAAAACTAATTCAAAACGGATCAAAGACCTAAATATTAAGCCAAAAACTGTAAAGTTCATAGAAGAAAAAACAGGATCAATGCTAGAGGCCCTAATGCATGGCATTAACAGGATACACACCATCACCAACAACACAGAACCCCAGAAGAGAAGCTAGATTACTGGGATCTTCTCAAAATTAAACATTTAGGCTCACCAAAAGAGTAAAAAGAGAACCTACAGACTGGGAAAAATTTTTGGACATTACAAGTCTCTCTAAAATCTACAAGAAAATCCAACACCTCTACAACAAAAAGACAAATAATCCAATTTAAAAACGGGCAAAGGAAATGAACAGACACTTCACCAATGAAGACATTCAAGTGGCCAACAGACATATGAGGAAATGCTCGTGATCACCAGCCATTAGAGAAATGCAAGTTAAAACCACAGTGAGATACCACCTCACCCTGGCATTACTGGCACAAATAAAAAACACTGTAAATAACAAATGTTGGAGAGGTTGCGGGGAAATCAGAACTCTTATGCACTGCTGGTGGGAATGCAAAAGGATACAGCCATTTTGGAAAATGATACGGCGCTTCCTTAGAAAGGTAGAAATAGAAATACCATATGATCCAGCAATCCCATTCCTAGAAATATATCCTAGAGAAATAAGAGCTGTCACATGAATAGACATATGCACACCCACATTCCTTGCAGCACTGTTCACAAAGCAAAAAGATGGAAACAACCGAGATGCCCATCAACAGAGGAATGGATAAACAAACTATGATACATATAAACAGTGGTGTATTACACAATGATGAAGAACAATGATGAATCTGCGAAGCATCTCATAACATGGATGAAACTGGAGGGCAGTATGCTGAGTGAAATAAGTCAGTCACAAAGGGACAAATATTGAATGAGTCCTCTACTGTAAAAACTCATGTAAAAGTTTACACACAAAAAGCAACAATCTTTGTTGGTTACCAGGGATGGGACGGGTGGGAGGTGGGGGTGGAAACTAAATAGACAATAGATAAGTGGTAACTTTGGTGAAGGGTAAGACAGTACATAATACTGGGGAAGCCAGCACAGCTTGTACTAGGAAAGGTCATGGAAGCTCCATAGATACATCCAATCTCCCTGAGGGACTGAACTGCTGGGCTGAGGGCTGTGGGGACCATGGTTTCAGGGAACATCTAGCTCAACTGGCATAACACAGTTTATGAAGAAAATGTTCTACATTCTACCTTGGTGAGTAGCGTCTGGGCTCTTAAAAGCCTGTGAGCTGCCATCTAAGATACTCCATGGGTCTCACCCCTTCAGGAGCAAGGGAGAACGAAGAGGAGAGGATACAAGGAAAGGATGAGCCCAAAGGACTAATGGACCACAGCTACCAAGGCCTCCACCAGACTGAGTCCAGTACAGCTAGATGGTGGCCGGCTACCACCACTGACTGCTCTGACCGGGATCATAACAGAGGGTCCTGGACAGAGCTGGAAAAGGATGTAGAACAAAATTCTAACTCACAAAAAAAGACCAGATTTACTGGCCTGACAGACTGGAGAAACCCCAAGAATATGGCCCCTGGACACCCTTTTAGCTCAATGGTGAAATCACTCTCGAGATTCACCGTTCAGCTGGGGATTGGACAGCCCCATAAAACAAAATGGAACTAATGAGGCACAGCAGTCCAGGGACGGGGACTGGAAGGCAGGAGGGGACAGGAAAGCTGGTGATAGGGAACCCAAGGTTGAGAAGGGACAGTGTTGACATGTCGTGGAGTTGTTAACCATTGTCATAGGGCAATATGTGTATTAACTGTTTAATGAGAAACTGTTCCATAAATCTTCATCTAAAGT
>NW_004444131.1:3096555-3113050 GCF_000243295.1 Trichechus manatus latirostris
ATGTAGAAATTTTTGAAATGGTATAACTTTGGCTATGTATATTTTCACCAAAAAGAAAAAAGAAGGTCCTCCAAGGTTGAGAAGGGAGAGTGCTGACATGTTGTGGGGTTGTTAACCAATGTCATAAAACAATATGTGTACTGACTGTTTAATGAGAAACTATTTGTTCTGTAAACCTTCATCTAAAGTATAGTTAAAAAAAAAAAGTCAGATGAGGCAGCACCTGTTAAATGGATGGTACTTGTCAATGGCTCCTCCTTTACAAGTTACTGCTACTGCTGGTAAAAATTAGTCTTCAAATGGAAAAGAAATGCTTAGACTGCACACAGAGAATAAGACAGCTGCTCCTGGATTTTGCCTGTATTTGTTATTTCTGTTACAAAGTCATGGCTGAAAAGAAAGGGGAAGATACATGAGAAAGACGTTTCCTGCTTTGGGCATCTAAGAAGTAGTTTTGAGTCAGGAAACTCAAATGTATAGATTCAAACTATATACTGACAGTTTAAGTAGGGAAAAATAAAGTGACACATACCAAGTCAAACTTTAAAAGAGCAAGAACTTAAAATCTACTCTCTCAAATAATGTATCTGTCTCTTCTACGTTTTTCAAATCTGAAACACACACATACTTTTAAAAAAGTGGTTTGGTGTTTCATATTAAATTATTGCGGTTAAAATAAAAACTTAAATTTACCATCTGCATCATAGTAATAAGTCTTTTATGAGGCATTGGTAGTTCAGTGGTAGAATTCTCACCTTCCACGCAGGGGACTCTATGATTTCTGACCCATACACCTCATGTGCAACCACCACCTGTCACTGGTGGAGGCTTTCATGTTGCTATGATGCAGAACAGGTTTTAGTGGGGCTTCCAGACTACCACAGACTAGGAAGAAAGGCCTGACGATCTACCTCTGAAAATCAGCCAATGAAAACCCTATGGAGCACAACGCAGCATTTTGTTCCATTGTATATGGGGTTGCCATGAGTCGGGGGCCGATTTGACAGCAGCTAACAACAAGTATTTTAAACTCCAGATAAAAATTAAAATCAAGAAAAATGAAAATACTAAGAGGCTGCTGTTACCATATAATGCTGCAAGATAAATTTAAACACAAAGGCAAGTAGAAAACGGAAAAGGGTAAAATGCTTGCCAAAACAAGTTGACATGTATTTCCAAATGAAAGAGAATTGATTCTTTTATGAGCTAAAGTCAATTGTTCCATCCCTGTCAATAACCGCAATCTGCGTGACTACCCCATTTAGAAGGAGCATTCCTGAGGGGAAAAAGAAGTCAGCCATACGCTTCAAAAGCAAACTGTTTAATAGTTCTAAAAATACAACTCAAAAATCCACTTATTACTGAGAAAATACTAGGTTTAGTTGCATATGGCTTTTACTCAAAAGAATAACCTCTCTCCATTTCACCCCAGCTCTATTATTTATGCATGTTTTTCGTCTTTCTCACCCACCCTTATGATCAAGTACAAAATTAAAGATTTTTTTCAAGTACAAATTAACATAAATTACAGTGCAGTTAACTTACAACCCAAAAAGGTAAACAAAAAATTTACCACCAGCTGAGCAACTATCACTCTAACCCTGCAACTATGTGTCCCTATGTGGCACACACAGTCGATCTTAGAGAGATTCCTCATCATGATCATGTACAACCAACAGTGCATCATATGCACCGTATTCCCTCACCAATCAACTGTATTATACCCACTTGAAATTAATAAAAACAATCCCTGTAGGAGAAATGTTGCCTTTTATATATACATACATATATATGTGTGTGTGTGTGTATGCGTGTATATATATGTGTGCGTATGTATGTATATATATATATATGTATATGTATATATATGTATGTATGTGTATGTGTGTATATATATGTATGTATGTGTATATATATATATATATGTGTATATATAAATCCTCCAACTACACAACCTAACTCTTTTATTCAAAATTAGCACAGTCCAGGCTGGTCATTCTGTGCTTTGTAGTCACTCCTTGATCTTGTAAACATTACAGTGTTGTATGATTTTTACCTGGAGTAAGGAATATGGGATAAAATAACACTAAAGACCTTGGTCTCACTTGATCCTTTCTTGATTAAATTGGGTCTAAGAGTTCCTTTATGAAGACCTATATGATGATAAATTCCATCCTCTGTCTCACCTATGTGCACTTCCACTCGCATTTAATATTTAGGTCTTCAATGCTCCAGATCAATCTATTCTTAAAGCCAAAGATATCTCAGTCTATTTTAAATTTAGCTGCCACTTTAGACCAAAGCATCTTAACAAAGAAACATCAATATAGCACTGAGGAATATGATTAACCTAACACCCTACACAACATTTCCCAATATAACTAAGGAGAACCTGGTTCAATCCAATCAAAAACCTCTCTGTCTAAGAATATTGTGTAATTTGAAGTAAGTCTATTTAATCTGAGGGTAGTAAATACTTAAGGTTTATATATAATTTTGTATTCTTTTATTTAACATTTTAGAGAGTTAGATATGCATGTTTTCACTTAATTATTATAAATAAGCTACTCTTGGAACTATGAATTGCATTTTAATTTAGGAATGTCTCACTAATTTGACTTCTTACAAATGAGATCTAGTTGCAGGAGAAGCAAAAAACAAAAACCGGAATACAACTTTTGCAACACAACAGTAATAAAAGTACTATTCTATAATATTTCAATATTTACACAGCAAAACAATGTTACAAAACTTATCAAGAACATGTTGCTCCTTTAGGTCTGGATGACATTAAAAGCTAACAATATCTTTTCTGCTATAATTAGAAACTATCCTGGTAATGAAGAAAAAATAAACAAGCTTGCAAATCATCCACAAATACACATTCTATTTGGAATCTAAGTCATTCTCTTTTTTAAAAAAAAAAAGAAGAGTCTGAATAAAAAGCCACTTATGAAGTGTTTGTATCAATTCTGATTGCTAACAAATCAAAATTGTTAAATCACTTGATTAAACAGGAGAAGTATTACAAATTCGTAACTTGTTGGATAAATTAAGCCAAGTAGTTTTCTAACACAGCACTTGAATGCAGCATATGTATGTTTTAGTGTTTTGTGATTAACAATGTTGTACTTCAAATTATCCTAGTTATATCTGCATTTTCTCATAAACGAGAAGCGGCACTGTCTATAGTGGAAAGAATGACTGGTGTACTAGTGTGTACAAAACTCTGTGTGTACAGAACTAAACTTCCAGCAACGATCTGCATGCCACTTTTAGTAGAACATGGAAAATCACAAGGCAGCACACCTTAGTATGCTATATTTACACACACAGCATGTAACAGACGTTACAAATTTCTATATCATTTACATACAAAATTCACCCAATTCTCTTCATTTCTTACTCTATATCCAGTGGAGTTCCAAATTATTACCCTAAGGACTTTAAGATGAAGGCAGTATTATTTTGGGCTCTGTACGTTCTATTTACCAGAAAAAAAGGGGGGGTGGCTTTTAAACAGATATTTCATAAAATGTATATCCAACTCAAAATTTTCAACATTTCTTTCATCTAATTTCCTTAGTTTGCAACATTATTTTTTCACTGTTCACCAACTTTGTCTGCTAACTTCAACATCTAGAGTATAAATTTCTATATAATCAAGATGTAGAAGTCAGCATAAAGACAGATACGTGAATAAATAATCACAATCTAGGTGTCAAAGTAAATGATTGAAATCCATGAATTAGATCATACACATTACACAGGTATGCACACACAGGTCCTAAAGCATGAATTTCAACCACTTACCGCAAAAACCCACTCTATGTTGTGGTTCTGCTGAGGCAGAAATTTGAATCATGCACGCCTTCCATTAAATCCTCTTACCTACTGAGCCAGAAAACTGCCCAGTACATGATATTTCAGATTCCCTTAATTTCATACATTTTAATATATAATCTCACTTAATTCTCTCAACAAATCTCAGAGATATTATTCTACTCTTGGTCAAAGTACATTTCTCCCCAAAAAAGTATACAAAATGATGATGTTTGAAACTTATGCTTTCTAAGGAATCCTTTCCTCAAATGGAAAGTGATGCACAATACTGAAATTATATGACTGCTTAAAGTCACACGTGGTTACAGATAACTAAAGCTGGCTTCTAGCAGGGAAGCAATGCTCAAGAAAGGGAGTGTACCTTGCCTGAGGAAAAAAAACAATGTGTCTTTCTTTTTCATCAGAGCTACAAATATCCATACATAAAATGACCTAGGAACTTTGTGCAGGAGGTCTAGCTGAGTTCCTCACCTACACCACTAAGGGCTCCATGCCTCCTCCAAAAGGCCACAGTCTCATTTTTAAAATGAAAAGTAATACCATTCTACCTGGCAGCTTAGAGCTTAAGTTAATAATTTAAAAGCACGTCTACAAAAGCAGAGCATCATCATTATTATTACTACCACTGGATCTACTTCCAGCATTGCTTGAAACTACAAGCTATTAGAAGCAGTTTAGGACAGGAAGTTAGAAATGCTCAGCAGAGTTTAATTAAACATATTGGATTTTGGCAGAGATATCCAGGTTGACGCCCTACTTCTATAAACAACGCCATGGAATCCTTCATGACAATGCAAGGCACTCATATTAAACTCTCACATATGAAATGTCAATACATAGGCCCCACCCCCAGATTCAAGCATAATTTTAAACATGCTTAGTCTTCAAGGGGGAAAAGGCCTTGCCAACTGAATCAGCAGCAATACTGTCAGGCAGGACTTTTGATTTCCTCATTAATTTCCTGGTATTACTTTCTATATACCCTATATAAACCAGTTGCCATAGAGTCAACTCCTACTTACAGGTTTTCGATGGCTGATTTTTCAGAAGTAGACTGCCAGGCCTTTCTTCTGCGGTGCCTCTGAGTGGACTCAAACTTCCAATCTTTCAGTTACAGCTGAGCGCATTAACCATTTGTACCACTCAAAACCAAAACCAAACTCATTGCCATCGAGTCAATTCCAACTCATAGCAACCACATAGGACAGAGGAGAATTGCCCCATAGGGTTTCCAAGGGTATAATCTTTACAGAAGTAGACTGGCACATATTTCTCCCATGGAGCTGCTAGTGGGTTCAAACTGCCGACCTTTTGGTTAGCACGCTATATACTCTATATACCAAACCAAACCTGTTGCCGTCAAGTCGGTTCCAACTCATAGCGACCCTATAGGACACAGTAGAACAGCCTCATAGCATTTCCAAAGAGCAGTTGGTAGATTCGAACTGCTAACCTTTTGGTTAGCAGCCAAGCTCTGAACCACTGCCACCAGGCTCCTATATACTCTATATAGAAAGTTAATTTCTAGAAGAAGGTTTTACTCTATGTCCTTACCTATTTTAGTGATCAACCATAAACATTGTCGCTTTGAAATAATTCAGGAGTATTGAGAACTCTTAACTAACAAACATCTATCATGGCTGTCTACGATTTCTGCTGGAGAAAATATACTATTTATAAAGTAAGTAGAGATTTGGAACATCTCAGGCTTGATTTCTTTCTGATTTGCCAAGGTTCTCCAAGTTAATAAGGAAAGTAAGGGAAACACAAGGATGAAACTAACACTACTCAAAATCAGCAGACATGTGAGGCCCAAAATAAGTACAGTTAATGATACGTATTAATTTCCAGTGTCTACTTGTATAAACCATTGAGATGTTATGAAAACACATATCATTCGTAAACTAGTCAGAATCAATATCACTTATTTGAGCTGAATTTGAATTATAAAAGAGAAGTAGTTTTGAGGCATTTATCTGTCATGTGGAAATCATAGTTCCTCCCCGGTGGGGCCATGGATATCATGACTAGCAATTTTCTGAATGGTCTGGGAACTCAAAAATCACCATTCTACCAAAGGCCACTGGGGGGGCACACAGAAGCCAGGCAGTCATCCAAAAACAAATCATAAAGGGAAGGAATCACATTCTATGCGTGGTGTTATTTTTACTTTCTGCTGTCATTGTCTGGTAATTGCAACATAGCTCCAAAAATTAACTTCAAAAAAGGAATCTTTTAATTTTTAACAGACAATCCTAGTTAAAATATGTGCTATGTATTATCTGAACAGCCTAAACTTGTACGTCCAGCACATAAATAGTAATACAAAACATCAAGAAAGCACTCAGCCAGAAACTCTTCCTATCATTTATATTTCCAGTCAGCAATCTCAAAGTATTTTTCAGGAAAAAGAAGTTAAATTCCAAACAATCCTATGGAACAATATTCCTATGAAATTTTAATTTGCTTTTAGCCTAATATTATGTATACGCATAAAAGTCAACTAATCCTTTCAGTGTAATATAAGCGTCTTCATTAAAACCATGTTTTAGCAGAAGATTCCACATTAGCCATCAGAATCTTTTGATGCCATTATGTACAGTTTATGTTTTGTGACAGTGAGTAATTATTTAGACTGATGTAATAAATGAATCAACAAACACACACAAATAAATAATAAACATCCACAAACATATTGACAGCACAAGTATCAGTATGTTTTTATAACCTGTAAGAGAATGTTCACATTCATCAAGAAACTTTTTCAAAAAAATCACAAAGAATAAGAGATATCTGGAACACCAAAGGAAATTTAAAGAGGTCAGAAATTTCTGTACCAACCTGCCTTTTGCTGATTTCTGAAGTGGCTCTTTTGAGGTTCAGGGACCTTGAAAACCTCAACGCCTTCACAGAATCCTTCCGAGAAGTTCCAGAAAAAGAGTGATAGCTCTTTGCAGGTCTCCTCTTCAGTTTGTCGGCCATCTCAATCCATGAGACAGTCAAAACCCAGAGTGACCAGGATTCCAAAACTAACTACAAAATCCCCAAATAAACAGTCCCCAAAACCCAGATACACAATCTGGTTTTTGCTCTGTCCTCCAGAAAGGATGACACATGGAAAATGAGTGGGAGATGTAAGACAGAACTCATTCCAAATAATAACCCTCAGCAGATGGCACAGACTTTCATATGACGAAGTCCACTCCAGTCTCACCACGGAAGACCAGGTACAGGTTCCACTGCATCAAATAAAAACAACCTTCTCCAGTTAAACAGGTCAAGAGTAGTTAGTCAAGGGTAAAAGAGGGTGTAGTAACACACCTAAGAGTCAGCAGGGCATAAGTAAATACAGCAGCTTCAAAGAAGCCTCCTTAACTCATTCTTTGCCAGAATAGACAGGAGGCTACAGGATAGGATCAAATCACAATCCCTCCTTCGAAAAGGAGCCCTCGTAACATGGCTATTTTTTTTAAGTTCTTTGAACATTCTGTTCTTCCAGTGGATGAGAAATGGAGTGATTCAAATTTTGCATTTTGCTTAGAAAAAATTATCCAAAAGAAGAAATTATTCAAAAGCATGATGAATTAGGAGTCTGGACACCCTCTCCTCTGTCCCAGGAAGAAGAAAAGAGGTTAGTTTTTCTGACCCTTTGAAAGGCAACAAAAACATCTTTCCTTTGCTCTATCTCAGGTCTAACTGAACCGAGCTGGTGTGAGGAGAGATCATGAAAAATAAGACATATGAGAAAATGAGATATTAATACATCGGTGGTGGTGTTGTTTGCTATCATCCAGTAGCCCCTGACTCATGGCGACACCGTGCACAACAGGATTGGACCATTGTGATCCACAGGGTTTTCACTGGTTGGTTTTCAGAAGTAGATCGCCAGAACTTCCTTCTTAGTCTACCTGGTCTGGAAGCTCCACTGAAACCTGTCCAGCATCATAGCAACACGCAAGATCCTGGCCACTGACAGATCTCTCTGCTGACACCACCCACTACTGCTAATAACAAAATTCCCAACAATCTTTGGGCTGTCCCCTTAAAAATACGGGTCTCTTAACGACTTTTTGTAGGCAGACAAGTCAAGTAATATACCATATGTTCAGATGCAAAGAACATCATCATAGTCTGAATTAGAGGCTACAGATTCTATAATTCCCTCTTTCCAGGAGTATTTCTGATTTTCTACTATTTGCTTTTATTATGTTAAATAAGCTCTTTCTTGAGTAGCAGTCCTGTGCTAGCCACCTAACAGCAAATGGTTATCACAGTTTTACATTCTCTGTGGCTTCTGAGCGTGAGTCTCTGTACATATTTTAGAAATAATAATATTATTTCCTCATGGCTGAGAATATTTCTCCCTCCATTGTCTTTTTATTGCATTTCATGGTCAGTTGTTTTTCCTCAACATCTAAATTTTATGTTACTTTCATTCAAATGTTTGAATGCAGGAGAATTTAAGAAGTTCCATTTCTACATTTTTTTTTTTTTACTATATTTCCAATTCAAATTTATTAGTATTTTCCATCACAGTCAAGGACTAGTATTACATAAAGGGTGAGCACTATCAGAGGAACCAATAATTACGTTTTAATGCCTACAGATTTTTACCACTAGGAAATGCTATTTGTTGTGTGCCTTTAAATACTATCTGTTCTACCTGGTGGTGACTCTCAAATTTATACCTCCAACTCCTACCTCTCCCTTGAATTTCAAACTTATATATCTAATGACCTATTTAACATCTCTGCTTAGATATCTAATACACACTTCAAAATCATCTGAATGTCCCACACAGAAGATTTAACTGCCCCCAAGCCTCATCCTTATCCCATTCCTGGGATGTCTTCTATATCACAATCAATAAAACCTCTATACTCCATCAAAGTGACTCTAGTGAAAACCCTAAAAGTCGGCCTTAATTCCTTCTTTGCCTTCATTACTCACAGCTTGAAATCCTGGAAACTCTAACTCCAAACCATATCTTAACTCCATTCACTTTTCACTAACTCCCCTTTAGTCTCAACCACCATCATCTCTCCACTGGATGGCAGCCTGTAACCTTCTAACGGGTCTTTTTTCCTCTCTTACCCATCTAGGATGCATTCTTCCCAAAGCAACCAGGGCAAGCTTATATAAATATAAATCTAATCATGTCCCTCTACAGACTGACAATCCAATGCCTCCTCATTGCACTCAGTACCTAATCTTGAAATTCCTTAAAGAACTCTTTAACACCCTCTCCGAATCTAAACCTGGTCTTTCTCTCCTGCCTCTTTCCCCGCTCCAGGTTGCTCACTGCATTCTACCACACTAATTCCCTTTTGATCCATGGACACCTTAAGCTGTTTTTGACTTCTGGTGGTTATACTTGCTGCTTCCTCTGCTTACAATGCTCTGACCTCAGCTGTTCCCAGGACTGGTTCCTTCTCACCCATAAGAATCTAGCCCACCTGTCTCCTCCTGAGAGACAGCCTTCCAAAACCTTCTCCACCACATCACCCCCATCCTCTACCACATCACCCCATCCTCTACCACATCACTCCATCCTCCACCACATCACCCCCATCCTCTATCTTATCACCCCATCCTTTATCACATCACCCCCATCCTCTACCACATCACCAGGGTGGCTTCCCACATAGTCCGTTTTTCTCACTACACTGAGGGCTCTGTGAGGTCTGGGAACTGCCTTCTCCTGCTCACCACCCGCAGCACCCCCAACCGTTTCTGAAATACACTGAGGACTGAACAAGTATGTGTTGGATGAATAAATGTAGGAAGGGTGGCATGAATGAAGAAATGAAGGAATCTGCAGTATCTGCTTAATATTTGCACCAACAAATGTGATGATTTTAGTTTGCTATACGAGCAATGGGCATCAATAAAAGCAGGAATTGTGTGCAATTACATATGACACAGCTCTTGACATTTTAACAAGTAGTTATATAAGAAGACATAGAAATCTGAGAAAATAAAATATAGTTAAAAATCCACATTTTTACTAGCCAAACTAGCTTCTTTGTCCAAGCCCAACCAATATTTAAAATGTTTGTTATTTAGGGCCAGGCTGAAATCCAAAGAAGTGGACAGAGGTGTGAAAGTTTTAAAAACATATTAGGTTTTCCCTCTTCTTTAAAATGGGGACACTACCAGCTATCTTGTAGGGTTGACACAAAGGTGGACCATATCCTACTACAGTGTGTAGCACAGAAGGGTTGAATTTAAAAACAAGAGAAAGAAAGAAAGAAAACCTTTAGTTATATTAACTGATTTACACAGGAGGGTCAAAGGGTGCAGGCTCTCCCTAAGTTCCTTTCTTTTCCTGTGAAAGGAAAACAAGCAAGCTAACTTCGACATGATTTATACTCTTATGTATAAATAGATGGAGAGCATGATCTTGTTTATCATTTAAAATTACTTCTCAAAAAATATTTAGAAAATAGTAACAAAGAAGCCGGTGGTAGTCTGCCCTCCTTTTTTTTTTTTTTTTTATTTTAATAATTAGAACTTGCTGGGTCCCAAACAAAAATACAAAACTGAGATCCTCTTTTCTGTCTCAGAGGAATATACATATTCACAGTACAATGGGAGTCCTCAAATTCTAGTTCAGAAAATAAATAATGTGTTTCTTCCAAAAACAATTATTGAACACCTATTATCTACCTATTATGTACATACTCTGGACATGTTATCAGGAGGGATCAGTCCCCGGAGAAGGACATCATGCTTAGTGAAGTAGAAGGTCAGCGAGAAAGAGGAAGACCCTTAACAAGATGGACTGACACAGTGGCTGCAACGATGGGTTCAAGCATAACAATGATTGTGAGGATGGCACAGGACCAGGCACCGTTTCGTTCTGTAGTACACAGGGTGGCTATGAGTTGGAACCAACTCGATGGCACCTAACGATAACATTGCATACCAAGAACTAACTAGCTCTCTTCCAACTGACAAAAATATAAAAACAAGCAAATAAAAAAGATTACCTATAGAAACTCATTTCATAAAACAAATACCTAAGGTAGCCTGATTTAACTGTTTCAAAAATAAACCCTCAGAAACTAGTATTAAAAGAATAAACAGTCAGCCTAATTCGATGATGGTGGTGGTTGTGATAACAGCAATTAACATTTACTGGGCCTAATTTTTGCCAAACACAATGTTAAAGCCTTGACAAGAATTCTCAGGGTTAAATTTAAATTTAAAACAACCTTGCAAGGTAAGTAGTATCATTATCCCCCGTTTACAGATGGGAAAACAGAAGCTAGAGAGGCTAAGTAATGTGCCTAAGCTCATAAAATAAATACATGGTGGAGCCAGGATTCAAATCAGGCAGTGTGGCTCCAGGTCCCCCATACAAGACTCGCACAGCTCATGAAGCAACATAACACAAAGTGCAACAAAGCAAGGAAATAAGCCCTCCTAGCCTAAGATTCACATAATAACTAAAAGAGTGAAAGACTGTCCCCCCCGACCCCTTCCGGTCTCCTCCTGACTCACTGCGTGGCCCTAGACAAGCAAAGTCTTGACTAGTCCCCCTAGAAAGGCTGAGGTGCAGCAATATTGTGCAGGCAGACTGTCCTCAACTTCAAAGCTCCTATCGTTCACACTCAACGTGTTCATGCAGGAGACCAGGCTTCCCTTCCATCTCCGTTCCCTAAACACAATTCACCATCTCCACATCTACTATATCCTCTCCTGCCCTCCCCAGCCCACCTACCCACAAACTTCATGTAAACCAGTACCCATAAAACATTTAAATGCTGGGGAATAATCACTCTGAATTAATTAATTAGCCAGTCAGTGCTCTACTTGGCATTTAATTTAAACGTTTTCTTTTTTAGAGTCTCACTAAAATAAATCCATTTAGGAGGAAATTAATCAAGTCATCTAGTTAATGAAGTCTATTAATAGAAATTATTTCAATTCCAGGTTATCAAACTCTTTAAAATCATTCCTGCCCTATGCCAATTCACACTGAAGTTTAAAAAGATGATCCTATTCTAGGCTATGTTTCAAGCTGCCTAATTACCTGGAACTGCTTTCTTCATATCGGAATTAGGCAGAAGCAGAATTATGGAGATATTAAAAAGTAGAGAGTAAAAAAATCCCCAGTTAATCACACACTCCACCCTCAAAGCAAACCACTACTGACACTTTCTGTTTACCCCTTCAAATTTTTTCCAGTGTGCATAATTGTGTCTACTAAAATTAGACCAAGTTTTGTATGCTGTTTTAACCTGCTTTTTAACAAATTTACATCTGAGTCACAAATTTATCTACACTTGAGTCCCAAATATCCATCTGCATAACTGACATCTCCAAGGCACTTCAATCTCACTAAAGGCAAGGCTGAACTCCTGACACCCCACCCCTCCACTGGTCACCTTGCAGTACTCCCTAGCTTGGTGAATGCTCCTACCATCAGATTTTCTCTACCAAGTAGCTCTCAAATCTACCTACTTTCGACTATCTACATCCTGGTCCACCTTCCATCAATCTTGCACCTCCTACCACAAACCTGCTAATGACCTCCCTGCACCACTCTATCACCCTACGCATTCACCCTTCACACTGCCACCAGGTAGATGTTTCCAGAATGTAAATCTGATCACCTAACACCTCCTCAATTTCTTGTATTGGTCAAGATTTCTACTTGATCGTCTTTCTTTTTTTTCCAGGCAAGTCTCGCTGTATCCTAAGTTTGGTCAGGGTACTTTGTCATATCCCTCACAGGAACATTCGTTTTCTTCAGAATCACTTTCTGCTAGTGTTTATCCATTTAATTTGTTTGAATATTTGTTTAATTCTCACACTAGACCAGGGGCCCGGGAGAGCAGGGATGATGTCTCCTTTATTCAACACTGTATACCAGGCCTAAGTACAATGCCTGGAATAGAATACATGCTCAATAAATTTGCTGAAATAACTTAAAAATAATAGTCTTATTATCTTTCAAAGGAAATTAATACATATGCTGTCTTTTAAATTTTACTGTTATTCAGTAACTTTTATTCAAGTAAGGTGGGGGGGGTGCAATTTAGCTTTGGTTTGACATTGAGGCTAGAGTTTAGTTCATCTATTCCACTTAATCTCAAATATTCATCAGAAGTCAGCAGACTATGTATTTATACATAAATTATTATTTTTGATTAAAGCTACAGTAACTTATTTCATAAGTATTTCCTTCGAATGTTTTCTGTAAATACTGACTTTTTTTGATGACGTATGCCTTCAGAAAACATTGGTTCATTAAAATGAACCAATAAGATGACTGAATTAAGTGTGGTCCCGAGAGGGCTGTGCCAACATGATGCTGTAGACAGATGCACCATGCTGTCCCTGCAGCAAAGACTCAAAACACTAAGTAAAACAGATACAAATGTCAATCCTGGAACTCTAAGCATCAAATGAAGGGATAAAGAAATAGAGCGAACACCGAATGGAAGAAGAAACTGACGGAAAACAGAGAATGAGGAAAGATACAGAGTGGGGGTCCCCTGCCAACTAACATGGCACAGTGTCGCCATCTTGGAACAAAGCCTGCAACAACCCCAGAAAGGGAGTACGGGGAAGGCAACTTTACAGAGCTCCCAACAAGAGACAGAGCACCCAGTGACCAGAGAAACACACTTTCCCACCCCTCACCCTTCTGCCCCATATGCCACCTCCACACTTTCGCAACGGGCCACTCCACGCCACTCAGCTAGAGTTCCCGCTGCTAGCCGGGGAACGCCCCACCCCCACCCGCCAGATCCTGCTGTGCCTTTTTTTTCACTTTCTTCCTCTTCTTTCTCCCTCCCATCTAGCCCTGTATACCACTTCCAGCCCTTTGCACAGGGCCCAGCGGTGCCACTTGGCTAGACAGCCACTGACCCAACACTGCTCTGGGTCTGCCACACCCACTGACTCCCATCTCACTATTTTTTTTTTTCTTCCCTATCTTCCTTTTCATTCTCCCTAACACCTAGCCCCCACACCACTTCTACCCCCCTCCCATCAGGCTATGTTGCGCTGTACAGCTAGAGAGCCACTGGCCCACTGCCGCCCGCAGTTCACCACGCTCCCGCCTGCCAGCTTCTGCCACGCCACTTTTTTATTTTTATTTTTTTCTTTTTTTCCCTTTCTTCCTTTTCTTTCTCTCTCCCACCTAGCCCCGTATGTCACCTTCACCAGTTCCCGCTGGGCCAGGCTGTGTCACCTTGGCTAGAGAGCCATCAGCCCACTGACACCCCAGATCCACCCTACCCCCACCCACCTGCTCCCATCATGCCATTTTTTTCCACCTTCCTTCCTTTTCTTTCTCCCTTCCACCTAGCCCCATATGCCACCTCCCCCTCTTCCAGCTGGGCCACACTGCACTGCCGTGGCTAGAGAGCCACGGGCCCCCTGCCACCCGGGGTCTGCCCCACCCCTACCCACTGGCTCACCACACACAGCCTTTGTTTCCCCTCTCTCTTCTTTCTTTTCCTTCTCCCTCCCACTTAGCCCCATATATCACCTCCCCTCCCTTCCAACTGACCCTGGGGTCCACCTCGCCCCCAGTCACTGGCACTACCTTGCTGTCAGTTGTTTTTTATTTATTTACATTTTATTTTATTATTTTTTCCTTTTCTTCCTCCCTCCCACCTAGCCCTGTACGCCTACTCCCCCTCCCTGCCTCTGGGCCCTGCCACGCGGCTGCAGCCAGAGAGCCACCAGCCCCTCCACCGACTGGGGTGGGGAGGGGAAATCACTAACTAGATAGCAGACAAGTTCTAACTCTGGTGAAGGGAAAGACAACACACAATATAGGGGAAGGCGGCACAACTTGACCAACGCAAAGCCATCGAAGCTTCCTAGACACATCCAAACACCTTGACGGACCAAGTTACTGGGGCTAAGCGCTGGGGACCATGTACTCAGGGGACATTTAGGTCAACTGGCATTACATAGTTCATAAAAAAAACGTTCCACATCCTACTTTAGTGAGTAGCGTCTGGGATGTTAAAAGCTTGTGAGCAGCCATCTGAAATTTATTTATTGGTCGCATCACATCCACAGCAAAGGAGAACGAAGAAAACCAAAGATACAAGAAAAATATTAGTCCAAAGAACTAACGAACCATGTGAATCACAGCCTCCACCAGCCTGAGTCAAGAACGAGATGGTGCCCGGCTACCACCACCAATTGTTCTGACACAGATCACCAAAAGAGGGTTCCAGACAGAGCAGGAGAAAAATGTAGAACAAAATTCAAATTCGCAAAAATAACCAAACCTACTGGTCTGCCAGAAACTGGAGGAACCCCCGAGACTATGCCCTCAGACACTCTGCTAATTCAGAACGGAAGGCACTCCCGAAGTCCACCTTTCAGTCAAAGCTTAGACAGGGCTATAAAGCCAACAACACACATGAGGCACATGATTCTTAGTTCAATCAAGTATCCAAGACCGAACAGGCAACAACTGACCAAAAGGAAAGATGAGAAGCAGGAAGGGATAGGAAAACTGGATGAATGGATATGGGAAACCCGAGGTGGTAAGGGAAAGGGGGAGAGTGCTGACACATTACAGGGATTGCAACCAATATAGCAAAACAATTTGTGTATAAATTTTTTAATGAGAAACTAATTTGCACTGTAAACTTTCACCTAAAAAAAAAAAAAAAAGTGTGGTCCCCTGGGCTATGTCCATTTTATTTAAGGGAAGGCATGGAATATACATTCTATGACTAATCTATCTGATCAGCCAGAAACAATAAACTGGTCACCGTGGAACACAGACATCATAATTCATTGTACTTGGTAAAAATCAAGCCAGAATTTGTCCAAAGAAAAAAACTCAGTGTAAATTGTTTATACAAAACACTCTAATGGGTTTTACAATATAATGCACAGGACTTCCACACTGACTTTAAATTTGGAAAAACTAAGTGTATTATCCCACGTAGTAATTGTACAAGTCTCTAGGAGCCCCATTCTGCAACCTGCCCTTTTTTGTCTGTAAAACATTTAATTCAAATAAATTTCACATTTAGTAATAATTAAATAATCTAGTTGAAATGAGGACACTTTAGTCATTTCAGTTATTACTGTTTTTCACTAACACGTAATTTACTTGTATTCCATAAATGTGAACCACAATTGTTACACATTTAGTAACAAAGGTCCTCTTTTATTCAATTTGATTGTTTAGTTTTGTTTTCATAGTCTGACAGTACTCAGGAACATATACTATCTAGATGTCCCTATGAAGATATTTACATGTGATTAACATTTAAATCACTTGACTTTAAGTAAAGCAGATTAAAAAAAACCAAACCAAACCCGTTGCCATAGAGTCAATTGCAACTCATGGCGACTCTACAGACAGAGCAGATCTGCCCCACAGGGTTTCCAAAGACTGGCTGGTGGATTTGAACTGCTGACCTTTTTGTTCGCAGCCGGATCTCTTAACCACTGTGCCACCAGGGCTCCAAAAGCAGATTAGTACCCTCCATAAGGTGGGTGGGCCTCATCCAATCATTTGAAGGTCTTAAGAGCAGCAACAACTGAGTTTTTCCAAGGGAGAAAGACTCGCCCTCAAGCCTGTAACATAACTATCTTGAGTTTTCAGACTGCCTCCTGGTCTACCAACTCCAGGCACAAGACTGCCAGAGTTTCCAGC
>NW_004444131.1:3114693-3115956 GCF_000243295.1 Trichechus manatus latirostris
TTAAAGCATGACAAAAGAAATGCTTAATACTGCATCTTAAATCACCTTCAGCACCAAGGGTAAAAAAAGAAGACAATTTGGAAAAAGACAGGAAGAATGTTACTCAGCTTGAAGAATGTAATCAATCTCACTGAAGTGTACATGTAGAAACTGATGAACTATTGTAAGTTTTGTTGTATGTACATCACTATAATAAAAAAAATTTTTTTAAGACAATGAAATATAGAAGAGAAAGACTGTCTTCTTGCTGATCACGTCTCACTCACAAAGAGGACAGTTTCCCCAACTCTAAGTACCTGTTCAGTTAACAACTGTTTCTGCCCCCTTACAATCAGTCTCAGATAACCTGCATGCAAGGCAACGAAAATCAAACCAAACCCACTGCTGTCAAGTCGATTCTGACTCATTGTGACCCTACAGGACAGAGTAGAACCACCCCATAGGGTTTCCAAGGCTATATAGTCTTTACCGTAGCAGACTGCCACATCTGGTGGGTTCCAACCACAGATCTTTTGGTTAAGCGCCGAGCGCCTTAACCACCACACCACAAGGGCTCTTCACACAAAGGAAGTGATTCCCAAGTATCTTCTGCAATATATTTGGGAAATTTCTAAATCTACTACAGGACACAGAAGAAATGACAGAAATGACCTACACCCATTCCTGAAAAATGAGGAAAGGTTCACTAAAATAATAATAAGGGCCAAAACCAGAAACAAGTTCAGACAAACAAAACCTTGGCTGAGCACTTAGGAAAGCTCACCTAGACAAACACATTACAACCATCCCAAACGATGCCACAGAGAACGTGACGACCATTGCAGTCTTTCACAAGTAGGCAAAATGTCAACTGGGAAAGGTGAGAATTAAATACAAACAGTAAGATGCCGTGACAGCACACGCACCAACTCTCTGTTCACTCATTGGAAAGCAGCAAAGTAGAGGGGGACAAACAAAACAGGGGACTTTTTTTATGCCCAACATAGAACTTGCTGTTACCTGCCATCTAGTCGGCCCCCAACTCATGGCGGCCCCATGCACAACAGAATAAAACGCTGCCTGGTCCTGTGCCATTCCCACGATTGATTGCTGATACACCACTGTGATTCATAGAGTGATTTTTGGAAGTAGACTGCCAGGCCTTTCTTCCTAGTCTGTCTTAAGCTAGAAGCTCTGCTGAAACCTGTTCAACATCATAGCAACATGCAAGCTTCCACTGACAGATGGGTGGTGGCTATGCATGTGGTACACTGGACGGGAACT
>NW_004444131.1:3116056-3117137 GCF_000243295.1 Trichechus manatus latirostris
CCCATGTGACAGAGTAGAACTGCCCCACAGGGTCTTCTAGGCTGTAATCTTTACGGGAGCAGACCATCAGGTCTTTCTCCCACAGAGCTGTTGGGTGGATTCAAACCACCAACCTTTTGGTTAGCAGCCAAGCGCTTAACCGTTGCACTACCAGGGCTCCTTAAAGTAAAATTCGAACAGTTTACATCTTGGAAAAAAATCAAACCTACTCCTAGAACCCAAGATTGCCCACACGAGCACCATGTTGAACAAATGTGAATGAATCCTGGACATTAGAACCTGAAGGCAGGGCCAGGTTTTCAAAGTTTAATGAGCCTAAATACCACCTGGAAGGGATTTTAAAATGCAGATGTACACGCCCCACCCACTGAGATCTTAATTCCCTAGGCTTGGGGCCAGGCCAGGATATCTCCATTTTAAACAGGCACCCAGGGGATTTTCATGAAACAGGACATTTTTAGCGGAAATGTATTGTTTAGGAGAGCTATAATGCCTTTGTTAAACTTAAAACAGGTGTCACGATTCTGTTACTCAGAGAAGCTGCCAAAAATAGTTGAAAACATTCCAGGATAATTAAATCAGGATCGAATTTCAGAGCCATGGAAAAGAGCCATCTCCAATAACGGACATCGCACAGTCCCTAGGTTTGAATACTGCATCCGACAACACCAACGTATCAGGGTGCTTCACTTCTGGATTATTAATTACACATTTTACAGCACAACTTAAAATGAGCCCTTTAATCTAGGAAGCTCATTCAAGAAAATTTAATTATGTATTTTAAAAATATTTCTGAACAAATAAAACACTGATATAAAAACTATTTTGGTCTGTGGGTCACTGTACTGTAAAGCATTTTTCTATTTGGAAAAACTGAATCCAATCAGCAATCAGCATCTTATATATATATATGTAGTCAACATGTCCAAAAACTTAGACTTTACTTATTGCTTAAAACTTTTTTCTCAGGTTAAAGGATTTTTTTTAACTTGTATACAAAATACAAAAGATTCCAGAAAATATAGATTTATCATCATCAAATTCTCACAAGAATACAAAATCTAAAACATAGTTTATTAAG
>NW_004444131.1:3117849-3119538 GCF_000243295.1 Trichechus manatus latirostris
GTGAACAAGATGAGAAAGAGCAAACTGTACCCCCAAGCCTTTAAGGCATCATTGCATCATGCTGACCATAAACGAGTCAATTTAGCTCAGGATCTGAAGGAGCAATTCAATTATGTACAGTCCCATAAACCCTACGCATACAACAATCCAACTTCCAAAACAGATTATTCCAAGTGATACACCAGAGCTCGGCATATCAGAGAAGTCATCTCATTACCTGGATTCTATATCCCATCTATTGAAACACACAAAGCCAAGTACAAAGTAGGATGCCACTAACTTGCAGGAAAGCCAAAGTGTGCACACAATTAACAAGGAAGCACAGGCAGAGAAATGGGCCCTCTCATCACTCCTGCTCAGAATGCAGAAAACGTCCAACGAAAATGCACAGGTTTTCTGCCTAAATTAATAAAATCAAATACTATGCAGCTATGTCGGCACAGCTATGGTCAATGGACATGGAAATATATTTATGATCAACTCAAAGTGAAAAAGAATGCTACTATCCAAGCCTCCTTCTATAAAAGGAAAAAATCTGTGAGCATATACGTGAATTTAAAAACAAGTCAGGATACACAGCTCACCAAAATGACAGCAGTGGTACCACTGGGCAACAACGGGATTCCAGGTAAATTCGTTTCTTCTTTATAAATTTTCTATATGTTTCAGTTTTTCTTTAAAATGAACTGTATTATTTTTATCGAAGAAAAATGAATAAAAACATCTCCACTTCAGGGAAGAAGAAGTGAGAAGAGAAAAATATTGAAGGATCCATACACCATTAGTTCGTCTGCCTCGAATATTATGGTTGGGAAAGGGAATCTGTTGAAATGCTTTATAAAGTCTTTGCAGTCGCTTAAACTTTGGAGCTGAACTACACAATAAATTCACTATAATTTAAGTCTCTTGATGGTACTCTTCATGTGGATTGCAGGAAGAGGATTTGAAAGTCACGCTACTCTCAGCTTGCTGAAAAGCCCAAAGACGAGAAAAGGCACCAAGAGAAACAGCAGGGAATTAGAAACTGGCAGAGAATTAAGCATCTTTTGACACAATGTGTCCCTGGCCCACAGTAGCTACAAGCAACAAGCTCCATCATGGCAGGTGCTGGTGAATCAAACACCCATGATATTTGGTATCTGAAATTTTCTCATTTTCTTTGAGATTTCAAGAAAACATATTAACACATGCACCAACCAAGAGCCAGGCACCATGCTAATTGTCAGGAATGCTCCAGGGACTAAGACACAACAGCTGCTCTCACTCAGCTCGAGGCCCAGTGGGATGAACGGATGGGAGAGGCGGCAAGGGCCAGTAATGAGCAACCTCCCATAAGAAGCCAGAGGATGTCCACCTTCCAGCCCCACACTATAACCTCTGTGGTTTAATCTGCCCTGTGCTATCACAAGGAGCCACTGGCTGGTGCAACTGGTTACACACTCGGCTACTAACCCAAAGGTTGGTGGTTCAAACCCACCCAGAGGTGCCTCAGAAGTAAGGCCTGGCAATCTGCTCTTGGAAAGTCACAGCCATGAAAACCCTACAGAATGCAGTTCTACTTTGAAATACATGGGGCCGTCATGATTCAGAATCGACTTAGCAACTGGCTTGACTTGGTTTTGTGTGTGTGCTATTATAGTGAAGTTGTATGATAAGGCTGATCCATCAGGCAGTTACTTCAATACAGCA
>NW_004444131.1:3120216-3123529 GCF_000243295.1 Trichechus manatus latirostris
CTGGGGGTTCAGTGTAGTAAAGATTCACAACACTTACTATAAACTATAACATATCATAGTAGGTGGCTCAAACTTCCTTTAAAGTACATGTGTTTAAAACAGGAAGGAAAGCACTCCTACCTAACCACACATCCCCTCTTAGGCCTTGCAAAATGGATTCAGAGGAGCTTTGCCCTGGACTTGAACTCACCCGGTCTTTATCATCTGCTACATCACAGAGAATGTCATCAAGGTCTAGTATTCCTCCATCCCCATGTTCCAATCGATGCACCTGTATCCAGTAGTTTGGATCCTGTACAAAAGAACAGAAATATTGAATAGAGCAAGTTAACATCACCAAAAGGGAATTCAATGACTTAAAAAATGTGATAACTTTCTGCTCATAAAAGGGAACTGACCACAAAAACAATACTGCAATTGCTTAAAAAATTCAAGTAGCTCCCTATCCTTGGTGTTCAGTCAATTTTCCTTTTCTTTTATGATGGAACCACTCATGCACACTCCTCCCTCTGGCTCAGATGCTGCTTACATTATGCTATTACAATAAGAACTGCAGAAACCAGCAAAACTCACTGCAAAAGAAATAATGATTTCTCTAAAGTATACTGGTTTTCCCACTGTCTAATACAAAATTCTTATTAAGCCTCTTAATGCAATCTAGAGAAATACTGTAATAAGCAAGCAGCATATATTGTATGTCTGAAAACTCATGGCATAGCCTATCTGTAAAAAGTAAGTTGCAAACCCTGGTGGCTGAAAGTGTTTTCTACAAACAAGTCTGAATATACTGACACAGAAAGATGCTGGCAGGATCATAAGAAAACAATGCAAGCTCAGAACAATGTGTGTGGTTTGGGCCTATTTTTTGTAAAGGCAAAATTACATACATGCATATATGTACACAAAAATGTCCATAACACTACACACCAAAATTTTCAGTGGTTTTCTCTGGGGAATGGGATTAGGCGAGGAAGACACAAAATATTTCACATTAAATTTTACACACCTCCATATGGGGGGTGTGTATGTGTATGTGGGGGGAGGTATTTATATGCAGTATCATAAAGCCACATCTTAAAATTATTTGAAGAAAGACAGTTGTTTGTTTTTAGAAGTCCACAATCATTCTCATTTATATACTCAAATCAAAATACACTAAATTATATGCATTGCTGCTAAGCTACTGAATTCTCCACAACACAGAACTGCTCTCAAAAAGTTCAAGTTAGCACTCCATTTTTCTAATCTAAAAGTGATGTTTGGTTCTTTTTTGAAGGAAAGGCTGGGAATGACGAGGCAAAAGATGAATGATAGTTAAAACAGAGATTACTGGGCCCACCCTAGGCCTACTAAGGCCCTGCAGGGATAGGGCCAGGGAATCCACATTCTTAAGAAGCTCTCCAAGTGAATCTCTAACGAAGCCACGCCTAACAACCACTAAAATGGAATACTTCTATAAAAAATACAAAATGACAAGTCCTTATCGCTTTTTAACCAGCACACCAAGCAGCATAGACCCTAATTTTCAAAGTTATTAGGTATTACTACACAAAGTACTATGCAAATAACCTATAGTTGCTCTACACGCTCGTCAATCCAGACTGCTTAAAAGGGAGTTTCAGTACTCAACTGTTCATCCAGAACACCAAGAGCAAGTTTAAAACACACATACACACACATCTTGGCACCCTCTTCTTCACTGGACCAATCTGACATTGCATGAATTCCCCAATTACCATTAGCATCCAGGGATGACATTAGGAAACGTACTTCTGTGAGTCCAGGAGTACTCTAGAATTTGACATTTCTAGATTTGTTGAGCCAGCAAAGAACAAAGCCCCAAAACAAACTATACTCTTAGTCTTCTTTACAAAATGATATTAACTCTCCATGGAGAATCAGAAATACTTAATATCCTGGGTGTGAATAAAGAAATGAAATTCCCTCGCCGTCATTCCCTAGTCACTCAGAACAGGTATATCCTTCCTCCCTTTCCTCCCAAGCAATCTCTAATGAGTTGCCATCAAATAGACACTGACTCATGAAGACCCCATGTGTGTCAGAGTAGAACTATGCTCCCTAGAGTTTGTATGGCTGATTTTTCAGAAGTAGATCATCAGGTCTTTTTTCTGAGGTGCCTGTAGGTGGACTCGAACCAACAACCTTTCAGTTGGCAACTAGGCATTAACCATTTGTACCACCCAGGGACTCCAAGTAAGCGCCAGGGTAACCTAATCAACTTAAATACCAACTTTCATTTCTAAAACACTTACATCACACAGACGCTGACTGATTCCAAAACATGACTTATAAAAAACTGTTCTTTAAGCTTCCTAATCCTTACTCTCTTCATGTATCATAAACTGCAGCCTTTATAAAACATCTGGAGTCACCCCCAACCCTTTTAAATAAATTCCCACCTAAAGACTTTCTCAGTCTCACAACTTCAATCATCAGAATCTGCTACCTTCCAGCCTCTCTCCGGCCACTTCCCCTCTCACAGCCTGTATCAAGCCCTGCACTGTTGCATTCACCACCGACGTGCCCAGTGAGACCATGGGCCTCAAATGCCTGGAGTCCTACGTTGTCAACCAGGCTAGCCCCTTCCCGCCCATCAAGACCTCTCAGTCATTCTCTTCTTTAAGAACCTCTCCTGACCATCATATCTTCAAGGCAAGTTTAGAAGTCTACCCTCCAGCCTCCCTCTTCATGTTCCTTAAAACCACAGCAGTATGGAAAACAGTGGTCAGGAGTCAAGTTTGACCCTTTAGAAGCCATCAATGTTTTATTTTCACACATGGTAACATTACAGTACAAAACTTTCTATTGACCCTGCGTTACCCTCCTAGTCTCTGATCTTCTTTGCAACAGTTGTTTTTTGTATTTTTAGGAATTGTCTAGACTTGTTCTCTCAGGTTCTTCTCCTCCCATTAACCCACTCCCAAATTTTTCATCAAGATCACCGACAACCTTCATGTTGCCAAATGCAATGGTCAAGTCTCACTCCTCATCTCACTTGACCTATAGGCAGAATTTGACACTAGCGATCATTCCCTCTTCCTTGAAATACTCTATAAACTTGATTTTTATTCCTGCAACTAAATGTTCAAGGCTTGTCTAATTTGGGGATTCTGAGTTTTGACGCCTCCTTCCCAGAGGGGTCCTGATTCAACAGTCAGCTATGCCAAGTAGTCATGACAACATCAGGCTAAAGCATACATCAGGCTGGCACTAATTAAATGCCACTCCATAAATATGTGCTGAACAGAAATGACTTTTAGCAAAGACGGACCCAAGAGGAAGATCATCAGTA
>NW_004444131.1:3124285-3125266 GCF_000243295.1 Trichechus manatus latirostris
TAACAGGGGTAGTGAAAACATTTCTAAGACCAGCTGAGAATATAAGCATAGGTGATGTTACAAAATGCAAGCTACAAGGAACGCTGATGCCTACTCTATTCCAGAGAAAACAGTGTAGGGAAATTACTAATAAAAGACTGACTTCTAGCCCACTGTTATGAGATCTCTCAATATTCCATAAAGGGAATCATCATATTATGCAACAAGTTTTAATGAGTTTCTGTGACTTGTGACCTAATGCATACAAAAAAAAGCCAAACCCGTTGCTATCAAATCAATTCTGACTCATAGCAACCCTATGGTGGCGCAGTGGTTAAGCATTTGGCTGGTAACCAAAAGGTCAGCAGTTTGAATCCACCAGCCGCTCCTTGGAAACCCTATAGGGCAGTTCTATATCCTATAGGATCGCTATGAGTCTAATGCATAGTCTCTACATATTTGATGCCTGTGCAAGAGAAGTATTTGCAATTAGAAATAGTACCCTATTCTTGAATCAACAGTAGCATACAACAATGGTTAATATCCCGTCAAATTTTCAAAAAAATATATGTGTAAACACAAGACTAGAAAAAGATCACTGACAATCCATACTGATCAAAAATTTGAGTATTTCGTATGCCCAAAGTATTGAATGAGGTCAGAGCAACAATCATTGCCAGCTCTCAGAGTGTACAATTTATTGGCTAAGACATACACAAATAATTAAAAGAGGTAGACCATGTGGCATACGAAAAAAGGACACTAAAAAGTTTCGTAAATTCAGAGGCAGGGAAGATTACTTTCACTTGGAAAGGTTCAGGAAAGGTTTGTGAGGAAGGTTGTAGCCGAACTGGATCATAACAGATGCGCAGATAGGAGGAAGGAGAGAACAGGGAGAGAGCAACCTAAGCAGAGGGAAGGGTATGAGAATGCATGAAAGAACAGCAGAGTTTATTCAGAAAACTGAGCACTAAAAATTTGGCTAAAAGACAAAAACTGAAG
>NW_004444131.1:3126930-3133403 GCF_000243295.1 Trichechus manatus latirostris
CCAAGTCTGTTCTAACTCATAACGACCCTATAAGAGCCCACAACCAAGGAATAAACTTCTGAGGAAAGTTCCAAGGCTGGAAGAGAGACCAAAACAAATAGAAAAAACACAACTTGAAAGAAATAGAGGTTATATATATTAACAAAAGATGACTTTTTAAAACGTATCATTAATATCCTAAGAGTTCAGAGATGATGTCGCAACCACGTTGCAAAGAAAGATGAGAACGGAGGCAAGGAGGAAAGATGCATTCCAAGAACAACAAACCAGCTTCTAGAAATTAAAATACTAGAAATGAAAAACTCAGTAGAAGAGTTGAAAATAGTTGAAGAACTCTCCCCAGTAAGGAGAGAAAAAAGACAAAGATAGATGATAAGAAAGAAAAGGTAATATAATAAAATTAGGAGACCAGTCAAATAAGTCAAGCACCAAGTAATAGGTGTTCCAGAAAAAGAGAACTGGAAAAACAACAAAAAATTATTTCAAGACAATTCCCCAGAACTACATGTATTTCTACTTTGAAAAGGCCCACAGAGAGCACAGCACAATCGATTAAAAATAGACATACACAACACACATCAAAACACAGAAGACAAACAGAAGATTCGAAATACAGTAAAACTTTCAGAAAGAAAAATACAAGTCAAACTTAAGGGATGCGGAATCATAATGGGTTTGAACTTCTCAAGAGCAACACTGGAATAGAGATAATGAACAATGACTTCAAGATTCCTAAGAAAAAAATGGTCCCCAACCTAGATCTCTATACGTTACCCAACAATCAATAAAGTGTGAAAGTAGAGTAACAACACTTTCAGAAATGCAATGTTTCAAAAGTATATTACACTCTGTGCACCTTTATCTGAAAACTACTGCAAGACGTGTTCCAACAACACAAGGAAATAAACCACGAATGAGGATGACACAGCATATGAAAACAGCAGCTATAAGACAGATAAGAAGTCCAGAGAACTCCTAGGGTGATGGTGAAGGATGATGCCAGAATGTCAGCTGTCCATCAGGTACAGAGGGCAAACAATCCCGACTGGAACAGGTCAGAAGCTCCAAATGAGATGTCTTTAAGAAGAGGTTGAAAGAGTATCCAGTGGCAGAGTTGGGGTCGAATTTGTTGTAAATTTATAGAAGACCAACCAAATAAAAAACATTGCTTACTCCAGGGAAAACAAAAAAATTTGTGAAGGAAAGAGAAAGTTATCAAGATATCATACATGGCTCAGCTATGAACAGCTTTTAATAATGAAAATGTGAACACTGGATATTTATCTGGTCAAAATTACAATATAACCACATTGGGGGAATGAGGCAGAGAGAGAGAGAGAGAGAGAAAGACAGACAGACAGTGATCTCCAAGAAGTAGCTATATGTCAAAGAGCAGGGGCACACGGGGCAGTGAAATGGGCTAAATCTTCCAAGTTAACTTAAAAGATGATGACAAACCAAAAAAGCAAGAAGTAACAATATAAGCAGGTTTCACAGAAATATGGAGGTAAATATAAAAAAATTCAAGTGCAAGAGTTGGAAAATACAAGCTGTTAAGTAGGAAGCACTACTCTTTCTCACTACAATCCAGTAGTACTATTTGACTATGCACAAATAAAAAGCTGAAAAACAAAATAACTGAAGGGAGATAGTTCAAAAATTCCTGAAATAATAATCATGGCACACAGCTTAACGTTTAGCTATCAACGTTTAGCTATCAGTCCTATTAACCAGAGGATAATTATGTTGCCAAGACAAATGAGGTCACTGTCAATGATATGACAAATAGAAAACATTTCATTTCTTAAAGTCAACAGAAGAGCATAATCAACAGGAATGATGCCTCATTCTAGATTCCCTTGGTATCTCTACAATTTACTTACGCCAAGAACAACACATTTTAAAAATATGTTCTAAAGTTCTTCTTTTAAAAAATGGATCATTGGTATTTCAAGATAGACGTGCTACATGCAGTTTTGGCTTTACCCAATTTAATCAGCTTACATTTCAAAAATTCCTATCTTTTAATAGAAACTCAAACCATAGGAACCATTTTCAATTTTGTTGCAGTAACACTGTCAAATATTAAACCTCTTTTGTGTTGCTTTCTCAATAAAGGCAGAAGACACAGACGGCCAGATATCACAGCTGATGTTCAACCATAAAACAATGACCTGAGCCAACATGAAGGAGTGGCTAATATTCATTCCTAAGTGCACTTCTCTGCCTCCTACTTCTCCACCCTAAACCCATACTCCAATACCAATATTACCATCTCACCACCACAACATAACACAGAGTAGACCAAAAACCTGCTTCTTCCTTCGAAGGCTATATGATTTAATTTATCATGTCAAAAAAGAA
This sequence comes from Trichechus manatus latirostris, assembly GCF_000243295.1. Lineage (NCBI taxonomy): Eukaryota > Metazoa > Chordata > Mammalia > Sirenia > Trichechidae > Trichechus > Trichechus manatus. The sequence goes on from NW_004444131.1 coordinate 3,129,295, forward strand.
AAAGTCAGCATGAAAACAAAGGTGAATTCCAAAACCAAGGAAATGACTTTCTGACATTTTTTCCCTAGAACTAGTACATAATCTCTCACAGTGTCACACATTATCCTATGAATATAGGAAAACAGCCTGTTAATGACCTCTGTTGGTGTTGTTGGCTGACCTCTAGCTCTTACATAACTTCCATAACAACACAGAAATCACTTCGGTCAATAGATGCCTCTCAATTCCTCCACCGTTTCACACAAATTGAGGGAACAGCCACATATCACAGAGCTGGCTTGGGACAGAACGAAAGCAGGAATGAGAACGGCAACAACCACCAGTTTATATTTTGCATTGTTTTACTATTTTAAATCTAACAGAGACCCAGAGAAATAAGCAGCTGACACAAAGGCAAAGAATTAATAAATGCTGTCAGCCAGAACCCCAACCCAGGTCTGCTGATTCATTCTCAAGCCCTCGCCTGGACTGACACAGATGCTTTTCAGTCTGTAGCATCAAAATTGCTTATCTTCTCCCCCAACCTCCAACAGCTTCATTTTTTAATATTTTGCATAGTGAGGAGGCTCACAAAATATTTCTTTTAATAAAAAGGTTTTGGCTGTTGAAAAAAAATCAAGTTTGAAAACCACACACCTAAATATTCTATTACATGTTCTAATCTCAGCCATGATTTAAAGCAGTAGTTCCCGGTATGAGATTCCAGACCAGAAACATCAGCATCACCTGAGAACTTGTTAGAAATTCAAATGCTCAGGCCCTACTCTGGACCTATGGAGCTGCTAAGTAAACATCTCGCATTGGGGCCCAGCAATCTGTGTTCAAAGAAGCCCTTCAGGTGACTCTAACGCACACCAAGTTTGAGAACCAGTGCTTCCAAATTTGGGGAGTGAAAAAAGCTAAAACATTCTGTGTTTCTTCTGCATATTATGTTTTAGTCCATAAATTCATGTGTTTAATGCTTTCACTCACACTTCTTAAATCAAACAGATATTATCTATTAAATCATAAAGATGGTTGCATGAACACATACATATGTATTTGTCTCCCACAATAAACATATAGATAAATTTCAGCATTCACCATTGGGAACAGTCTGTTTCTCAGAGTTGTTTCAACTCTAAGCTCTGTGCAGATAACTGCAAATACCACACCCCAGACCAGAGCCCTCCAACATTCAAGCCTCAAACATCACTTCTCACTGCAAGTCGCCTTGGTAATAGTCTGAATCCCCCAAAGAGCTTGTAGTAAAAGCTCGCCAGGAATTTTTATGCACTGAGTAAAAAGTTCCCCAATTAAGAATAACAGATGACAATGTTTATATCAAGTTCTATTTTATTTCAAATTGATTATGCTTGTATTTTATCTTCCACATAAAACCAACTTTCTATCCTAACTGCTTCATTCCTGCTGGCAATGCCATCCTCCTGTGACTTAACCTAGTCAAGCCATAACCCCCACATCCTCTTTACAGGAAACACAGCGGACAGGGAACCAAGTCAGATGGCACCACAAGGAAACAATCAGACAGGCCCAGCATGTGGGACTTTTTATAACACAGCTTCACTGATCACTTCAAAAGATGTCCATGTCATATGACAGCTAAGTGCAATGCAAGCTCCTGGAATGGATCCTGCATCCGGAGAGAAAAAAAATTGTGAAAAAGGACAAATGAAGAAATATGTCACATTAGGTAACAGAATTGTATCAATGGTAAATTACCTGAACATGATTATTGTACTGTGATTATATAAATCCATATTTGTGCTTTTAGGGGATGTATGCTAAAGTACTTGGGGGTAAGATGTGTCATAATATCTATAACACAGTCTTAAATGGTTCAACACAAAAAAGAAACCAGTACTACTAATGTGTATTTATGTGTACATATAGATTGAAAGTAAATGTAGCAAAATGTTAATTGGTGAATATAGGTATCAGGCATATCAGTGGTTCATTTCATTATTCTGTAGGTTAGAAATTTTTCAAAATAATATGTTAAAATCTGTCACACACACACACACAAAAAACCAGGGGCTGTTCTAGATCAAAGAGACTAAAAAGGCATAACCAAATTCAAAGTGTGAGCCTTGACTGGAATACTTGGTGGAATTTTTTAAAAATCACTGTAAAAGACATCTTGGAGGCATTTGAGGAAATTTTAATATGAACTCAATATTAGATGATATAAAAAAATTAATTTTTTTAGATGTGATAATCATTTGGTGGATACCTAAGAGAATATTTTTATCCTTAGAGGATGTGTGCTGAGGTATTTAGAGAGAAAGTGTCACGATGTCCTGTATTTAATATAGAATATACACACACACATATATAGATAAATGAATACCTGTTATTCAGAGTGCAGCCAGGAAAATGCAAATCATCCCAAGTACTTTAAACAGACGGAAGTTCATATAGGGAATTGGTTACAAAGTTGTAGGAAGAGTTGGGACTCCAAACCAGGATGAGGAAGGAAGACCCACAGATTAGCAATAGCAGGAAGCTGCTGTATCTCTAGACTGAAGGGATAAAAGGTGGTGGCACCAAAGTCCAAGGCCACGGCTAATGGCAGAAGCTGGCACCATGGAGACCTGTGGGGCAGAAGCTGGAATGTCGGAGGAGACACGGTCACTTGCAGAAACAGGGCCCAAAGCAGAGAGGAAGCAGAGATCTACCCTGGATTATCCGTCATATAGGCCTCCCATCTCCTCCATCCCACCCACGGTCAAACCCAACCAGAGGTCAACTGACATAGCTGCACTTTGTACAACTCTCTTAACTACTGTTTGACTTTTCATAACAAATTGGGAAAGCAGATTAATTTTAAACAAATTTAATGATATCCAGGGTTCATGAGGGTACGGAGAAGCCAGCATTCTCACACACTGAACCTGAGTTCTCAATTGTCACACACATTTCAGTAGGACAAGGCGGGGGCGGGGAGGTGGAATGTGGTACCATGCATTAAAATGCTTAACATTGTACATATCCATTGACCCAGTAATTAAAATTGTGCAGAAAGTCCCATCATGAGGATATATATATATTAAATCAGATGTTAACAATAACACAGAATTGGAAACCAGCTATATATTCAACAATAAAAAATTGGTTGAGTACATCCATTCAATGAAACACTATACAACAATTTAAAATGTTCATAAAATACTGTGTAAGGTATCACCCTGTCTTCAGTTTGCAGAGAGTGCTACATACAGGTATAGGCAAAAGATAAGAATTGTTATACACAATTGTCAGTGCTTGCCTATATCTGCTGATTCTCCATAATGAACACATTTGCATAATTTTTAAATTTTATTGTCTTAAATAACCGATGAATAAATTCCTTTCTTTCCCATCCCTTCACTTCTTGCTCTCAATAAGTAATAGCCTTCTAACTCATCCCTTGCTTCTAGACTCGTATCTTTTCAAGTCTGTCTTGCATTTTGCTACCATATTTATCTTCCCAAAATACTCACTTCATCATTTCACTGTCTTGTGATATGAGTCACTACCAGCAACTCTAGAGTCAAAATCTAACATCCTTGACCAGGCATTCAAAGCTCTTCCCAAGGACAGCACACACTACAGGGAAGTCAGCACAAGTGGACTAAACCAAAGCTAAGAAGTTTCCTGAATACACTCAAACACTTTGAGGGACAGAGTAGCAAGGGTAGGGGTCTGGGGACCATGCTTTCAGGGGACATCTAGGTCAACTGGCATAACAAAGCATATTAAAAAAAATGCTCTGCATCTTACTTTGGTGAGTGGCCTCGGGCCATCTAAGATGCATCAATTGGTCCCAACCACATGGAGTAAAGGAGAAGAACACCAAAGACACAAGGAAAGTAGTAGCCCAAGAGACAGAAAGGGCCACATAAACCAGAGACTTCATCAGCCTCAGACCAGAACTAGATGGTGCCCGGCTACCACCAATGACCACCCCGACAGGGAACACAACAGAGTCCCGGATGGAAAAAGGTGGGGTGCAGAATTTAAATTCTAGTAAGAAAACGAGACTTAATGTTCTGACTGAGACTGGAAGAACCCCGAAAAGCATGGTCCGTGGATTCTCTATCAGCCCAGAACTAAATTTCTAACGCCAA
>NW_004444131.1:3133780-3184232 GCF_000243295.1 Trichechus manatus latirostris
AGACTGCCACAACTTTCTCCCGTGGAGTGACTGGTGGGTTGGAACTGACAACCTTTCAGTTAGCAGCCGAGTGCTTAACCACTGTGCCACCAGGGCTCCTTTGATGCTGCCTTAGCATATGTGAATATTTAAGTGTTCTAGTGAAAAATCCCGAACAATCTAAATAGTACCTGAGATAGATGCTCAGTAAGTATGTGTTGAATAAATCAACTAATCCTTATATTTTTGTTCATCCTATTCCACACACCCAGAACACTTTCATCCCCTCAGCAAAGACTACCGAAACCTTAACAAACCTAATTCAAAAACCACCTCCTCTTGAAACGTGCTCCAAACGTATTTACCTAGACCACATATGTGTCACTTAACAGCATATTTCCTTATATTTTCATAGTGTTTTATCTTCTAGATCAGGTCCCCAAAGAATCATCTTATGCTTCTTATTTTTAGCATAGAACAAAGAACAAAGCACAGCATTGTACAAATAGAGGGTACTGAAGAAAAAAATAAGCCTATTGGATAAAGGAAAAAATTTACACAAGAGTTTCCCAGAAAATACAATCAACAAACAAACACAGGCTTGTCCTCTCCTACGTGCCAAGAGAAATGCAGCGGACGTATCTGTGCTCTGTTAATGTTCGGGAAAAATGCCCCCTGCTTACCCTTTTATCCTCTAACTCGCAGAGTTGGCTCAAGAAGAGCTGTGTGGTTATTCCAGATTACATTCCAGACACCATCTTGGATGTGAGGAAAGAAGACATCGAAATACTTTTCCCTTGTGATGAAAAAGGAACCCAAATTCCTATTATAAACACTTCCATTTTCACCCACAGAGGGTGTGTCCCCAGCACGCCTGGCCTGGAACCCCAGGCAGAAGTGGGTTTAAAACTGGATAAACTTGCCTATACTCTGGAAAGAGAAGGGCAAACCAAAAGACTACCTTGGCCAACCAAGTTCTCCCCCTTGAGTCTTGGCAAGTGTGGGAATCGAGCAAGGGCACTGGGAGTGGCGCAGTACCATCAGAGTTACCTGATGACCAGAGCCCCCGGGTAATGCAAACAGTCATGGGTGAGAAAGATTAGCAGTTCGAGTTCACCTAGAGGGGCCTCAGAAGAAAGGCCTACTTCCTAAAAATCAGTCACTCAAAACTCTATGAAGCACAGTTTTACTCTGAAACACACAGGGTCACCATGAGTCAGAATCCACTCGATGTTCAGTAGTGGAGATGACTGTTAACTGAATGGGGTTTCTGCTACAGCAGAAGTTCCTCTCTCTGTCACACCCCCCTCCCAAGATTAAAAAAACCTGTTGCTGTCGAGTCAATTCCTACTCATAGCAACCCTATAGGACAGGGTAGAACTGTCCCATAGGGTTTCCATGGCTGGAAATCTTTATGGAAGCAGACTGCCACATCTTTCTCCCGTGGTTCAAACCGCTGACTTTTTGGTTAGCAGCCAAGCATGTAACCACTGCATCACCAGGGTTCCTTCAAGATTAGGAAATATGGATATAAGGCCTTGATTTACTTAACCTGGTATAATGTAAAACATCCTACGTTTATATAGCTATTTATATAAAAAGGTACCCCCAACACCACATACACACATCATCCTTTAATTTTTACATCATTAAATATCTTTGAATGATTTGTGCAAGATCAGATAGCTGGCATGTAGAAAGGCTGAACTTGAACCTTCTTTGCTGACTTCAAATCTAATACTACTTATACTCTTCTACACTGTAACAAATGGTCCTTTATATATGATCCATACATCATCTCACTTTTCCCAGTACTTCATCTGTCTTACAGATAAGGAAAGCTTTCAATCTGTTCCCCACAAGCTTCAGGGTTAGACTTTGGTAACCTCTCTGGCTCTTACATAAAATACCCATTTTCTTATTAGTTTTATTATTGTTAACCTGATGAGCAGATAAAGAGAGAACAGAAGCTCTTCCTGAAGGAGGCAAATACACGAGGCAGTGACTGATCCATGGCATATCCAAGCCTGCTGCTGTGGTCAGTTACCATCAAATCAATTCCGACTCACGGCGACCCCATGGACGTACAGTAAACTGCTCCAAAGGGTTTTCAAGGCTGTGACCTTTCAGAAACAGATTGCCAGACCTGTCTTCCGAGGCGCCGCAGGTGGGTTTGAACCACCAACCTTCCGGCTAGTAGTCAAGGGCTTACCGATCTGCACCACCCAGGGATCCCTCTATCCAAGCATCCAAACCAAACCTACTGCCATCGAGTCGACTGAACTCAGAACAACCCTACAGAACACAGAAGAAATACCCTATGGGGTTTTCAAGGAGCGGCTGGTGGATTTAAACTGCCAACCTTTTGGTTAGCAGCCAAGCTCTTAACCATTGAGCCACCAGGGCTCCCTATCCAAGCATAAGTCCCTAAAAACCAATATGGACCAGCAGGATATTCTGCTCCAGAACTCAAAATCTCTATTCGCAAGCTTTGCAGCCATTAGTATCATGAAAGTAGGCAACTCGCGCTGTGCTCTCCTCCTGATCTATCCATTCCCTCTCCTCCACTCTACAAAAGGGTCAGCAGCCCAAGAAACAATTACCAAGCACTTCTTAGGAGCCACTCACATTAACACTTGACTCCGTCTTCACAACAGTCTTGCCCAGGTAAATGTTCTCAGCTCCATTTTGCACATGAGGGATTAAGGAGCAGGAAACTTGACTGCCTGGGTCACACACGCAATTAAAGCTGAAGAGCTGCTGCTGTTAGCTACCATGAGTTGGCCTCAACTTGTGGCGACCACACTCACAACGGAACAAAATGCTGCCCAGTCCTGAACCATTCCCATGATTAGTCGCAGACTGGGCTGTTCTGATCCACAAGGGTTTCACTGACTGATTTTTGGGAGTAGATTGCCAGGCCTTTCTTCTTTGTCTTAGTCTGGAAGTTCTGCTGAAATATGTTCAGCATCACAGCAGCATGTAAACCTCCACTGACAAACAGGTGGTGGCTGTGCGTGAGTTGCCTTGTCTGGGAATTGAACTCAGGTCTCTCACACAGAAGGAAAATGTCTAAACTCGTATATTAATCCAACTTCAAAATCTGTGCTATGTTCTTTACAACACACTGCATCTTCCAGGAGGAAGCTGCCAGGTTTACCAGGGGGACACATTTGGAAGAAAGAAACTGAAGCAACTGGTCAAGATAAAGCCCTCCCCTTTTTTACCTAGAACTGTGAAAAAGAATAAGAATTTTATTACCCACCAGTTAGTGTACTTTACTAGCTTCAATATGAAGAAGCAATGTTTATCAGGTTACCTAGCAAAGGCCCATCAAAGATACAGATTTAAGAAGTGTTAAATTCCAGTCATACACCAGGCAGCACAGGATTCCAAGCTGTAGAAAAAAAACAATCCATAAATACAAAACAGGATCACTGACACCTCACGAAATTGAAAATCCAGTCTGGTAGAACCCACTCTGCAGGCTACACATTCACGGCACAGTAACTATTACATTGTGCGAGATTTTTGAAAGCTAACTAAAATGTTGACTGTTTCATTAGTATTTACAAAATAATATAAAATAACCAATCTAAGAGATTCATAAAGTTAAAGTTCTTAACCACATGCCACCAGGGCTGCAATGAGTCTTATTCATTCAACAAATATTTATGGAGCATCTACTACAGGGCAGGCACTGAACTGGACACAGGGGTCACAGCAGTGAATGGTTGCTGCCCTCCTAGAGCCTCTACTCTAGCATACACAACAGTGAGGACTCTCTTTCAAACACAGCCCCCACCCCCAAAACATTCAGCCTAACAAAAGAAAAACATAGCCCTGCATATTTACTCTTAACTAGCAAACAAAAGATGCTGACTCAGACCAAAAGAAATTTTCTGACCTGAAAAAGCAAACCTCACTGAAACATGATAAATTCTAAATAGCTCTGAATTCTAAAACAAATAAACAAAAATTTGGCCCCAAAGCCACTTCCCCCCTCACTACATTACTTATCCAAAAAGCACCTCCCAATTTTTCTTAAAGAAATTCTCTCAAATTAGTTAACAATGCATGATGAATTCCTTACACCCTCCTACAATAAAGATGAATGAATCAAAAGAAGTACTCCTAAGCTAATACAAAAGAGGAGACTACAATGAAATAATGTATTTTGACAAACGACTTCTGCCTACCTCTGATTTCCTCTTTGAAAGCCTTGGCAACCAGTTACCCAGCTGTACCATGTGGCCCCTGAACTCAAATCCAGCACACCCCACACGGCCTGGGGTCCAGAATGGAGCTCCACAGCACAACATCACAACACCAATGCAGCCCAAAGGCACCAGACACAGACCAGCAGTGCTTACAGTACAGCTCGGACAACAGTGACCTGGGAGGGTGGAGGGACCTGTTCTGGATGTCTCCTCAGGATTGCTGATGCAAGAGGTGGGGCTCCTTCTCCTCCCAGTATACTCCTACCACCAACAAAGGAGGCATCCCTGATGGTATCTTCAAAAGATTTTCCAAAGATCAGAGGGTGCTCCTGAGTCTTATTACCATGGACATCTTTGCAGGCAGGGAACGTGTATCAGTTTATAGGAAAGCTTTTTAGTAGTTAAGAAAGATACAAACAGACAGACAAGGTGGAGAATACACACACACACACACACACACACACACACACATATTCACGTACACCAAGATGTGAGCTATTCAGTCCATGGGTCCAACATATCAAACTTATTGTTTGTTTAGACCATCCTGGAAAGTCGTCCCCATTTCTTCACTTGGGAAATCTTACCAAAGATTTCAATTCCTGGCTTAAATCTATCTCTTCATGATATTAGTCTTTGATCTCACCTTATCTTATACCCAATTTCTCCACAGCCCTTAAAATAATGTCTTGAACAATGTCTTGCATGTTTTACAATTAATCACCCTAATGAGTCTATTTAAAAAAAAAAAAAAAAAAAAAAACACGTTGCTGTCATGGCAGTTCCAACTCATAGTGACCCTACAGGACAGAACAGAACTGCCCCATAGGGTTTCCAAGCAGCAGCTGGTGGATTCGAACTACCGACCTTCTGGTTAGCAGCCGAGTTCTTAACCCCGTGCCACCAGGGCTCCAATGAGTCTCATTCATTCATTCAACAAATATTTATGGAGCATCTACTACAGGGCAGGCACTGAACTGGACACAGGGATCATAGCAGTGAATGGTTGCTGCCCTCCTTGAGCCTCTACTCTAGCATACACAACAGTGAGGACTCTCTTTCAAACATAGCCCCTACCCCCAAAACATTCATTACTACATGTTACTGGTTACACTCATCTCAAGCTAAACATCAGTTTTGTATTTTCTTACCCATCTCCTTATTTTAAAATCTGTTGGCACTTAGATTTTTCTTTAAAGGCCGTAATATGACTCGAGACTTTATCTGGACCTACCTGGTCAATTTCAAACAGTAGCATCCATTTGAAAATAGGAGAATTTTTTTTCAAAAGGGATAAGGGCTCCAAGATAGTTTATGGAATATACCTAAAGGAGATTAGATATGGTAATGCTGTGTAATCTCCTAATTCCTTAAATACATGGTTAGTTCTCTGTCCCAATATAGTTTTCCCTTGTGAGATATCTAAAATTTAGTCACCTGTGCCTTCAATTTATTCCTTTTAAGGATAAGTATGGCACATAGTATCTCAGAAAAAAAAAGAAAAAAAAAACTTTAAAACAGCACAATCTATGCACTAAAACAGAAACCACAGCCCATACAAACACCACTCATCTGTACTATTAACATTCTCTAGGATACTTAAACGTAAGGTTTCTGATAAAAATCCTGCACGGAAGCAAAGAAACAAATGAGCTCTACAGGAACTCAGCAAAATATAATTACACACCTAGTAATTAAAGTGAGAAAGGGACTACATCAAACAATAATAAAATTGGTAACTATAAACTTATCAGGCAAGGGAGGGGACAAAACAGGAGTAAAACTAGTTTGTGAAGCTTTAAAGACAAACAAATAGAGTGAATGTAATGAAAAACTGGGACTTTAATGACAAAGGCATACAGTGGTTGCAATTCCATCTATAAATAGCCACCAAAAAAGGCAATAAAGTAACTCTGTGGGGTTAAGCGGCTGGCACTGCGCAAGTCACTTACTTCCTCTTTGTGGGCATCAGAGGCCTTGTGCATAAAAATGAAGGAGCTGGAATCTCTCTGAGGTTCAGGTATTGCTCTAGCCGTCTATGATACTGTATCACAGAAATAAAGCTACTCCAGGCAACTGTACTAAGTGGAAATAAGATAACCATTCCCACCACCATAACTTGATCTTGAAAAATAACTCATAGTATAAAATTATAGCTACTTAACCTTTCCTCCATCATTCCTTGTCATACTAAACATGTTTTCTTGCAGTTGCATTTTTCAGAGTTCTCAGCCCTGTAGATAACACCCACCTGGTACAGCTTTCCAAACCCAGACTCTCTGCTGGCGGCATTAGAACCACAACTGTGCACTGGCCAGGGCGAAAAACATGCTGTGGGAGCAAGGCCACGGGTCTAAGCCAGATTTTGGAAAAGACTCCTGCTAGCAGGAATAATCAAGCATATGGAAGTACATCCAAATGGAGGCTCCTAAGGACTATAAGGAGCCCTGGTGGTGCAGTGGTTAAGGGCTTGGCTGCTAACCAAAAGGTCAGCAGTTCAAATCCACCAGCTGCTCCTTGGAAACCCTATGGGGCAGTTCTACTTTGTCCTACAGGGTTGCTAGGAGTCGGAATCAACTCGATGGTTATGAGTTATAAGGACTGTAAAGACTTCCTGGGTAGCACAAATGGTTAAGTGCTTGGCTATTAACCAAAAGGTTGGCAGTGCAAACCCATCCAAAGGTGCCTCAGAAGAAAGGCCCAGTGATCTGCTTTCAGAAGGGCACAGCCATGAAAATCCTATGGAGCACAGTCCTACTCACCATGAGTCAGAACTGACTTGGTGGCAACTGGTTTTAATGGCTGTAAAAATTTCTACACTTATTACCCACTTTAACTACAAGTGGAGATAACACGGTGGCATGTTAAATAGTGTCCATCAATCAATGACCTAACACACTTACTCTGAAAGTAATATTTGGGGATAAAGGGAAACAACCAAGTCTTGATAAAGTACAAGTTTCCAAGATTTGAAAATCAATTTTGGGAGGCAAGTTTTAAGTATGTGGACAGTTCAATCCATAATAATAAAATAATATATAAAAACAAAAATTAAATGCCAACCTAACTGCACAGCAGTTACAAAAAATTTCAGAAAACACTGAAGACAACACTGCATGAAGAAATCATCATTTCATTTCAATCAGGGAAATCTCATGACAAAGGTAACCAACAAGTAACCAGTTGCCTTTGGGTCGGTTCCAACTCATGCGTTGTCAGAGTAGACCTGTGCCCCGTAGGGGTTTCAATGGCAGATCACCAGACCTCTCCTCAGAGGCACCTCTGGGTGGACTCAAATCTGTAACCTTCTGGGTAGCAGCTGAGTACATTAACTGCTTGCACCACCCAGGGACTTCATGACCAAAGTAAGGAGGCCAAGACATACGTGGTGTGTTGGAGCAACAGGGAATAAAGACTGGACATGATAGACACCATCGGCACATGTGCTTTTCTTTTATTCATTCTCTTTTCCCCCAGTAAAAGCAAATGTTGAGGGGGCTACCCGCACGCAGGGTCCTTATTAGGACATACAGAGCCTTTTCAGACCTTTGTGAAAATGACTGATGCTCAGAACCTAACATCATCACCAAGCATCGTGTCTGCTCTAAGCAGCTATTAAAACAAGGGGCTATGCCCCCAGCTGAAGCAGCAAACGTGAACACACAATTTCAGATTTAAAGAGAAAAAAAGCATTTCAAAAGACTCAAAATCAAAATGTTTTAAGTTCTAAAATTTCAAAGATTATTTAGGGGTTTCATTCTCCTCCCTCCCTTTTTTGAGTTAAACCCTTTCTGGATAAAAAGCTCATCCCTCCGATTTGTTTACTAGTCCCTTAAAACATTCCCTCATGTATTGCAACAGCTCTTCTGCTTATCGGAAGAGTGGAAGAAATGGCAGGTCAACGAGACTAGACAAGGAAAACATACAACTGGTTTGACAGCTGAGGCTACAAATACGTTCATATGAATGCAAGAGAAACAGACACCCATATTTTTTTTTTGACCTGTTTAAGTTAATATCATACACCAATCAGGTGTCTCCAACATAATCCTCAATCCGTGCTCCTCTTATCATTCTTCCCACCTCTAAGAAATTCTGAGCCAACTTGATATTTGAAAAATGCATTCATTAACTTCAAGACTTTCAATTTTCCCATAATAGATGAATAATGAATATTACACATATGCAATTTAATTAATATAAACAATAGCATATTCTCATATGAGAAATATACATAAATACTAGCACCCATGCCTCACTAAAAATCTATGCTGCCACACAATTCCCAAGACAAATCCCATGTGGTTTAGTGGGTATTTGTTTTGATGCAAAGCCTCTGGTTCCGCTCATGCACGGGCCTGCCCCACTGTCATTTAACATTCCTGTAAAAACTTGTCTCTATTTTTGATGGAACACACAAACAGCTGTACTGGCACCAGAATTTCAGTTCATGGTGCAAGGTAAATTAAGAAACAATTTCTCCCTCAAAGTTTGAGTATTCCCAAGTAAATAAATCTAGTGTGGATTAGTGACACCCTCTTTCCTTTTTTTCTTACTCTTATAAAATATAGCTTCGAAAAGACGCCATTTTGTGCTGTGTCAAAATTTTTACTCAACTCACCTAAAATAAAACTTAAAAAAGATAGATGTCTGTGTAGTCTACTTTTAAGATCATAAAAGGTTTCCAAATTAGTTAGTGAGGCTAAATCCACCATAATTTAAATAACATAATTTGTCTTTGAGGATTGCCATTCTCAATAAAAGAAAAGCCACGACGTTATAAAGTAAAAGAAAACATTTTTCCATCCATTAAACAGGAAAGGCAAAAGAAACACCTTGAGTCCGGTGATTAGTTTATTCTAAATTCATACCAAATATTCCAAGTACCCTCGAAAAGCTTACGTAAAGGAATATGATATTGAAGCCAAATTGCTGTGGTTATATATAAATCTTTAAGCAACATCACTCTTTAGAAAGACCAATGGCAATCAAAAGAAATCAATTTCAGAGCTGAGGAAACTGCATTCTAAAAATAACAGAATTCACATTTTCAAGTCAACTTACTTTTTCCCTACGCCTCCAGCCTATCTCTGAAAAAAGTGAAATTATTATGTAAAGAATAGGGTATAAAGTAAACCATGTGAAAGGAAGAAAAACAGAGGCAAACACTGCAAGAATGCTTAAATCCAACACCTGATCCTCCAGGATGGTGAAGTGACCTGACACTTTCTTTCCAACCCCACCACAGCTGGTGCACCTGAGGTGAAAGCAAGGGGCTTGACTGAGGAGAGGCGTCACAGGGTACTCAACCACACGGCTGCTCACTGCCCCACGTCTCAAATCCCAAACAGCTGCCCCTGGACCTGCATCTTGTGGAGCTGTCAGATTCCAAGCATTCCTCAATCATAATAAAATGAAAGAAGAGAGCTAATAAGTACACTGATTGAGCTACCTGACCGATAAAGATACAAATAAAGCATTAAGCAGAAAAAACAATTAAGCATGGAGGTACATAAACTCTAACACTAGAACAACAATGGCTTTAAATGTTTCAACAGTACTAAGGAGAACTTCCTCCACCACCATCCTGTCATTCAACCTTACAAATTTCACCTGACATCCTTACACAGAAAACAAATCACAGTTTACCTATTGTAAGTTTCAGTAGTAAACCTGGTTTAATGCTTTCGTAAAGGCTCACTGTATACTATAAACACAGACAACACCCATGGAGGTGTTAGGATAAGTGAGGGCTGAAGAACAGGCCTGGTCACTTAATCTGGACTGCGAGCAAGGCTAATGATAGACTTGATATTCAATACCAGGCCCCATACGTTCCTCACACACATCCCTCCTGTCGGAACACGGCAGGCCTCACGGTCCTGTGCACACTCACCGCAGAAGGCATCTGGCCTGCAATGTAAAAGCTATTTCAGGCCTCAATCTCAAAAACATTTGCCTTTTGGGACATCACAAGCATTTTTAAAACCACCTTCCAAAACACAGAATTTTCTTCACAAAGCTTGGCTAAGGGCAAAATGCCTAGTTTGACAGGTACACATACTGACTTAAAAGGGTCCAGGGTATCTTTGATTCAAATGCATCCTATAAAACTTTGTTGTTGTTAGTTTCCGTTGAGTCAATCCCAACTCATGGTGACCCCAAGTGTCCAGATTACAACTGCTCCACTGGGTTTTCAAGGCTGTGACTTTTGGGAAGCAGATCACCAGGCCTTACTTCCAATGCACCTCTGGGTAGGTCTGAACTGCCGACCTTTTGGTTAGTAGTCCAACACCTAACCATTTGCACCACCCGGGGACTCCTATAAAACCTTAAGAGGAAAAAAAACACTATCAATGACAGCTGACATACACAAGCGTACCAGCAAAGGCAGTGTGCATTTCTGATTGTTGTGTTCCTTTAAAGAACACGGTGCCTTTGCTTGCTGGAGCTGACTCCCCAGGTTTAAAGTTGGTGCCTGTCATAGATAAGATCATCACCTTTCAATTCAGATTACTGTATATTTCAAACAATTTTTTAAATACATTAGATATCAATCAGATCATGGTAATGAATCTCAGCTTTATTGTGTCAGTAAACTTTTAAACTTGCCTCTTTCCACAGCTAGTTCCCTGCTTGGGGAAAACACCGAACCGCTTCATAAATGTTGCATTATCTACTAGTACACCGTGTTTCACAACCTGCTCGAGTATTGATCACAATGCAGCAGAGGCATTCCAGGCACGCGGGCCGGAAGAGCACAGGGACATAGGCCTAGGCATGGGATCCGGTTTCTTTGTAAACAGCTGTCTGCACAGACCTCGGGTGGGTTTCTAAAACTCTGGGCCACGTAACAGTGGGAAGCCACAGGCTGGGAGCAAGGTCTTCGAGCTCCTTTAACTGTAAAGTTTGTGTTCCTAAACTTCTATGCATCTGTGATGGGTTTGTTAAAAGCCAGTTGCCATCGAGTTGACCCTGACTCACAACGACCCCATGTGCGTTAGAGTAGAACTGTGCTCCATAGAGTTTTCAATGGCTGATTTTTCAGAAGTAGATCACTAGGCTTTTCTTCCGAGGCGCCTCTGGGTGGACTCAAACCTCCAGCTTTTCTGTTGCAGCCAAGGGCATTAACTGTTAGTACCACCTAGGGATTCCAACAGGTTTGCCGTTGTTGGCTGCCTTCAAATCATACTTATGGTGATGTAAATAACAGAATGCCCAGACTTGTACGATCTTCACGTCGCTGGTATGGTTGAGCTCACTGAGTTGTGGCTATCGTGTCAATCCATCTCACTGAGAGTTTTCCCTCATTTTCACTGACCTTCTACTTTACCAAACGTGATTGGTCCTTCCTGATGACATAGCCAGAATAAGCAAGTCAAAGTCTCACCGTCCTCACTTCTCAGGAACACTCTGGTTGTATTTCTTCTAATATTGATTTGTTCATTCTTCTGGCAGTCCATGGTATAGTCAATATTCTTCGCCAACACCAAAATTAGAATGCATTAATTCTTCTGTCTTCCTTTTTCACTGTTCAGCTTTCACATGCATATCAGACAAATGAAAAGACAGTGTCTTGGGTCAGGAACACTTGGTCATCAAAGTGACATCTTTGCTTTTAAAAACTTTCAAGAGGTATTTTGTAGCAGATTTGCCCAACGCAATACATTGTTTGATTTCTTGACTGCTGCTTCTATGACCATTGACAGGTTAGTTACTACTATTGAAACACAAAGTAGCCAGCAGAGAGCACTCTTCCAGCATACAGATTCCCGTTCTCTGCAGACAGAACCCGGAGTTCTCCCAATCAAGACAAAAACACATTTTTAATTGAAATTTCATATCCAGGGTGGGAAGAGTTCAATGAGCAAATCAGAATAAACTCATGTGTTCATGAGAAAATGAACAGGCAATCTGAGTGTACTGCAAAACTAATCTGATGTTGTTTTCAATAGTTTTCTACAGAAAACACGTTTTAAGAAGGGGAAAAAGAAAATCAATGAAGCCACGCAGTTGGAAACTGCATCATGATTTATGGCTTTTTCCATGCAATTAAAACGGCCTTCCAAATCATGTCCATTCTTTAAAGCTTGTACAAGCACCTGTTCTCTTGTAGTGGTTGAGACAGCACTGTTGTTTACTTTCCTTTGATTCTCTTACATGGCTAGTTTTTTTAAAAGCTCATCTAAACTTTTAATTTTGCTAGTAAAGATAAATAAATTATATACAATAAGCCACCCTGTTCCTAATTATCAATAAAATATTTAAAATAATTTGATTATCATCACAGTAAACATTGAACACTATTGGTTATGTTTTTGTCCCTCATCCCCCAAAAAAAATCCAGATAAAGAACCACATGAAATATTACAGTGAATACACACACGCACACTCACTCTAAATTGGCAAATTTCCATTAAGTTCAAGAATCAGAAATGACCACGAGTTATGAATGTTTTTCTTTTTACCGCTATACTTTATTATTGACCTTAAGACAAACTCCTAAAGGGTGGGAGTCGAGAATAGCTTTGTGGATAAGTAAGCATTGTTCTGCTGCCAAAAGACAGCAGAGGTTTCCCCTAGATCTCCGGCCTATCATTATGTCCACTGTAATCCAAAGGACAAAGACCTGCTATGGAGCAAATACTCAAGCAGCGGAAATGCTCAAGCTTTTCCACACAGTTCCATGTGCTATATGGCTTCTGTTAATCATAAATATGAAGCAAGCATTAGTGCATTCAGAACTAGCAATATAGCACAAGAGTTAAGAGTGAACACTCTGGACCTAACTGGAGCCGATTATTTAACTTCTCTCTGCCTTGGTTTCCTCATCTGAAAAATGTAGATAACAAGAGTACATAAGGAATGGAGTTGTTAAAAGGATGAAATGCATCAAGACCTTTAAAGCACTTAAAATAGTGAGAAGCACTGAGTCACTGCTTGATACATATTAGTTGCTATTATTCCTAGCCAAGATTTTCCCAGGAGTCTCTACCTTCTTCAACTCTGTAGACTAGTATTGTACATTGTAAGATCTATATGAGTATAACTCATCCAAGACAGTAGGATTAGTCCAGTGAAAGCAAATAATGTCTTAGGTGTACTAGAGAATTTGCTCATTTGCAAAGTAATTTGTTCTAACAATTCTAAATTTGGGTGCTAGGTGGTGGAGACCAGTGGCTCCCAACGCTGATTGCACATTAGCATCACATGGTTCCTAATTTAATTGGACTGGCTGGAGATGGTGGGTATCTATTTAATAAAGCTCACCCAGGTATTTCTAATGCAGCCAGGACTGAGAACCATCGGCATATAGGTGTATACCCTCATCCCCTTTTGAGACAGAGTAACACTAGACATTTGCACCCCTACAAGGGTCTATTTTACAATGTACAATAGTAGTCTACACAGTTGAAGAAGGTAGGGATTTTTTGGAAAATCTTGGCTAAGAATAATAGCAACTCATTTGTATTAAGCCCCCAGTACTCTACACCCATGGCTACTGCATTCAAACCAATAGTTTGTGTGGAATCGGTAATACCCAATATTTATTTCTATGATACATTTAGGTCTGTTTTACAACACTAGGTAGGAGAAACATTCAATATCCACAGTACATTCAAATAAACACATAACCCTTTTTAAAACATTCCAGTTTCATCTTCTCCACACCTTAACTACCTTCTCATTCATACACATATGGCCTTGCGCCTCTGCTGGGTGGAACCAGAGGACCTTGGCCCCCTATCAACCATCTTGCTTATCTGGCTGGGCTTTTGCCCCAGGCCACTCTAGATGCAGCTTTTCACCCCTCGGCTGCAGCATAACATCTCTTACTTTCCTCTCAGCCATTACAGACAACAATAACCAAAGTAACCATCTAAGAGTCATACATTTCACTTTCCATGCCCCTTCGTTCTTTCTCTTACAAAGTCCCATGCTTCCATGAGTTTGGAGGCATTGCAATGAATCCCACTCCTGGCGCCAACTGTTAAAATGGCGTGGTGGGATTGGCTCTTTTTTAAAATCTACCAGATGGTAAAACTAACCGATCCCCTCATTAAGGCTCCATACACCTTATTTGCATGGTTCCACCATCCACAAGGGCGCCATGTACCTTATTTGCATTAATAGCAAGCTGTTCAATCCCCCTGATGGGCTACAAGCACCTCATTTGCATTGTCCTACCCAGTCACTGTATGGGATTCACAACAACTATGGCTAGAAGGGCTGTATTAAGTAATTCACTGTACCATAATATGTCACATTATTGATGTCAATACAGCTACAGTAAAAGGTGTTTATTATCTTATAATAACTCCAGCAGAATACAACCATTTATATAATTCTCTTGCTTTTCCTTCTCTTTACCTGGAAGCAGCAATCAAAAATCCCAAACTTTCAGAAGGCACATAAATGTTTAAGATAGTTTCTATCACATTTAGCTTAACATTCTAGTTTTTCACATCATGCAAAATCCTGAAATCATCCTCATACTAAGTCCTTAAAATACTGAAGACAGTACTCTTTTAAAGATATGATCTTATAAAAAGTAACTGTTGTGAGAATCTGAAGTATTCTACATGTCAAATGGAAGCTAAACATTTTTAAAGAGTACAACTTAATTTAAAATAGAAGGGCTTGTCCCAATAAACCAATCTGACAAGTAAATGAACACACACACACACACACACACACAAAATCCACTTAATTAAAACTACACTAAGGAAGTTACACACAACAAATTAACTTTATTATGCAATGAACAATCTCCTAGAGGAGCCGGAAAGCAATCTGACAGCAGCCCAACTAGCTCATTGTGCTTCACTTGCTGGCTTTCGTGTACTTGTCTCTGATCCATCCCCAGGGAGAGATTAAATTAAAAGGATGGGAAAAGAAGGAAAGATCCTTCTGATTTAAACCATATCCGGCATCCCCCTCGCCTCTGCCTGTAAAAATCAGGGGCTTTTCAATATGTGTTCTAGAGAATCTTACTAGGTAAAGCTTTGAAGCTGGAATCAGAATTAAAGAACAATGAATAAAGATGTTTAGTGTGTTTCTTAAAATGCTGAATAAAATCATTTCTCAGGGCTATCCCCTGGCCTAAGATAACTGGTATCACTCGCAGAGCATCTTATAACATGAAGTACAGATCTATCAGGGCTTCATTTAAGAGCCATGGGATACTCTGACACCTAAGTCGGCTCTAACCTTTTAGCTCATCTTTTAGAAATGATGGTTTCTGGATAAATAACTGTATAGATGTGGGAATGCCTGAATGCTTAAAGCGTGAACTTCTGAGCCTAGACAATACATTAAACTGCATCAAAAGACAACAAAAATGTAAAGTTGCCAAGGTTTCCAAAGAATATTGTAAACATTTTTAAATTTTCAACGAGTTAATAATGACTGAATGAAATCAATTTTCATGGAAGTGTCTCTTTTGACCTTTAATTGGGTTGCTGAGAAGCCCTGGTGGCAAAGTGGTTAAGCACTCCGCTACTTACGGAAAGAAAGGTCAGCGGTTTGAACCCACCAGCCGCTCCTCAGGAGAAAAACGTAGCAATCTGCTTCTGTAAAGATTACAGCCTTGGAAACCCCTGTCATACAGGGTCGCTATGAGTCAGAACTGATTTGATGGCAATGGGTTTATACATAAGAAATATGTGGGACACTCTACAAACAAAACAAAAAGTTCAGCTGCTGTGTTAAAAGAACTGGCCCTCCACTTGGGTACAGAGGGGAGTTGGGTAAGAAGTGAGAACACTCATTTATTAAACACAAAATCAATTCCAGACGAATTCAAAATGAAGATTCTATATGTTTTTGTTTTATTATTTTTAAACTATTAGACTTAAAAAGAATTTTTTTGCAATTTGGGGTGAAGATTTCCTAAACAAGACATTAGATATAAAAACCCAAAAGCCAAAAATTTTTAAAGTTCTGTACAAGGTATAGTATATACCATTAAAAAAGTTAAAACACAAACAAGCAGCAGAAAATGTATTTTCATCATATATCACAGTTAATGTTACTATTATAAAGAGCACGTAAGAAAAACAGCCCACAAGAAAAATGGATAAGTAAAAAATTCAGAGAAAAAGATACGAACATGTGAAGATATTGAAACTCATTGATATTAACAGAAATTAAACCAATGATAATATATACCACATTTTGACTAACAAATTAATGACAAAAAATAAATACTAGTATTCATAAGTAGCAGAGAGCATAAATCTTCTTTTTTGAGAGAAATTTGTCTATATCTAATAAAACATAAGATTTGCATTCCTTTTGCCCCAGCAACTCTGCTATGTTCTCTATGAAAAGCTCCCAAACACAAGAGCAGGTCCATAAATATACATGTAGCATCTCTGTAACAAAATATTTATAGCATAATATTTGGAAAAATACTACTCATTATCATTAGAAGAATGGTTACATAAGTTATGGTACTTCTACACCATGGGATATGATGGAGGCATTTTTTAAATGTATTATATGTAGTACTGATTACAGGACTTCTCATTAGATAAGAATTAAAATCCAGACTCAATCTGGTACTGAAGCTCCAATATAAACCAATCACAATCTTAATTCTCTGCCTTTTCTTCCACTCCTCCTCCTCCTCAAAATGATCTTTTCCAATTCAACCAATCTGCTTGCCAACACGCAAATTTGGCTTATACTTTAAGCATTCCATTTCTCTGACTTCATCAGCAGTGCCTTTCAAAATGCTACCTATCCTTACCAAATATGCTTCAAAGATCTTTCCCAAAGAAAATAAATCTGATGTATGCAACTATTTATTCAGAAAGATTCTCATCACATCTTTTATAACAGAAAAAAATGAAACAATCCACCTCATTTTTTCTTCCTTTCCAGGTAAGCTACAGATGATGGTACATTTTGCTTGTTATGACTTTCAGCAAGGTAAAATGTAGTATAATCCCAATTTCTTAAAGAAACATTTTATGTAGTGTGTACACTACCAATTGGGTAAGAGGCACTTTTCTTGGGATGGTAAAATTATAGATCAATAAGATTGTGAGGAGGTTAAGTCCTAAATAAAAATAATCTAAGAGTCTTTTTTTTTTCTTATTTTCCTTTCTTCTCTTAAATACATTTTTCAAAGGAAATACAATTATTTGTAACCGAATATACACATTCATTCATTTTGCCCCATCAATGAAAGCTGTCCCTTTATTTTGCCTAAAATTAAAAACAAAATAAAAAATAGCCCGTTGGTGATGGTATGATCTAATTCTTATGTTAAATTTTAGACCCTGGAATAAAAATTCCTTCTTAAGTTAGACACTCAGAATCTCATTGCCTTCTTCTAGCTTTTCCCTGACTACCTGTAGACTGAGCGTTGGAGAATGCAGTATGTCTCTCCAGAGCCTCGTAGGACTGCTGCATTCTGTATTACGAAGAAAATGCCTGAGGCCAGTGTTTTCAAACTGTAAAAAATACTTGTTTACATCAAAACCCTGCATTACACAATAAACACAAGTAAATCTGAATAATAATATTGTGTTCGAATATTATCAATTCTTTATTTCAGCACCAGTTTGTCAGTATGAAACTATTCAAACATACAAAAAGTTCAAAGAATTATACCATGAACACTGCTATGTCCGCTATTTATATTCTACAATTAACAGCTTGCCATGTTTGCTTTACCACAAATCTATCCAGCTATTTATTCCTCTGTACCAGCTGCAGAAGAGTCAATTCAACTCATGGTAACCCCATGTGTTTCAGAGTAGAACTGTGCTCCATAGGATTTTCAATGGCTTTGACCTTTCTTAAGTACATCTCTAGGCCCTTCTTGTGAGGCGCCTCTGGGTACATTCGAAACACCAACTTTCGGTTAATAGCCAAGTGCTGGATTTTTATCCACCCATTATTCTATCTTATTTTGATGCATTTTAAGTTGCAGGCATTGGTATACTTTGCCTGTAATCATTTCAGTATGCATATCATTGTCTAGAGATCAGTATTTGATACACACAGTTTTTATTCAGACATTTCTTCTTCCTTTGAGCAACAGCCATAACAAGAGTTAAAATGTCATGCAGAAAACTCCCCTGGGTCCATGAAAGAACCTACTCTCCATTGGGAGGCCGCACTCTCCATGGGGAACCTCTTGCCCTCATCTCCCACCCAGCTAAATGGAGTTGCTGGCAAACAATCAGTCCTCTGTCCTGGCACTACCAAGGTCTGAGGTATCAAGAATCTAGACGGACCACGCATTGCTTGTCACTAGCTTACACCATCCCCATGATACTTGCATAATTTGATATTGTAATTATCTGCGCATATCTTATTGTCTCAAATAGTTTTCTGCCTTCCTAAAATGCAAGGACCATTCTCCACAGCATTTAATAAATACGAAGCAATGTTTTAACGCGAATATTCATTTTTAATTAATACCTAGGCAATGACTGAAGAAACAAAAACACCTGACCATTATAATTGCAGCAAAATAAAACAATATTTTAAGACTTACAAAATAGAAAAGAGGGTGTAATGACTTTCTTTAGTTATGAAAAAATAGTATAGAATTCTGGCCTTTACAAAAACAAATATGCTGCTAGTATCTCAAACTCAACATGGCCAAATGCAACTTTCTGACATCCCTCCAAGCCTGCTTCTCCCTGGACTTCCCTGTCTCAGGGGGCCTGGTGGTGCAGTGGTTAAGAGCTTGGCTGCTAACCAAAAGGTCAGTAGTTTGAATCCACCAGGTGCCCCTTGGGAACCCAATGGGGCAGTTCTATTCTGTCCTATAGGGTCACTATGTGTCAGAATCGACTCAATGGCAACGGGTTTGGTTTATCCATGTGACTAGACTGTAAACCAAATGCTGTAGACCCGCTATAGCCACAGCAATTAGAACTGGGCTGAGCATAAAAAATGTGCTTCATAAATGTCTGTGGAATGAATGAGTGACTAGATAAATGGTTTCCTTTGAAAGGTAAGTTACCTCTGTGGGTTTATAATAATAGTTTGGTTAAACTCAATTTACAGGTGATTTGTTTCATAAATAGAGGTATAAAAGAAAGGAAGTAGAAACAGATTACTCAAATAAGTAATTCTGCACTATTGCATATATTCATTTTTTTTTTTTTTAAGTAACTACTACACAGAAGAAAGGTTGAATTATTTTGAAATTTTGGAAACAGGTTACTTTAGACATTCCAGAAGACTGGAAGCAACTACTCTTTTACGCTTCCAGACTCTTCGTAATTCCACCTGAGAACACCACAATCCAGATCTAGTCATGGAAACGTGAATGGCTAAACAGAGAAAAAAAGAGCGAGACAGAGGTTCATGGTGTTAACCTGGTCCCAAGAAGTCGTTATACAGTGTGTTTATTTAGGTGGTTGAGCTAATAGCCTGTGAGGTCAAAGGTATCTCACTCATACAATTTGCCTTTCACTTTTTAACAGAAGCCAAAGTTTGTTCTGTGATTATGCGGTCAGGCAAAGAGGGTTTCTATTTCTGCACTAACAACACTGAACAGCTGAAAGCTCTTTTCCAGGAGCTTGACCGCATTTTGCCTTAAAAGACAGGTGAAGTCATGCAGGTAGACCTAGCTCCCACCACTGACCGACAGAGATGTGGCCACTAGCATGACTGAGCAGCACTTACTCTGGACCCAGAGGGTGCAAGTCATGTTCCCCTCCCTCAACAAGCTTATAGTTGGGGAAAGCAAAAGCACAGCAAGGCAGCATAATTCACGTGTAGGAACGCAGGAACACAAGAACGCAACATGCCACCGCCAGGAGCCTGGGACAGAAACCAAAGCTGAGAGCCTGGAACAAAGACTGCATCTGGGGCAAAGACCCAAGAGAAGGCTAGACCAGATATGGATGTCTTGTCTAATAAGCTAAGCACTCTGAACTTTATCCTGAGGCTATGGGTCTCACTACGTGCGATGCATGAGAACATTTTCTATTCCTCCTTTTTTTTTTTTTAAATGACAGTTTTAACCTACTAGTTGGAATACAAACCCACACACACACACATGCACACATACACACATACACACCATACTGGACAAACCCTCCTACATGCCTGGCTTGATACATGTATCTATAATTTTAAGAAAAATACTTTACTAGCTGGAGGGAATGATCAGGTTTTGGCAAGTACCACTGCTACTGGGAAAGCCGGTGCTGGACCCATCTGGTCACGCAGGTAGAATCCATCTTTTATCAGCTCCATGACACATCAAAACGGAATGTATCTATTACCTCAGTGAAATGGAAGGAAGCCTATTGTCATTCCATGCAAAGTATTCTTCATTTTATTCGTAAATATAAAATGTTTAATGTATGCTGTACTACAAAACATAAAATTGGAACAAGTTCAAATGAGGGTGTTGGGTGAATGTTTATGACTAGTATATCTGAATGAAATATTTACAAATGGCAGTAAGAAAATACTACAGTTAGGAGAAAGTAACTCATTCTCCCCATCACCCCCTTAAACAAAACTACCAATCACTGAAATATATGCAAAGTTTTTATTAAAATGCAGTTGACAAACTAAATGTAATGTGGTATCGTGGGTTGGGTCCTGGAACAGAAAGAGGACATTGACAGTAAACCTAGTGAAAGCCCAATAATGTCTGGAGTTTAGTTAACAGGAACACACCATTACTGATTTCTTAGTTTTGACAAATGTACCATGTTAGTATAAGATGTTAATGATGGAGAAACTTGGTGAGGGGTATAAGGAAATTCTCTGTGCTAGTTTTGCAACTTTTTGGTAAATCTAAAATTATTCCAAAATAAAAAAAGTTTATTTTAAAAATGCAGTTAACATAAAATCCAGCAATTCTAGGTATATACCCCAAATTATTGAAGTAGGAATGCAAACAGACACTTGTACACCAATGTTCATTGAAGCACTTATTCACAAAAGTCAAAGGTGGAAACAACCTAAATGTTCATCAACAGATGAATGGATAAACAAAACGTGGTATATCCATCCAATGGAATATTACTCAACCACAAAGAGAAATAAAACCAAGACACATGCTGCAATGTGGATGAACCTTGGGAACACTACGCTGAGTGAAATCACAGTCAGTCATAAAGGGACAAATACTGTATGATCCCAATTATATGAAATATCTAGAATAGGCAAGTACAGAGACCAAAGTTTATTAGTAGTTAACAGGGCCAGGCAGGAGGGAGGAGGAAAGGGAGGTTTATTTAGGGGACAGAGATTCTGTTAAGTGTAATGGAAAAATTTGGAAATGGATAATGGTGATAATTGAGCAACATGATGAACATAATTAATGTCACTGAATTTTATGTAAAAAATGTTAAAATGGAAACTGTTACACATATATTTGCCACAGTAAAAAAAAAAAAATTGCCAAAAAAACCTTCAATGCATTATTTCAAAGCTGAAATATATTCCATATGAAATATTTTATCTGGTTTTAATTTGTTTCCATTTTTATTACAATATTATTTCTCTTACTCTGAAATATATAGATGTTAAAAACTCTAAATAAATTTTTGACTGAAGTTTTTTTTTAAATGCAGTTGATATACATAAGTACTGGATCAAAAGCTGTTCAAGAAAAGAGGAAGGGATCAGCAATTTCAAGTACTGCTGAGGGATCTCATAAGTTGAATGTTCACTGGACATACATTCATTAAAATGCTGAAATCTCATAGGTAGTGGGGAAGAGGGGAGGGAATAACAGGAGCCGTGACATGGAGCTGTGAAAAGCCTCCAAGAGGGCCAGGACAATTCCTCCATTTGTACCGCAATTCCTACAGGTTAACCTCCTCATATCACTTTCTACTGCTGCCCACCACCACCAAAAAACTCTTTGCTGTCAAGTCGATGCTGACTCATAGCGACCGTATAGGACAGAACAGAACTGCCCTATAGGGTTTCCAAGGAGTGGGTGGTGGATTTGAAATGCCAACCTTTTGGTTAGCAGCCTGAGCTCAACCACTGAGCCACCAGGGCTCCTCTCTCAACCACCACATCTGACCTAAATGGCGCTGCAGATGGCTCTAGAATGAATCAGAAAATTCTGACCTCTCTTCTTAAATTTACACATGCATCCTAAGCTAGATTTTAGGATGACTTTACTCGACCTGTGATGTTTACTGGAAACCCTGGTGGTGTAGCAGTTGAGTTTGGCTGCTAACCAAAAGGTCAGCAGTTCGAATCCACCAGATGCTCCCTGAAAACCCTATGGGGCAGTTCTGCTCTGTTCTACAGGGTTGCTAGGAGTCAGAATTGACTTGACAGCAATGGGTTTGTTTTTTTTTTTTTGGTATGATGTTTACTAAAATGGGAGCAGGGAATAAAAAGGCCACTGTGCACAGTTCTTTTAACTTAATTGGAGAGAGAAAAGACAAAGATAGCAGCTACCAAATGGGCCCCTGAAAGAGGAGAAGCCGAAGGAAATGCGAAACCACTTGCAACAGGGAAGCAGGGAAGTTTCCGCTGCCACCTGTTGTTCCCAGGGTCCTACCAGTGCAGGGTCAGGGCGGGAAGGCAGATGCCTCACGTCAGAAACAGCTCTGACATGAGAGACAGTGAATGACTCTAAGAGCTCTCCCAGACTCTGAGATACCACTTAATTCAAGGAGACAAGGGCACTCCGGAAGCAAAATGATTGTAATGGCATATCTAAATGCATTACTGTTAAGATTAGCCTCTTTCATGACCCAAGTATCTCAAAATCATCGACCTTTTGGGTGAGTGCAGTGGCACTAGACAACTTGCCTTCGTTAATCATCATTGCCAGTTGTATCAAAATGGGTTTTTCTATCATCAGGTACTGACAGTGTTATAAAAAGTGTGTTTGGTATTGAGTTGTTCACTTGGCTCCGGCCCCGCCCATCTCACACTTCCCACTCCTTCCACCTACCTCTCATCTCCCCAGGCCACCTCCATCTTTAAGTCAATCTGTTTAGAAGCTTCAAAACGTCTCCCCCAACCCAGACTCTTTTATATTTTAAGAACAACAAATTATGTTCCCTCCCCTCTCCTCCTTGCAATTCAAAGGCTGATTCATTATTCTGAACAAAAAAAAAATTACATATCCTTTTTTTTTTTTTGAGATCCAGACTTCACAGCACAAGAAAATCAACTAAGCCTACCTATCATTCCAAGTACAGGAAACAGTGATTTAAAAGTTTTAAAATGTGAAACTTGACTTTATAAGTCTGCCAATGCAGAAGGATGAGTTGAGGGGAAAATATCACTACATTGACAATCTGGTGGGCATAAACCATTTTAGATGTCTCAGATCAGTGACAGCAAAGACTTTACTTACACAAAACTTGTTTTTCCAAGAGTGAATATTATGGTTTAATGGAATAAGCCTATTCGAGATGGGCAGACCAACAGGCTAAATGAACCACTCGAAACTAAATCTCCATAATCTAGAATAAATAAATGTCAGAACAATAAATTGTTAAACCTAGCAAGAAGGTTATTGCCTGTGGAAAAGCTCATTGTTGTGTTTTTAAAGGGCCAATCTTCATTTTTTATTTAAAAGAAAACCTTTGATGAACAAGAAAGAGAACAACTAATTCCCAGTTGTATACTTCTGACACCAAGAATCTTAATAGTTTTGAACGGCCTCAAATATGCCTCTCAGTCAATGCAGAAGAGACAGCCCTGTGCAACTAAGCTCAGTCATCTGCAAACGGACCAGGTACGTGTCACAGTAAATCTTCACCTGCTACTCAGAGCCACGGTGGTACCCACTACTCTGGGTGGAAGATTCTGGTATCACATTAACCCTCATCATGTATGAAATCAGTATGCTTTTCATGCCACTTAGAAATCTCATAGTTTCATAGACATCAACAAAGCATATACAACACAGAGAAGTTCACAAAAGTTGACTAAAACACTTCAGTACAAAACAATAAATTGCTGGTTTTCATTTTTAAACTCATAGGACAATTCTTAAGATTTTGAAAGCATCAGAAACATAAAACTTCACAAAATCTATTAAAGTATATATAGTATCACGATAAGGCAAATTCATAACGAGCAGTCTCAGTGACAACAAAACACTCATCGCTACTGCCTAGCACAAGTACTGCATTTTTAGTTTTCAAGATGTTTTTACTTCTGTTGTCTCAGTCTTCCCATCAACCTTTTTACTAATGTACACAGTCAGGGACAGATTACCCAACAAGCAAAGTAGGCACGGGTTTACCTGTGCTTACTTACTAATCTGTAGCGCACAATTTCACTACAAAGATGTGCTGAAACTGTGCACTGCAGAGTAGTAAGTAAACACAGTTAAGCCCGTGTGCACATTGCTTACTGGTTAATTTGCCCCTGTATAATACAGCAAGGAACGAAGAGATTAACCGGGTCTAGTGTATTAAATCATGGCCACTCCAGATCTTCTGATTACTAGTTCTTGGCTTAACTGCCTCTAAACAACATTGCCCAGCCTCCCAGAGCTTACAGCCCAAGTTATTTGCTTCTTTTCAGTTCACCTGTCTATGAAACGTCCTGGCAGGTTATGAGTAAAGTGCATCATAAGATCAAGTGTTATCACTTTGACCTAAAAAAACAGAGAACCTTGTTAAGTCTGAGCTCCCACCAAACCAATTCAGAGGTAGTCTACCCCCAACACGCACACACCTACCCCACCCTCTCTCCCTCTCAACGTACAAGAAATACACAGGCTTTTATCACTGGTCATCACAAGGGAGTGCAACTGGTGAGAAGAGACTGCATTCCTTAATCACTCGCTGTCATATTGCTTGCAATTCTTTTTTTAAAAAATATGTATTATTTTTAAAAGTAAATTTTTCAAAAGAGGAAAGGGAATAACAGAGGCAGGCCTCCCTGTGCCACCATGGTGAAATCTATAACCAGCAGCCGGAACGACGGGCTGTGTGTGACCCATCAGAAACCGCGGACCACACATCCCTACCTCAAGCTCCCTCTTAGCAAGTGAGAGCTTTGGAGCCATGCAGCCTTGGACTCTGAGTCCCACTCGGCCATTTGCTAACATCACCAAGCCTCAACAGCCTTTTCTATGAAAGGACGGTAACACCTAGTCCAAGAAGTTACCAATTCACATGTTTTATGCCTAGGACAATGCATTGGATTTAGCAGATACCAAATATTTTTATTTTATTGTCACCATCTTCTCATTATTATTTTTCCACTATATTTCCTTCTCAATCAGAAAAACCCCTAGGAATGTCTCCACTCCATGACAATATGTACACAAAAAGGACTAGGCCTGCAGAATCCCCCACGTGGCCACGATTCTAGTCTGCTGGTGTCTTCACCACGTGAGAGGTTTTCTAAGGAACCTCTTCTCAGCACTGCTCGTAACCAATGACCCAGTATAGTTCTATCCTCCTGGAAGAGGAGGTGTTGGCACAACTTAAAATTAGCTTCTTTGACACAGACCTGCTGAATGTATAACAAAATGTGCAATTTGAAATAAATGTAGCCTAATAAGACTCCACGAGGTCACTAGGTGGCCCAAATAGTTAAGAGCACGACTACTAGCTGAAAGGTTCCAATCTACACAGAGGTACCTTGGAAGACAGGACTAGATATCTGCTTCCAAAAGGTCACAGCCTTGAAAACCCTATGGAGAGTTCTACTCTGCACACATGCGGTCGCCATGATTTGGAATCCGCTCGACAGCAACCAACAACAGGACCCCAACTTAATAAGGAACACCGCACACAGAAAGTCACACTGCAAGCTTGCATTTCAAAATGGATTGAAACCTACACTAAATTTAGGTTCTGAAATTCCCTGCCAATTAACGCAAAGCACAGAATCACAAGGGCAAGTAGCGAAACTCCCCCTTCTCTAAAATCTACTTCCTCTGAGCCACACAGATATTCTACCAAGCCTTGACAGATTCTACATTTAGCACTATCTGGCAAATGGGTATCTGAAGCTGAACTGACTTGTTCCATTTAATGTGAAGATTCACCCTGCCCATCAGCTGTCCAAAATCAATGCCAAGGTTGTAGAAGAGAGAAAGAAAGCAGAGCTGGTCTGACAGCGCAGAAGCCTTGTGAACGCACAAGATTAGTCTACGCTGTTGCCCAGGGCTAGGGTGCACCTTGGGTCCACCCACTGTGGTCCCTCCCCTGCCATATATAGCAGAACTGGGCACCTCGCATAAATGCCCTCGACACTCGTAGCCGCCTGTAAAATTGCTCAGAGTTAATGGCATGTCTCTGCTCGCCAAAGAGATCCGCAGACACTCAGCCTATGATAGAAGCAACAAACGCTGGTCCAGGCCAATCCAAAAATGACAAAGCGGCAGGATCTCTCGGCTTTTCAGTCTGTGCAACCCTGCTCCCTGCAATCTGCCTCTGGGCTGATGGCTCTCCATGGTGTAACTTAAAAATCACAATAAATAGCACAACTCAATTTTATAGTTACGGGGCAAACAGCCACATAGTTCTATCTGCTTCTTCTGACACAACCCTCGTTAGAAGATTTTTACAAATCTTGAAATATTTACCATAAGAAATCCCAGTTTTAAAACATATTCACCATTAAAAGAAATTCAATAGCAAAGATACTACATCTACCATCTCAAAAGTAATAAATGTGTGTAAGTTCGTCCAATATTTGGTTGTTTATGATTTACCTTTCAGGGTTGAAAAAAATAAGAGGTTATTTTCACCCCTAAGGGAAGAAACTGGTGGCGTTATTATGGTCTGCCTTACAGCTATGCTTTTACATTAGGTTTTCACAATTGCTATTGACTAAGTCAGCACAAACAGCATCTATGTTATGAACATATCATAGGAATATCTTACTCAGACTCCAAATGACTTGGTTTTGATAACTACTTTTTCATGATAAACGGCAAGGTTCTTATAAGGCAGTGATTTCGGCGGGGCCGGTGAGACAAGCGAGGCACTCGGCTTGGACACAAAATTTAAAGTGCCCAAAAAAACTCAATACTGCTACCCACGCCACCAAGTCAATTCTGACTCATAGCGACTCAACAGTCATTATAAATATTTCAATGCAACATCTTAAAAAATCAATATTAATGCAAAAAAATCCAAGATCAACAAAGTTTATCAAAATATTAAATAAACAGGATCATTTGAGGGTTCTGGGTTTAGAAAATTTCTCACAAGTGCTCATCATAATCACTGGCCACACCCTCTAGGGATCAGAAGAGGGTCAGTGGACTTCAGAAAATCAGTGCACACCCAGGACCTGGGAGCCTCGTGTGACTCAGCTCCTCCTCCCCACACCTCACCTCTTCAATCTGTGCAAAGGGCCTCCCTGGTCTATAAGGACTACCCCCCAGTGCAGGTCTTCCCCTCTCGGTCCCTGACCTGCAGATATGGACAGGTTCAGCAGGACAGTCAGACCACAGACAGGAAAGGTGGGAAGGGCCTTGGGTGTCCTCCCAGGTGTGCACGGTCTCAGACGTGACCCCAGAAAATTAAACACCGTGGTTGTTAGCTGCCATCCAGTGGACTCCAACTCATAATAACCTTATGTACAACAGAACAAAATGCTGCCTAGTCCTGCATCAAATTCACAACTGCTGGCATATCTGAGCCCATCCTTGTGGCTACTGTGCCAATCCATCTCACCAAAGGTCTCCCTCGCCCTTACTGGCCCTCTAATTCACCAAACATGATGTCTTCCTCCAGTGACTGGCCTTTCCCAATGACATGTCCAAAGCAGGTTGAGTCGGACAACATTCTGTTGTGATCCATAGGGTTTTCATTGGCTAATTTTCACATGAAGATCACTAGGGCTTTCTTCCTTGTCTGCTTAGTCTGTAAACTGCTGAAACCTGTCTACCACGGGTGACCTGGCTGGCATTTGAAATAACTGTGACATAGCTTCCAGCATCACAGCAACACGCAAGCCACTACAATACTGCAAACTGACAGATGGGTGGTGGAGGAAAATTAATAGCAATATTCTAATGGCCAAACTCATCATTTTATAAATGAGAAAAATGAGTCTCACAGAGGTAAATTTAAAATAAATAAATAAATACACAGACTCTGGAGCACACCCATGACTTGTAGGAAGGCAGGGGCCAGAACCAACCCCTCCTGAGCTCTAGCCCGGTGCTCTTTTGTGTTCAGCGTGCCAGTCCTCAGATGCATTTGTTCATACAAAGGAACTCGGCAATCCTGGACTCGCCTTCTATTGCTACATCTTAAAAATTTTTTTAATATGCAGTGTATGACAGTTATCAACCCTTAAAATTTTCTCTGTAAAAATCTCTCCTCATTTATCTTCGCAGGATTACTACTCTTGAAAAATCAAAACTACAGTGACGACAAAAATAACACCCTCTAATATAATTTTTAACAGGATTATTTACCCTGACCCAGAAGGAATCACCTTGGGAATCCATGCATACAACTTTTTAATATTTAATTTTTCAAACACAGCTAATATTTAAACATACCAGAAAAGTCTTATTTAATGGTCATCTGTTACATGAATTAAATTGTGCCCCCCAAAATACGGGTTGGAGTCCTAATCCCTATACCTGTGGACATAATCCCCTTTGAGAGTAGGGTTTTCTTTATGTTAATAAGGCCATATCAGTGTAGCGTGTGTCCTAAATCTAATCACTTCTGAGTTATAAAAAGGGCACAGTAGACATGGAAAACCTGCTGCCGTCGAGTCAATTCTAACTCATAGTGACCCTACAGGACAGAGAAGAACTGCCCCACAGGGTTTCCAACAAGTGCCTGGTGGATTTGAACTGGCGACCTTTTGGTTAGCAGTCGTAGCTCTTAACCACTACAGGGTTTCCATTAGACATGGAAGGAAGCATAAACAAGGGGAAGATGGATGCCATGTGAGATGGCCAAGAAGTGAGGAACACTGAAGCTACAGAGCTGAAAGAGACATGGACCTTCCCCCAGACCCCACAGACAGAGAGCCTCCCCCTAGAGCTGGTGCCCTGATATCAGATTTCCAGCATCCTGAACTCTGAGAAAAGAAACTTCTGTCCTTTGAAGTCATCCATTTGTGGTATTTATGTTACAACAGCACAAAGAAACTAAAACACCATCCCATGTTATATTCTTCTTTAAAAAGTAGAGAACTAAAGCCTCATATCCATTTAAAAAGCAGATTACAATTCTGCAAAATGTTAGCCAATATGCCTAACAGTTGCAGATTTCACCAAAACAACACAAAAAACCCTCTCCCAATATAACCATATGGCTTACCAAAGTTCCTCCCCTTTTGTTTCCCATTATAAGAAATACGTGATTTATAAAATGCATAGTAGTTTACCAAAAAAATCACTTCAGTGTTAACAATTTACATTCCCATTTAACACTGCAATTTCCAACATAAAAGTCTTTGCTAAAGTAGCTTTTTACAGCCTGCACTAAGTGATCGTGTGTGGTCTATTCATTCCTCTAACAAGCTCCCGTAAATGTTAACCTTTAGCATACACCATCTCATTTCTGGAGACAAGTAATAGTGCCTTGAATTCTCAGAACAGGGAGAAATCCCAGTCCTCCTCCCACCCTCCATCCACCCAGTGCTAGAGATCCCTCTCCAAAATACACCCTCCCATAAGAGGTCCCATCATCTCATAGCCCCAAATCCTGCCCCCGCCCCAAACCCAGCCAGGAACTCCAGAGTCAGGCGTTCTTGGGTTCCAGTCCTGCCTCACTCACTTACAGACTCTGAGAGACTATGCAACTCACTTACCCTCACTGGGCTTCAATTTTATCTTCCATCCAAGGGGGGATAATAGCGTCTATTTCACAGAATCAGTGTGAGGACAAATCAAAGAATGTGTAGGAACCCCCTCGAAGGTGAGGAATCTGCACAGTAAATATCAGTATCCACCCCTTAACTCTGTTTATTAAATATACTTGTCTAAGTAGCCCTGTGCTAAAAATTCACACAGAAATGAGATAGACAGGCACGTGAACATTTTATAAGCACTAAAAGGGTAAGGAATTCACCCTGTACTCACATTAATAAACTTCATGGTAAAATATGCTATTTCTTTAGAATTACATACTTTCTTCCAACTTTGAAGACTGAAGCAGACCTTTTTATTCCCCACACTGATGATGTGATCTCACCAGTAAACACTATTGGTGAACTTTGTGACCCTGAATTGTGCAAAGGAAATAGCACGATATTTCCTAGAAAATAATTTGGAACATGAGGAGTCTCTAAGAATAGCTCTATTATCTGAAATAATTTCTTAATATAATTTTCAAAATAGTGAAAATACAATTTATTTCTTAACATCATGGAAATCAAAAGTCCAAGTCAGGGTCTTGGTCATGTCAATTTCTTCTGTGAAACTCCCACAGGTTTCCAGTGACTAAGTAAGGTTCCTTTGCTTCTAGACAACCCCCACATGGTGTCTGTCTCCCCTGTATGTGCCTTCATCTATTCTTCTCTTTTTAACTCAGAAGTGATGAGGCGTAGGACCCACCTACACTGGTATGAACTCATTAACATAACAAAG
The DNA here is from genome assembly GCF_000243295.1 of Trichechus manatus latirostris. NCBI lineage: Eukaryota > Metazoa > Chordata > Mammalia > Sirenia > Trichechidae > Trichechus > Trichechus manatus. The sequence continues at coordinate 3,164,483 of NW_004444131.1, forward strand.
AAAACCCTGTTTCAAAACAGGATCACATTTCCAGGCACTAGGGCCAGGATTTCAACCTGTATCTTAGAGAGACACAATCCAATCCACAAGAACCAGTTAGGAAGGTCACCCACTTCTGTGCCCTCCCCTTCCACTCCCCACTCCTCACTCCTCTGTGAACACTCCACACTTCACCAGCAGAGACGACCTGCCTGGAACCCTGTGTTTAGCAGGTCACCTGGGTAAGACTCTTCCATCCTCAATTAGCAGCCTCTCCCTCTCCTCCCTCTATCAGTAAAAACCTAGTTCACCTCCTCAAAGACACCAGCCAAGATCCACAAGGAGCAGTGACTTCACTCATTCACTTAATATTTACTTGAGCACCTACTCTGTGCCAGGCGCTGTTCTCAGTGCGGGGCACGCAGCAGTGACAGCGGACAAAGCCACCTCCTTCTAAAATCCTACAGCAACCTGTGCCTCTTCTGACACAGCTAACATCCACGCTTCTACTGCCCTAATCACACAGAATTTTTCTTTCCCTTATCCTTTCACAAACATTTATAGAGCACTCTCCATGTCCTAGGCACTTCAGAAAAGTACATCATCTTATTTATCTTCACAGTACCTGTCAGAGATACAGGACTGGCCTGATGGCAGCTGGCAGATAAACACCAACCGAATCAACAGACAGCACAATGGGCATCAGGTGCCATCCATCAACCTGGGCTGACTTTGACTTTCTTCTATTAGATGCTTCCATTATTTTTTTTCCAAACTCTAGTCCTAGTCTTTTACCTCTCCCCATGTGTTTTGTACTTTATTTTCTCTTATGCTTTCCTTGGAAACCCTAGTGGTGTAGTGGTTAAGAGCTATGGCTGCTAACCAAAAGGTAGGCAGTTCAACTCCACCAGGTGCTCCTTGGAAACTCTATGGGGCAGTTTTACTCTGTCCTATAGGGTCCCTATGAGTCGGAATGGTTTTGTTTTGTTTTTGTTTGTTCTCCTTTATCTGTTTCCAAAAATAAACACAGCAGTTACATGGTCTTTATAGTAGATCTTGCTCTCCTTATAACAAAAGCATTATTAGGTAGTCTAGCTAACCAGAAGCCCAAGATTGCTACCATTAACTAACATTATATCGGAAATGCTAGCCAGTGAAATTAAACAAGTACATACTATAAAGACGGAAAGGAGGCAAATTTATCATTATTTGCATAAGACAAAATGGCATACCTAGAAACCCCAAGAGCATAACTTGAATTATTTTAAATACTAAAAGAATAGTTAATTAAGTTGGCCACATGTTAATTTATAAAAAACATGGCATTTCAAGTAAAAGCAGAAATAATTATTCAAAAAAAAGATTCAGTTAATTTATAAAACACGTGGCATTTCAAGCAAAAGCAGAAATGATTATTCAAAAAAATGATTCAGTAATTAATTGCATTTCTAAAAATCTACAGATATACCTACAGTAGTACCAAAATTGGGATTACATTTTCCCTCTCCTCTTATCCATCTCTCTCTCTCTCACACACACACACTCACTCATTCTCCTTCAGACACACACACATTCTCACACACATTCATTCCTTCTCTCACACGAACACTAATACATACACACACTCCCTCATTCTCTCACATACACTCATTCTTTTATACACACATATACATTCTCTTCCTTTCTCACATACACACACTCATTCACATACATACAGATTTACAACAAAACAACTAAATCCACTGCCGTTGAGTCAATCTGACTTATAGTGACCCTATAGAGTAGAACTGCCCCAGAAGGCTTCCACGGCTATAAATCTTTACGGAAGAAGACTGTCACATCTTTCTCCCTCGGAGTGGTGGGTGGATTCGAACCACTGACCTTCTGGTTAGCAACCGAGCACTTTAACCATTGCGCCACCAGGGCTCCTCACACACAGATGAACACTTAAAAATTTTTCAAGACTATACAGAAAGCACAATTAACATGTCTGCATTTACAGAGAGGAGCCAGGGGCAGGGGGGGCTTATTTTTTGTCGGTACTGCTTAAATCTTCTGAATGTTTATACTTTTTTATGTCACTTTGTATTATTCTTGGTGGTGAAATAAGAAGCATTTTTTTCCTTATCTGTATTCTTTTGTACTGTAAATAGAAAGTGGGAGGTGCGTAGAAAAGTACAGGCTTTGCCACTGCCTCCACACACTGTCTGTGTGAACTGGGGAAAGCTGTGCCTCTTCCACGTCTCTCTCTTCATCTGCAAAACAAGGACAACGCGTTCACTGCGTTAAGTATTAAATGCAGTAAAAGTAGTCAGTCCAGTACCTGGCACATAATTACCTAATAATGGAAGTAGTTGCTGTGCTGATGATGATTATTGGTAAAATAGCACTAATACCCTGAATTTGTAAAGTACTTAAGGCTTGTAAGACAGGAAGGCAGAACTGGTTATACATCTGTGACACATAGTTCTCCTACCTTTTTAATCTAATGCTTTTCCTAGGATATTACACTGTAGCCAAATGTTCTTAAAGAACAATTTTTTTTGGTGGAAGGTTTTTCTGTGAAAACCCCAACATCTAAGGTACCTGTACGACTATAACGTACAAGTGGGGAAATGCTCACCGGGAGAGAACAACACAGCTTCTGAGCAATGTTAGAACAACAAAAAAATATATATGGCGAAGGCCATCTCCTTCTCATCCCAAGTTCAATTCTTACTAAGACAACTGAAAAGTACCATCTTCAAGTCAGCAGGTTGTGCAGACGACATTACCCATTGGGCAGTAAGCACAGACCACTGCACTACTGACACAAGTCATCAGCCCTTATATTATTTATGTTCTGAGCTTTTAAGAAAAGTCATTTAACTGCTCCTGAAGCCATAACCAAACCAAAAACCAAATCCATTGCCATCAAGTCGATTCCGACTCACAGTGACCCTACAGGACAGAGTAGAACTGCCCCATAGGGTTTCTAAGGAACGGCTGGTGGATTTGAACTGCTGACCTTTTGGTTAGCAGCCAAATGCTTAACCACTGTGCCACCAAGACTCCCTGAAGCCATTGCAAGAACAACTTTTTTTTTTTTTTTGTCTAAAAAAAAATTTTTTTTTGAAGCTTAAGTCTGAGCTGACTGTATAAAGACCAGTCATGACACTTTCATGTTTCATGTGATCAAGTGTAGTCATTTACATAAAATATTTACTGTCTCTCAATCCAACAGACGCTTTCTACAAAATACTCAAACACAAAGCAAGTGCCAGACCACACACACTACTACTTACAACAGACAGCTGCCCTGAATTGGAACAAGAGTGCTATTCTCTGTCACACAACTAAAACTAAAAAGCCTCATATTCAATAATGGCAAGTAGACAGTGTTTTGATTTGTAGTTATCATCTCCATTTGCAGAGCCAGGGGCTGTCTAGGAATTCCTCGGCCAAAAGTTTTTGTTTCAAGAAAGCCTATCCTTACTATATCAAAATACCAACAGAGGATGGTCTCAAAGTCAGAGTGGAAAATTCTTCTCTTCTGCCACTCTCTCTTTTTCCCCAAATCTTCCGTCATGAGATGGTCTATAAAGGAAGAAAACGGCCAAGGCAGCAGGTAAAAGACTCCTCCTTGAGGTCCTTTAGTCACCTCAGACTGTTGTTGTTTTCCAACCCAGGATCCTGTCCCACAGCATCCACAAAGTCCCTCTGTTTCTCTCCAGGTTCAGCTCCAGTCTTGAGAGCTATGTATGTAAGTGGAAGCCTCTCTTCTTCACACAGGCCACAGTGAGGAAGCAGAACTGGGTGACACACGATCCATTACCCAAGGTTATTTGGACTGACAAATGGAAACAAACAAAGACCCTCACACATGCTTTGAGAAGCTGGCAAATCAGGTCCAGGCAAACCTCGAAGGATAAGTGAGCCGGTGCCAGGCCAGGACCTATCAGATGCCACACCTGACTATGTGCCTATACCAATTAACTTTACCTTCAAAATCCTCTTATGTAAGACCAGGTCACCACAAATGAAGCCCTGGAATGCAGTCATTTCAAATGTCAAAGGCATAAGCAAATATTTCTAAGAGACCTTACCACATGCACAACACATGTAAAACATAGTTTACATTCTGGTTAAATAGTACCTTTTTGTTTTACCCCGCCTACCAAAGCACCCAGTGTTATACAAGTAAATGTGTAGCTATTTATCAATAGTTGCGATAAGATACCAGTCAGAGCATGATATATTTTTAGCAGAGGGCTGGAAGCAAAAGTTCTAGACCAAGACTGAAAAGTTAAAAGAAAAATGTTAAATTCTTATTGATTTGGCACTAAATTTTCACTTCCCCCTTCCCTTAAATCCTACTGGAAATACCCAGTTTAACAAACTGTATACAACAAGCATCTCACACCATAAAATGCAACCTTTATTGAGTCATATAATTAAAATGTTTTTTTAAGGTATGTGAATTTCCCTGAATGGGCATTTTTAGATTCGTGAGTGGTGCACACAGTGAAAACACTCTGCTACTACCCAAAAGGTTGGTGGTTCAAGTCCACCCAGAGGTGCCTCTGAAGAAAGGCTTGGTGACCTACTTCTGAAAAATCAGCCATTGAAAACTCTGTGGAGCACAGTTCTACTGTGACACCTATGGGGTCGCCATGAGTCAGAGTTAACTAAACAGCAAGTAGTCACAAGGCGGTAAACTCCCTGAGGACAGAAGAAAGCCTTCCAGCAGCCCATCTCCATAATGGCATGGCAGAACGTTTTGTGAATATCAGGTTTTCAAACATCTGATGAATAAAATTCCAGAGGGCGTTTGCTTTGAAACCTCTCCATCTCTAGACCAGCAAATCCAGCCATGGCAAGAAGCAGAAAATTATGGACAGGAAATGACACCAAGGAAAAGACGGGCCAGCAAAGCAATCTCACTGCGTGCAAGGAAGGGGCAGGGAGAAAATCAAAAGTACAAACCAACTTAAAACAAAAAGGAGCAAATATTTCTGATCTAAGCTACTTTTGAAAATATCTGAAAATTCCAATGCATGCTAGGCTTATGGCGTGTTAGCACAAACAAAATCATCAGGCTTATAATGAAAATCTCCAAAAGTGGCTTCCCCTGAATAATGTAGAGTAAGTGCTTTTTATAAAAATGTGATGGAAAAATAGGCACCTAGCTCAGGGTACAAAGTTTTTTGTGTTGCTTGATCATTAATTTACCGAGAAGTAGGCAAGCATCTGTTCACAGCATCAATAAAAATCCTTCCAAGTCATAAATGATTATTTCCACAACCACCTGGCTTAGATAATATCTTATATCTTATACCTTACCTCCCAAAATTAATCAAGCACCTTGAATTCAAGGACTGCATTTCGTATTTATCAATCAATGGCTACATATATATATATACTCAAATACTTTGTTAACAATAAAGAATAGTTTGTTGCAATAAATCTGTCCTTTTCATATCATAAATACACTTAAAAGTCACTGAGTGGCAGATTTTCTTTTTCCATCTTCTACTTACATCTAAGTTCTAAGCTTCTCTGAACAAATTGGATAGGCTGCGCTGAAGCCGTGCCAACTTCTAAGAGCTTTTACAGACTGCATTAGATTACAGACAATCCCGACTTAAATTACACAGAAACACCTCATCACAAATAACCCTCATGGAAATAGCGTTCCCCAGCCTTAAAAAAAAAACTGGCATTGATGAGTAACTAATAGCAGAGGAGATACTTCAGTTAAAGCCAAAGATGTCAAAAGTGATAAGCGCATGGGTTGGGCTAATTTCTTGCAGGACCAAATGCAAGAAATCCTGGAAGCGTATGAACAAATTGAGGATTTCAGTCAAAACGGTATCGTCATTCTTCCAAGGTCCTTTAAACAGATGTCGTGGGGCAAAGACAGAAGTTCTCAGTGAAGCAAAGGATGGACTGAGCTTCTCTAACAACTCCTAAGCCAAGTACAAGGCAAGCCCTGCAGCAGGCAATTCTCCCTTAATTAGGCTCAATTTGCAACTCATGAAGTCATAATTGGGGAGTTTGTCCACTCTTGGTGCTACTGAGATCTGGACCTGCTTATTTGGTGATAACAGATAGCCTGGCCTCTGAGATCAGCATTTGCAATTGCTTCTTAACAGTTTCCTTATCAAATGATTTCCAACAACAGTCTCTCCTCAAAGTTATGAATAACCAAAGACATGGCATTCAAATGAGAATTGAGATGAGGGATGAGAAAAAGAAAACACTCCATCCTAAACTTATACAACATGGCTTTTTTAAAATTGTTTCCTATCTATCCTGACTGACCAACTATGGTAATTACAGAATGGAAATAATGATGACAAATCAACAGAATAAAATACTTATTAATCCCAAGGCCATCAAGAAATGCTATGTTTACCTATCTCAAAGAAGAGAGGAACTAAATGCCTTACTTGCTCTAGTCCTGGGATTTTGAGCTTCTCCATGATCAAAAAGATGATCTAAAATCATGTATCCTGGGCTCAGGAAGAAAGGCCTGGTGATCCACTTCCAAGAAACCGGCCACTGAAAACCCTATGGAACATAGTTCTACTGTGACACACATGGGGCTGCCATGAGTCAGAATCAACTCAATGGTAACTGATTTTTGTTCCTTTTGTTTTGTTTTGATCCTGGGCTCCAAGTGGAGCACCTAACTCAAAACAAGACGTTAAGCAAAACCAGCTGGGGGACTAGGGTCCAGATCTGGATTGAAATCACTGTACAGGCAGACAGTACCCCTTACTCTTCCCTCTAGCTCAAAAAAACTTTCACCTAAAGACAAGTTCTGTCACTTTGAACCAAAAAGATGTTTAAAGTGCAAAGCTCGCAGTTTCTAGAGGATTGTCAGGCTGAAAGATAGACAAGGACACTTCTAATAATAAAGACTATCATTTATTGCTTCCTCTCTTGAAATTTTATTCATCTACTTGCCTTTATGTATGAATCTTAGTTTCAAAGCTTAGACTCAGTCACAAAAAGGTACTATCAGTCTCCTAAAAAGGGAGCTCTAAACAAGATAAATGCCATAATTTCTTCAGTATCCGTGAAAGGAAATTTTTATTTGAGTCCTTCAATATTTCCATTTTTTAAATCCAAAGCCATTTTCAAAATCCATGATACCATTTTGAATCCTTTTTACTTTGAGACTTCATTTACATTAGAACTTTCTCACTTCTGAAATATATTATTTCCAGGATATCTCCATGACAGAGTCAAATAGTGATCATGACTAAACTTTATAGGCAATTAACAGACACAATGAAAAAAAAATTAAAGTCTGCATTCTCATTGTTATGGAATGAACTGTGTCCTCCAAAAAGATACGCTGAAGTCCTAACTCCTGGTATCTGTGAACATAAACTTGTTTGGAAATAGGGTCTTTGAAGATGTTATCAATTAACAGGAAGTCATACTGCAGTCTGCTGGGTCCTAATTCATTAAGAGTGGTGTCGTTATAAAAGAGGAGAAAGGACACAGCAGGGAAAACAGACATGTGATGACAGGGGCAGATGCATCTACAAGCAAATGATGCCAAAGATCACAACCATCAGAGGAAGTTAGGAGAGATGGCACAGATTCCCCCTCAGAGCCCCCAGAAGGAGCTGGCGCAGTCAACCCAATTTTGGACTGCTAGCCTCCACAACTGTGAGACAATAAATGTCTGTTTTTACAAGCCACCCACTTTGTGGCACTTTGTTACAGCAGCCTGAGGACACTAATATACTCATCTATCACAGTGAGTGGTTAACAAACTCACAACAGCAATGAGTTTGTGACATGGTACAACTTGCCCTTCATCTACCTGCCATTCCTTAACCACTCATCAAGACTCTTAAATTATCTCTAAAAAGGGTTACATCCTGAAAACCATTCTAAATTCCGTATGTACAAGGACCCAGCCCAAAATTCTAGTCCTTGTTTAACCTTGTAAAGGACATATTTTTCTGACAACTGTTGTAAAATACTAAGTAAATGATGCTTCCTTTTGCCATTACACTGAACCAGCTTCACTGTAGTGCTTCATGATGTTCTTCTAAAACTCTCATCTCTTTAAGATGAAGCTGACTTTCTGGACATGAGAGTTTTAGGCATGAGATTCAATTTACTAAACCAACCTCCCTGACGGTAACTCAGTTACAAGCCCAGCTCTGATCTTTACTCCCAAAATGCACCTTTTCCTGCACCGATATAAGCACTCAAAAGGAGTTCTGGTGGCGCAACGGTTAAGCGCTCAGCTGCTAACTGAAAGGTTGGCGGTTTAAACACAACAGCCTCTCCACAAGAGAAAAGACCTAGCGATATGCTCCCATAAAGAGTCCAGCCTAGGAAACCCTACGGGGCAGTTCTGTGTCCTATAGGGTAGCTATGAGTCAGAATCGACTCAACAGCACACAACAATATATGCGTTCAGTGTTTTAATTCTGCTGCTCGAATATCTGCTAGAAAATGCTACAATTATCTACATGGACCACTTTAACAGAACCTCACATAATGAGATGCTTAGCATTTACAGGGAAAAAGCTAGGCTAAGAAATAAAAGCTTAGTAAAAAACAAAAAATTTTTAAAATCACACCAATCATTTCTGATGTACCCACCAATTATCACGCACTGTGCTAGATGTTATTTCACCCATTCTCATTAACCTTCAGAAAATCTCAAGTGGTATTCTCCCCATTTTACAGATCAGAAATCCCAAATTCAGAGAGGTTAAGTAATTTTCCCAAATATATTAGAACAACTTTCCAATGTCAGAGCTTCATTCCAAAGCCACCACACCACACTAAATATCTTAACAAATTACAGGACAATAGCTCAAAAGTAGGAGTCCCTGTGTGCCCTCATGGTGCAGTGGTTAAGAGCTGTGGCTGCTAACCAAAAGGTCAGCAGTTCAAATCCACCAGCCACTCCTTGGAAACCCTCTGGGGCAGTTCTACTCTGTCCTATAGGGTTGCTATGAGTCAGAATCGACTCGATGGTAAGGGGTTTGGTTTTTGTGTGTGTGTGTGTGTGATGCAAATGGTTAAAGCACTCAGCTGCTAACCAATAGGCTGGAGGTTCAAGTCTACCAAGAGGTACCTAGAAGACCAGAGATGCCTTGGAAGAAAGGCCGGACAATCTACTTCCAAAAAATCAGCCACTGAAAACCCTATGGAGCACAGTTCTACTTTGACACACATGGGGTTGCCATGAGTGGGAATCGACTCAATCGCAACTGTTGGTACTGGTGGTTAGCTTTGAAATGAAGGATTTTAACCTACTTTGGTGAGTGGCGTATGGGGTCTTAAAAGCTTGCCAGCAGCCATCTAAGATGCATCAGTTGGTCCCAACCACCTGGAGTAAAAGAGAACGAAGAACTCCAAAGACACAAGGAAGTATTAGCCCAAGAGACAGAATGGGCCACATAAACCAGAGACTTCATCAGCCCGACACCAGAAGAACTAGATGGTGCCCGGCTACCACCAATGACCGTCCTGACAGGGAACACGACAAAGAGTCCCTGATGGAGCAGCAGAAAGATGGGGTGTATAACTTAAATTCTAGTAAGAAGACCAGACTTAATGGTCTGACTGAAACTGGAGGAACCCCGGACAGCATGGCCCCTGGACTCTCTATCAGCCCAGAACTAAAACAATTTCCAAGGACAACTCTTCAGACAGGGATTAGACTGGACTATGGGACATAAAGTGATACTTGTGAAGAGTGTGCCTCTTAGTCAAGTAGATACAAGAGACCAAAGGGGCAGCTTCTGTCCAGAGGTGAGATGGGAAGGCAGGGAAGGTTAGGTAGGAGCTGGTTGAATGGTCATGGGGAATCAGGGGTGGAAAGGAGGAGTGTGCTGTCACAGAATGGGGTGACCAATTAGGGTCACATAACAATGTATATATAAAATTTTGTATGGGAGACTAACTTCAAACGTAAACTTCATTTAACTACAACAATAAAAAAAAAAAGTGCTATGAGCTGACTGCCTTTGTTATAGATGTTCTACTGATGCCTGTGATGGTTAAGATTGTATGTCAACTTGGCTGGGCCATGATTCTCAGTATTTTGGCAGTTGTATAACGTTGTGATCACTTCCCTGTTGAAATCTGATATGGGATCACCACCATGATGGAATCTGCTGAGTGGTACTGGTGGGGCTGGGGCCTGTGGCAGTTCACTGCCCCCTCAGCCTTCATCTTTCTGCCCTCCACTGCCTACTTCCTTCTTGTTCCCCTTGCCAAGGCTTTTGGCTTGTTCTGGATCCTTTAGCTGCTTCCTGTTTGTCTGACTTCCAATTCTTGGGACTTGAGCTAGCAGCTTACTTGCCAATCTTGGGATCTGTCAATCTTCACAGCCTGTGAGCAAGAGCCCTGCTCTTTGACCTGCTGATCTTGGGTTCACCAGCTCCTGTGGCTACATGAATCAGGAGAGGCCTCTACCCTGATCCACAGACTTGGGACATTCCAGCCTCTACAATCACGTAAGCTGTTTTCTTGATATAAACCTCTCTCTCTATGTATATATATTTATATGCTTTACTGGTTTTGCTTCTCTAGAGAACCCAGCCTAAGACAATGCTTATACTGACTAAAAGTACAGATAGACTCTGACTTATGATGTATTCAAATTACGACAAACCACAGATCATCTTTTTTTATTTTTATTTTTAATATATCCTATCGATGATGTGGAACAGCTCACAGATCACAAAGGGGAATTGACAGACTAGGACTTAACAGATTTTGAAGAGGAAAGAAACGCTGAAGAAGAAAGAAATAATGAGGAAGAAGAAGGACAGAAGTTATCAAAAAAATTTACAGTGAATGGATTACCTGAAGTTTTTTCTAAACTAAATCAGGGACTGCAGTTGCTTGAAAATATGGACCCTATCTTAGTCATCCAGTGCTGCCATAACAGAAATACCACAAGTGGATGGCTTTAACAAAGATAAACTTATTTTCTCACAATCTAGTAGGCTAGAAGTCCAAATTCAGGGTGTCAGTTCCAGGGGAAGGCTTTCTCTCTCTGTTAACTCTGGAGGAAGGTCCTTGTCATCAATCTTCCCCGGACTAGGAGCTCCTCTGTGCAGGAACCCTGGGTCCAAAGGACATTCTCTACTCCTGACAATGCTTTCTTGGGGGTATGAGGTCCTCAACTCTCTGCTTGCTTCCCTTTCCTTTTATCTCTTGTAAGATAAAAGGTGGTGCAGGCCACACCCCAGGAACACTCCCTTTACATTGGATCAAGTATGTAACCTGAGCAAGGATGTTACATCACACCCTAATCCTCTTTAACCACAGGCAGAGACTATAACACATAGGAAAATCACAAAATGGAGAACAATCACACAGTACTTGGAATCATGGCCAAACCAAGTTGACACATATTTTGGGGGGACACAATTCAATCCATGACAGAACCAAATGCTGATTGCTTTGCTAAAGTCATAGGCAGATTCGAGAAGCAGTCCGACAGTACCAGGAAATATATGAAGAAAACAAGAAGAGGACCACACAGACAATTGTCACTAATTTTCTGACTAGAAATGCCAGCCCCATTCCCAGGGACAATCCAGATGATCCAAAGCCTTCCACAAGTGAAGTTACTACCACAGCTGGCAAAATGCCAAAGCAGTCCAACTCTTCCTCATCATTGGAATAAATTATTATGATTTGTGTACTTTTTATGTATATGTGTATGTATTTAAATATAACTGTAAGTTTATACGTAATGTTTCCAACACCCAAAGACAAATAAAGATTGGATTTATAAACACACTGATAATAAAATGCAATAATAATGAAAAAAAAAATGGATTTTAAGAGAGCCAAGTAAACTGAGATTAAAGGAATCACTGTTTCACCAGCAATTTCCTTGTTCCTTTATCATGTCATATTCTCGACTGAACTACACCTAATGATGAATCATTTTCTAGCTGGGGCACTCAAGTACTATGGACTTTTAGCTCACAGGCAGTGTTAATACTTAAATGTATTTTAATCCTGGAAGCAGAGAGTGTGGATTACTGTCACTGTTACTTATTCACAGAAGAACTGCCCCTCCCCCACAGAGAACACCTACCTAAAATGTGGGACCTAGAAGAGCCCAAGCCCCACCGGTGGAGGGGCACACCCTAAAGCTCCTTAGGTCGAGACTGGTGACAGGGTAGCAAAGAAGGCTGGACACCACTGGAAATCCCCCACTGTATAAATTATAATGGGTGTGACCGAAACAGCTAAATCGAGTCATGGTAGGAGATTGTGTCAAGTGGAACAGGTGATGCAAACAATGGACTTTTGCTACTCAGTGCTGCCTGAGAAGAGCAGAAAGGAAAAAAAAACTCAGCATCACAGGCACTGAAAACAAATGAAAAATAAAATAAATAAAGAAAATACTACAGCTTCCATCAATCCAAATTCAATACTGAAACTACAAACAACTCAATGAGCATTGGGCATGAAAAGGCTTTACTATTCTTTTTTAATAGGGAACCAAAGAAATTTAATACAGCATGGAAAAATACTAAACATAGGCTTAGCAAAGGATTTTAAATTTCTAAACTTAGGACATAAGTGATACTAAACCTTCAAATAAAAACTAGGGATAAATTTAATCAATACATGTGTCACTGTTGTTGTACCGACTCATAACAACCCTATACGACAGAGCAGAACTGCCACATAGGGTTTCCAAGGAGCAGCTGGTGGATTTGAACAACCAACCTTTTGATTAGCAGCCAAGCTCTTAACCACTGTGTCACCAGGGCTCCACAAGTGTCGCTAGACACAATATATTCTTCAGAACTTAAGGAGACTATCACAGCATTAGTTAGAAACATGCAGACTATTTCCACAAGTGATTGTCACCTATTCAACACTTCAGCAAAGAGGGAAAAAACTTCTAGAACTTTCTGCTTCAAACCAGCATAGCAGTCAGCAATCAAACATTCCAGTTCAAAGCAAGTGGAAGAAGCAATAGAAAAATTATCAATATTTAAAAAAAAAAGAAAAACGGAGAGAGCTGATCTAGGGCAGCCAATTCAAAAGCTCCTCGCCCAAGTCTAAAGTAAAATTCATTGAGCAGGCAACATACTGAAGTACAAGGATTTTAGTCAGCATAATAATGCTGAGGTAAAAACCCACGATTATTGAATGAAGGCTCACCCACAATGGCAAGTAGTTAGTCACTTTATTTCACACATGAAATAAAAGAGAAAAATGATCTTATGATTTAATTTTTTCACATACTGCTAAGTTTTCTGTTTCCTCTCAACTGTAAGAATCAGCTTAAAACATTTATGAAAAAAATAGTTCATTTTTTCTTAGAGTGAGATTTCTTTATTCATTTCAGTAAACATAAGTTTACTCATCAAAATCTTTCACATTACCATTAGGTATACAGGTAGCAACATGTTTTCTAACTTTTGGCAAATCATATTATATAAATAAAGTTAATGTGGTAGGTGGAGTCCCTGGGTAAGGCAAACACTTACCATGCTTGGCTGCTAACCAAAAGGCTGAAGGTTTAAGTCTACCCAGAGGCACCTTGGAAGAAAGGCCTGGCAATCTTCTTCCAAAACATCAGCCATTGAAAACCCTATGGAGCATTTCTCCTCTAACACACAAGGGGTCGCCATGAGTCAGAGTCGACTCAATGGCTACTGATAATGTGGTAGGCAGTCTCCATAATGGCCCCTGATGCTGTCCCTCTCTTGGTTTTCATGCACTTGTGTAATCCCTGCCCTTAATCTGCTTATAATGAATAGGATGTTACGTGTTATGAAGAGACCGTGGCTTCAGTCGTGGGTGCTCTCTGGCTCTCTCTCAGATTGCCAGCTACATGCTGAGAGGACATTCAGGCCTGCAGTGGTGAGGAATGCAGGCCTGCCAACAGCCCAGCTCACTGGCTCAGATGCCAATTCTCCAGCCCCACTTGAGCCTTCAAATAACCACAGCCTCATGACAGACTGTGAGACAGAGACAACCCACAAAGCCACACCTCACATTCTGGCCCACAGAAGCTGTGAGATAGTGCCTCTTATTTTAAGCCACAAAGTTTTGGGATGATTTGTTATGCACCCACAGGTAAACTGGATGAACTATATAAATTAGATGAAAGAGACAGATAATATACTTATCTTCCTTATATATGAGCTTGTCACAAAAAATATAACATTATTTAGGAAAAGGTTAACCAAACTTAAAAAAACAAAAGGTACAAATTCATCGTGGTATCCAGCCTTATTATTTATTTATTTTTAATTTTTTAAGACACGCAAAACTTTATTTTTAATAATGACTTCTTTATAAATTTAAAATCTAAGAAAACTCCTTTTTCCCACCCAAAGAGTTCATAAATATGAGCAGAGCAAATTCTTCATTTAAAAAGAACATTTTTAAAATGGTAAAAGATGATATCCATAAGCAAAAAGAACTTCGATTTGCATTTATTATTTTTTAAACATAAAAAAATGCTACCCATTCATTCAGGTATCTAGGCTAGATTAAAATTAAACAAATTGGATTATTTTTCTACTGAGAAATGATGAGTGAAACATTTTGGAACTATAGCCAAATTATCAAACTCCTATGAGATTTCCAGTGGAAGGTAATTTCTTCTACTAAGTCACATGAAAGCATTCTAGCATTCCTCCCGTGACACTTAAAATGAGTAGATTTCCCGGAAGAATCAACGTTAAGCAAAGACAAATGTCTCCCTTCTGTTATTTCTCTGTAATATTTTATGCTCTGCAGTGCATTGTTCTTCTCTAAAGAAACGGCTATTGCTTTCTGGCTTAAGAAAAGGGTGGCTCCTGAAGGAGCAAAGTGCTGCCCAAAAGAACTACGTGTACCGTAATAAATAAATTAGGGAAGAACGTGTCTCTACGATGGGGTTTTAAAAAGTGCTTCCACACATATTAGTAGTTCCACAGGTGCTGCTTAATTGAGAATCCACCACATTTATTCACACATGGTATACACATGGATATGGACCACACCAAACCAGCTGCCTTGCTGTTGATTCTGACTCATAGCAATCCCATGTGTTACAGCACAGAATTGAGCTCCACAGGGTTTTCTTGCTTGCAATCGTTACATAAATAGATCACCAAGCCCTTCTTCCAAGGCACCTCTGGGTGAGTTCAAACTGCCAACCTTCGATTAGTAGTCCAGAGCTGAATGTCTGTGCCACCCAGGGACCCTGTATATGGACACACACCCACAAAATACCATTCGGTTTCACTTAACAAGGATATTTTTATGTCCTAGTTTACATCCAAACTTCTGTTAACATCAGAACAAGTCTGTCTTTAAAAACGAAAATCATAAAAAATGTAAAGTTCTAATACTGATTCCAAGCTTGAGACCCACAAGTTCACTGACAGTGACAGGTCCCAAAACCCCAGAACAATTTTCAACCTATTTTATTAAACATTTCGCTCTCTAAAGGTTCTTTCTACCTCTATGATGCTAAATACATAACAAAAACTCCTATGCTCCACAAAACAGCTTTGATATGTTAGAAACTAGGAGTAGGGAGAAGTGATTTTGTTGCTGCTGTGGGAGGGGCCGCGTACTCACGGGAAGAGACAAGCCACAAATATGCTCCTAGAACTCTGATGCCTAGCAAGTAACAGACCTACTAGCTACCCTTCAAAGTACCTCAATTTTTTACTTAGGAAATACATAAAACACCTAGGGCATATTATATTTTTAAGAATAAGAAATACTGTACATCAGAACATCAATATTACCATCTGGGTTTAAACGAACAATTCATACACTGAGAATTTTATCTCTGACATGGGCACAAACTGGACAGATTCCATCAGAAGAAGGCATGTTGGTCCCCCTAGATTCATGATTCTTGAAATGGGTGGTACCACTCCCTGGGAGGCATTTTGGAAATCCAGCTGGATCGTCACAAGGTTAGGGGACACTGCGGGGTTTTAGTGGCAGAAGTCAGGGAATGTTAGACACCCTGCAAGGTGAGGGATGGTCCCTAATGGAAGAGATTGTCTCACTTCCCACAACGGTCTGAAGGTCCCACCAAACACTCAAGTAGCTACCACACTTGCCTATAATTTCCGAGCCTTGAACATAAAATCTGTTTTGTCCGGTTTTAATACTGCGCAATATTTCAGGAATGCAGTTACCATGTAAATTGAGGGAAGATTCCTGGAACTTTCTAGGAACTGGTCACCATTTTGGAAGCAATGCTGTTTGTGAACTGACTGCCCAAAGCCACACACTGCTGCTGCATTCCTCAGTGATTTCACACAATGTAAACGTGCCTGAATACTTCATTATATCTTCAAATGTAGTCAGAGTGAGCATTCACTTGTTAGAATACATATTTTATAAATCATTTTTATTTTTTTTTCTTTATATTACAACTAGGACTTTTTCTTATTATGTGCATGTATGCTGTTTTTGTTTTTTTTTCTATGATGTTTACTTTATGATAGGAAAGAGAGAGTTAAAAAAATGCTTGTTATAACAACGGACACTGAAACTACTGATAAATACAAAAACTTGTATGGATCACAAGGGCATTAAGCTGAATGAAAAAAAAGCCAATCTCAAAAAGCCATGTATGAGGAGATGGGGCCAAGATGACGGACTAGTCAGATGCTTCTTGTGGTCCCTCTTAAAACAAAGACCTGAAAAAACAAGTGAATCAATTGTATATGAAAATCTAGGAGCCCTGAACATCAAAGGGAAACTTGAGGATCGGACTAAGTGGCAGGGCGAAGGAGAGACAGTTCGGAAGCAGCGAGCAGTTGCCAGACCTGACCCAGCAGGAGCCTGAGCATTTCAGGCTGGATCAGCTCCTGTGAGCACTGAGGCGAGCAGTGGCGCTCACGAGGTGTTTTCCACATCAGGAGAGGTCCAGCGGCAGAGAGTCTACTTGGCTATCCAGAACCAGTGAAAAGCAGCACTCAGGCGGCTAAAGATAAGTAAGTACTTGCATTTGGCCTACCGCAGGGTTAAAAAAAAAAAAAAACCACCACACTTGGGAAAAACCTTTCTCCCATTTACCCCCACCCCACCCCCGCTCTGCAATGGGTCCCAGGCTGACTTCAGCGATTACCTAGTCCCCTGGGCAGGAAGTAGGACCCGACACGCACCCTAAGCCATTCTCCTGGCCTTGGAGAATGAACAAATTAACAAACAGGGAAAAAATAAGCTGCCAGCTCCCCTAAGCCAGCAATTCACGGTTGGCACAGCTCCTTTGCCTAGGCAAAGGCATAAGGGGTCCACAGACTTTGAATGACTCTCACCCTGCAGAGACTTGTGTGGGCCCATTTCAACAGCGTAGGCCCTCATTACCACAGCACAACATGGTACATACCTGAAGTCTAACTTCAACTGTTTCAGTGGTGAAGTGGCAGATTTGTGACATTAGACACTGCTCTGAACATTAAGCAGATTCCTCATCTCCCACATCAGGGGCCTGAGGACTGGTGCTCCACCCATGCCACCCAGCCACCCACAACAGAGGTCCAAGGAAAAGCAGTGCCCCCCAGTCCTTACAGCCAACAGCAGTGGGTGCCCATAGTCCAGCTGCAAAACCCACCTACCTACTAGCTGTATGGAACAGGGACATGCTTTCCTCCCAGAAACTCAGGGGTAGCCGTCAGGCCCTGCCTTGCTCAGTGCGTGACCCCCTTCTGCAGCCAGATATCTGTGCCTACACCAATCACCCATGCCTGTCTAGGACTGTAGTAGAGAGCCTGCACCACACACTTGGTGACTGACTACTTGGACACCTGAGCTGAATCCATACAAGAAAAATTAACAGACTCCTGGGCTCACATACTTAGTAAAAGATCTAACCACCTGGTGACTGGACGTTAGCGCTTCAAAGGCGCCAATAATCAAACTGGCTCACACAAGCAGCCTATTTGGGCATATCAAAACAAAACAAAACAAGAAGCTAGGACACAGTAAGCAAATATAAAAATAAATAAATGATAATAACTTATTGATGGCTCTGAGACAACAGTCAATATCAAAAATCACACAAAGAGGCAGACCATGATGGCTTCAGCAAGCTCCCAAAATAATCTAGAAAATTTTCAGAGGAAGAGAATTTCTTGGAATTACCGGAGGCAGAATACAAAACATTAATATACACAACTCTTCAAGAGATTAGGAAGGAAATCTGACAAAACGCAAAAGAAGCCAAAGAACACACAGACAAAGCAGTAGAGGAACTTAGGGACGTTATGCAAGAGCATAATGACCAGTTTAATATGCTGCAAGAATTCACAGAGAGACAGCCATCAGAAATCCAGAAAATTAACAATAAAATTTCAGAAGTAGACAACTCAATAGGAAGTCACAGGAGCAGAACTGAGGCAGTAGAAGTCAGAATTAGTGAGACTGAATGAAGATAAAGCACTTGACATCAACTTATTTGAGGAAAAATCAGATAAAAGAATTTAAAAAAATAAAGAAACTCTAAGGATTATGTCAGACTCTTATCAAGAGAAATAACCTATGAGTGACTGTAGAACCAGAACAGGGGGGATAAGAGAAAATTGTTGAAGATTTATTGACAGAAAACTTCCCTGATATCATGAAAGATGAGAAGATACCTATCCAAGATGCTCATCGAACCCCACATAAGGTAGATCCCACAAGAAAGTCACCGAGACATATTATAATCAAACTTGCCAAAATCAAACACAAAGAGAGAATTTTAAGAGTGGCTAGGGACAAACGAAAAGTCATCTACAAAGGAGAGTCTCAATAAGCCTAAGCTCAGACTACTCAACAGGAACCAGGAAGGCAAGAAGGCAATGGGATGATATATATAAAGCCTGGAAGGAAAAACACTGCCAAGCAAGAATTATGTATCCCGCAAAACTGTCTCTCAAATATGATGGTGAAATTAGGATATTTCCAGATAAACAGAAGTTTAGGGAATTTGTAAAAACCAAAACAAAATTACAGGAAATACTAAAGGGAGTCCTCCAGTTAGAAAATCAGTAACATCAGATAACAACCCAAGACTAGAACACAGGACACAGCAACCAGATATCAACTCAGATAGGTAAGTCACAAAAATAAATCAAAGCTACAGCACTGAAAATTGAGAAACAGAGATGTCAGTATGTAAAACATGACAACATTAAAACAAAAAAGAGGGACTAAAAAATGTAGACATAGATTTTTCATATGGAGAGGAAGTCAAGGCAATATAAATAAATAAAAGACTGGTTTAAACCTAGAAAAATGGGGGTAAATATTAAGGTAACCACAAAGAAAACTAGCAATCCTACACGTCAAAATAAAAAAACAAGAAAGATATAAAGACTCAGCAAATACAAAATCAACAACAATGAAAAAGATGAAAAAAAAATACATAAAGAATAATGACTCAGCACAGAAAATTAAACGGAACAAAGAAACTGTCACCAACACACAGAAAAAGACATCAAAATGACAGCACTAAACTCATACCTATCAATAATCACGCTGAATGTAAATGGACTAAATGCAGCAATAAGGAGACAAAGACTGGCAAAATGGATTAAAAAACTTGATCCATCTTGCTGCCTACAGAGACACACCTTAGACTTAAAGACACAAACAAACTAAAACTCAAAGGGTGAAAAATGTATATCATGCAAACAACATTCAAAAACAGCAGGGGTGGCCTTGGGTGAAGGGTGAGACAGTACACAATACAGGGGAAACTAACACAACCTGTACAAGGAAAGGTCATGGAGGCCCCATGGACAGATCCAAACTCCCC
>NW_004444131.1:3185515-3205056 GCF_000243295.1 Trichechus manatus latirostris
GCAAGGAAAAAAAATCAAACACGTGGAAACTGAACAACACCTTGCTCAAAAACTACTGGGTTACAGAAGAAATTAAGGATGGAATAAAGAAATTCACAGAATCACACTAAAATGAAAATATATCCTACCAGAAGTTCTGGGACACAGCAAAAGTAGTGCTCAGAGGTCAGTTTATAACAATAAATGTAAACAAAGGGCCTGCCATGGTTTGAATTGTGTCCCCCAAAAAATGTGTGTATCAATTTGGCTGGACCATGATTCCCAGAATTGTGTGGCTGGCCTCCATTTTGTGATTGTAATTTTATGTTAAAGAGGATTAGGGTGGGATTGTAACATCACCCTTACCCATGTCACATCCCTGATCCAATGTAAAGGGAGTTTCCCTAGGGTGTGGCCTGCACCACCTTTTACCTTACAAGAGATAAAAGGAAAGGGAAGCAAGCAGAGAACTGGGGGACCTCAAACCATCAAGAAAGCAGTGCCAGGACCAGAGCACGTCCTTTGGACCTGGGTCCCTGCGGAGAGAAGCTCCTAGTCCGGGGGAACATTGACGAGAAGGCCGACATAGAGAGAAAGCCTTCCCCTGGAGCTGACACTCTGAATTTGGACTTTTAGCCTACTTTACTGTGAAGAAATAAATTTCTCTTTGTAGAAGCCATCCACTTGGGGCATTTCTGTTGTAGCAGCACTAGACAACTAAGACACGGCCAAAATCAAAACATTAACCTTACAACTTGAACAAATAGAAAGAGAGCAGCAAAAGGCAGCCTCGGGCACCAGAAGAAAGGAAATAATAAGAATTAGAGCAGAATTAAATGAAATAGAGAATAGAAAAACAATGGAAAGAGTTAACAAGACCAAAAGCTAGTTCTTTGAAAAGATCAACAAAATTGATAAACCACTGGCCAAGCTGACAAAAGAAAAACAGAAGAGGAAGCAAATAACCCATATAAGAAATCAGATGGGTGATAACAAAACAGACCCAACTGAAATTAAAAGAATCATAACAGAATATTATGAAAAACTGTACTCTTGACAAATTTCTAGAAACTCACTACCAACCTCAACTAACACAATCAGAGGTAGAACAACTAAATAAATCTATAACAAAAGAGGTTGAAAAGGTAATTTAAAAACTCCCAACAAAAAAAAAGCCCTGGCCCAGATGGTTTCACTGGAGAATTCTACCAAAGTTTCAGAAAAGAGTTAACATTACCACTACTAAAGGTATTTCAGAGCATAGAAAAAGATGGAATACTCCTAAACTCATTCTATGAGGTCAGCATAACCCTGATACCAAAACCACATAAAGACACCACAAAAAAAGAAAATTACAGACCAATATCCCTCATGAACACTGACGCAAAAATCCTCAACAAATTCTAGCCAATAGAATTAAACAATATATCAAAAAATCCAAAGAAATAATTCACCATTATCAAGTGGGATTTATACCAGGTATGCAGGGATTGTTCAACATTAGAAAAACAATCAATGTAATCCATCACATAAACAAAACAGAAGACAAGAACCACATGATCTTATCAACTGATGCAGAAAAGGTATTTGACAAAGTCCAATACACATTCATGATAAAAACTCTCAGCAAAATAGGAATAGAAGGGAAATTCCTCAACATAATTAATGGCATTTACACAAAGCCAACAGCCAACATCATCCTAAATGGAGACAGTCTAAAAGCACTCCCCTTGAGAATGGGAACCAGACAAGGATGCTTTTTATCGCCACTCTTATTCAACATTGTGCTGGAGGTCCGAGCCAGAGCAATTAGGCTAGGAAAATAAAGGGCATCCAAATTGGTAAGGAAGAAGTAAAAGTATCTCTATTTGCAGATGCTATGATCTTATACACAGAAAACCTCGAAGAATCCACAAGAAAACTACTAGAACTAATAGAAGATTTCAGCAAAGCTTCAGGATACAAGATAAACATACAAAAATCAGCTGGATTCCTTTAGACCAATGAAGAGAACCTCGAAGAGAAAATCACCAAATCAACAGCATTTACAATAGCCCCCAAGAAGATAAAATACTTAGGAAGAAATCTAACCAGAGACGTAAAAGATCTACACAATGAAAAGTATAAGACACTACTGGCAAGAAACCAAAAGAGACCTGCATAAGTGGAAAAACATACCTTGCTCATGGATAGGAAGACTCAACATTGTGAAAATGTCAGTTCCTCCCAAAGCAATCTACAGATAACAATGTAATCCCGATCCAAATTCCAACGGCATTTTTTAATGAGATGGAGAAACAAATCACTAACTTCATATGCAAAGGGAAGAGGCCCCAGATAAGTAAAGCATTACTCAAAAAGAAGAACAAAGTGGGAAGCCTCACACTACCTGACTGTAGAACCTATTATACTGCCACGGTAGTCAAAACAGCCGGGTATTGGTACAACAACAGATACACAGACCAATGGAACAGAGTTGAGAATCCAGATATAAGCTCATCCACCTATGAGCAGCTGACTTTTGACAAAGGCCCAAAGTCCGTTAACTGGGGAAAAGACAGTCTCTTTAACCAATGGTGATGGCATACCTGGATATCCATCTGCAAAAACCTGAAACAAGACCCATACCTCACTCCATGCACAAAAACTAACTCAAAATGGATCAAAGACTTAAATATAAAATTGAAAACGATAAAGATCATGAAAGAAAAAAATAGGGACAAAGCTAGGAGCCCTTCTACATGGCATAACAGAATACTAACCATAAGTAACAATGTACAAACACCAGAAGAGAAACTAGATAACTGGGAGCTCCTAAAAATCAAACACTTATGCTCATCTTTACTTCACCAGAAGAGTAAAAACACAACCTACAGACTGGGAAAAAGAATTTGGCTATGACAAATCTGATCAGCGTTTAATTTCTAAAATCTACAAGATACTGCAAAACCTCAACAACAAAAAGACAAACAACCCAATTAAAAAATAGGCAAAGGACAATGTCACTGAACTGTGTACGTAGAAATTTTTGAAACAGTGTATCTTTGGCTATGTGTATTTTCACCAAAAAAAAAAAGGTTGAGAATTTAGAGAGTTAATATGTTGTGGGGTTGTTAACCAATGTCATAAAACAACATGTGTACTACTGTTTCATGAGAAACTATTTGTTATGTAAGCCTTCACCTGAAGTACAATAAAATATTAAAAAAAAAAAAAAATGGGCAAAAGGATATGAACAGGCACTTCACCAAAGAAGATATTCAGGAGACTAACAGACACATGAGGAAATGCTCACGATCATTAGCCATTGGAGAAATGCAAATAAAAACTAGAATGAGATACCATCTCACCTCAACAGGGCTAGCATTAATCCAAACACCACAAAATAATAAATGTTGGAGAGGTTGTGGAGAGACTGGAACACTTATACACTGTTGGTGGGAATGTAAAATGGTACAATCACTTTAGAACTCAATTTAGCACTTCTTTAAAAAGCTAGAAATAGAAGTACCATACGATCCAGCAATCCCACTCCTTGGAATATATCCTAGACAATTAAGAGCTGTCACACGAATAGATATACGCACATCCATGTTCACTGCAGCATTGTTCATGATAGCAAAACGATGGAAACA
This sequence comes from Trichechus manatus latirostris, assembly GCF_000243295.1. Lineage (NCBI taxonomy): Eukaryota > Metazoa > Chordata > Mammalia > Sirenia > Trichechidae > Trichechus > Trichechus manatus. Next base: position 3,189,130 of record NW_004444131.1, read on the forward strand.
ACCTAGGTGCCCATCAATGGAAGAATGGATAAACAAATTAAGGTATACTCAAACAATGGAATACTACGCAACTATAAAGAACAACGATGAATTCGTGAAACATAACATGGAGGAATCTGGAAGGTATTATGCTGAGTGATTTTAGTCAGTTGCAAAAGGACAAATATTGTATAAGACCACTATTATAAGAACCCAAGAAAAGTTCTAAACACAGAAGATAACACTCTTTGATGGTTATGAGGGTGCGGAGGGGCAGAGAGGGGTATTCACTAACTAGAAAGTAGACAAGAATTATCTTAGGTGAAGGGAAGTACAGCACACACTACAGAGGAAGTCAGCACAACTGGACTCAACAAAAACTAAGAAGTTTCCAGAATACAACCAAACACTTCGAGGGACAGAGTAGCAGGGGCAGGGACCTGGGGACCATGCTTTTAGGAGACATCTGGGTCAACTGGCATAACAAAGTTTTTTAAGAAAATGTTCTGCATCCACTTTGGTAAGTGGCATCTGGGGTCTTAAAAGCTAGCGAGCAGCCATCTGAGATGCTCAATTGGTCCCAACCCACCTGGAGTAAAGGCGAATGAAGAACACCATGGACACAAGAAAAGTATTAGCTTGAGAGACTGAAAGGGCCACATAAACCAGAGACTTCCTCAGCCTGAGACCGGAAGAACTAGATGGTGGCTGGCTACCACAATGACTGCCCTGACAGGGAACACAACAGACAGTCCCTGTCGGAGCAGGAGAAAAGTGGGGTATAGAACTCTAATTCTAGTAAAAAGATCAGACATAAGGGTTTGATTGAGACTGGAGGGACCGTGAAGGACATGGCCCCCGGGCTCTCTGTTATCCCGAAACTAAAACCATTCCCAAGGCCAACTCTTCAGACAAAGATTAGACTGGATAATGGGACATAAAATGGTACTCGTGAAGAGTGTGCTTCTTAGCTAAGAAGCTCAAGTAGATACATAAGACTAAATGGGCAGCTTCTGTCCAGAGGTGAGATGAAAAGGCAGAGAGGGTCAGGAGCTGGTTCAATGGACACAGGAAATCTGAGGTGGAAAAGAAGAATGTGCTATCATAGTAGAGGGAGAGCAAGTAGGGTCACAAAACAATGTACGTATAAATTTGTATATGAGAGACTAACTGGAATTGTAAACTTTCACTTACAGCACAGTTTAAAAAAAAAAAAAGTCATGTATGATTCCATGAATGTAACTTTCTGAAAAGGACAAAATTACAGAGATGGTTGTCAGGGGTTAAAGATGGTTAGGAGTGGGGAGGTGGGGAGTGGGACTATTAAGGAATTAGCACAGGGGATATCTTTGAGGTGATGTAATAGTTCTGTATCTTGATTGAAGTGATGGTTACATGAATCTTCACACGTGATAAAATGACCAATGTCTATTTCCTGGCACTGATATTGCGCTACAGTTACATAAGATGTAACCATTGAGGGAAACTGGGAGAAGCTATATGGGACCTCTCTGTACTACCGTAGCAACTTCCTATGAATCTGTAATTTCAGTAAAACTTGTGAAAGCCAGAACCTGTGTAAGGTGGAAACCTGTCAGAGAAGGAAAACTCAAATGTTTTCCACTAACAGAGAGAGAGAGAAAAGCGGTAAAACTGCACCCTGTCAAAGGCAGAAAACTTGCAAGATCTAGAAAAACAAGGTAGTCCCACAGAGTTCCGTCTCTCACGTTTCACTGTATTTCAAAAAGTACAAAAAAAGAAAAAGAGGTGTTGAGTCAGGTAGGGTTGAGAATCACCATCCTGAACTCAGCCTGAAGATAAAGATATCCATCACCCTATCCATCCACTAAATGAAGGCCAAAGCGATTTTCATCTCATTATACTTCATTTCTAATCCATACCCTACAAACAGGGAAAGAGAAACCTAAACCTGTACCTAGCCAAGAGCCACTAAGGTATTCAGGAGATGAGACATGGTACTAGAACCTGTATTTCTTGACTTCCAATTCAATGCTTTTTCTAGAATCCAGATTGTGTGCTTCTCTGTCCACCATATCTACTGCGCATAACTACCTCCAAACAACAGTTTTCAGGAAGAATCTTGCTTTTCAAAATTTACATAAATTCCACTGATTTCATCCCCCTTCCAGTCACATATTTACAAGGTCCAAAAATGTCAATGGAGTCAAGTAGCTGGATTTTCATGTTTAGTTCACGTGGCCATCACCAACAGGCTGCGGTGGTTCCCGATCCTTTTTACTCCATGGCATATAGAGAAAATGGAAATTGTACAACACCCTGGAGCAGGGTTTCCTACTTACTGTCATCTCTATGCAACACTGTCCTGAGATGGTGCACCTTTGGATGAGCACCATCTTGTGTTTCTCAGAGGCCCAGCTAAATCAAAGTGCTGTAAGATAAAAGTGCATTTGTCTATTATAAATGCCCTGTGTTGTCAATAATCATATGCATTTTACCTCCAAGCGAGCTGTAAACGTTAGGAGGGCAGGGCCAGGTCGCAGAGTTCTTAGCACCACCTACAGTATGAAAACCACATATTGTCAATATTAGATGTTAGCAACCTCCCCCACCACTGATCTTATATGGGCCAAAAGTAATGTATAGTGATAAGAAAAAGACCCACGTCAAAAAATACAGTTCAAATGCAAAAGATTGTGTTTCTAGCTTTATTCAACAACTCTATCCTCAAACAAGGAAGAATATAAAGATCTGAGGGTGATGGCTTAAACTTAAACAAGATGTCCAAAAACCTATTCTTTCAAACTAAAGCAGTCCATAGACATTACATGTATCCAGTAACAGATGGCTCATCAAGCACCTCTGGATGAGCAACAAAGCCAAACCAGGTCAACTCTGCAGAGGTTTTAGAAGGGCACTTTTTAAGATATACTGAGCTTTTTCCAACCTTTCTACTAAAAATAGGTGCAGTGAGAGTCCTTACTTTTCAAGTGACGATGAAAATATATGCCCATGGAAGCAGCAGCAAAGAAATCAAATGATGTATTGCACTGGGCAAATATGCTGAAAAAACCTCTTTAAAGTTTTAAAAAGCAAAGATATCATTTTGATAACTAAAGTGAACCTGACCCAAGCAAGCCATGGTGTTTTCAATTGCCTCATACGCACGTGAAAGCTGGATGATGAAAAAGAAAGATCAAAGAATTGACGCACTCAAACTGTGGCACTGGCAAAGCACACTGAATATACTGTGGACTGCCAGAATAAAAAATAAATCAGTCTTGAAAGAAGTGCAGCCAGAATGCTCCTTACAAGCAAGGATGGCAAGACTTTGGCTTGTTTACTTTGAACACGGCATCAGGAAAGGCCAATCACTGTAGAGCAGCATGTCTGGCAAAGTAGAGGGTCAGTGAAAATGAGGGAGACCTCAATGAGATGGATTGACACAACAGCTGCAACAATGGGCTCAAACACAGAAACAACTGTGAGGATGGCGCAGGACCCAGCAATGTTTCGTTCACTTATACATAAGGTCACCATGAGTCAGAGCCAACTTGAAGGCAACTAACAACAAATAACAGTAGCTAACACTTCTGCAGTGATTATGCGCCAGGAAGTATTCCCAGTGCTTTTCATTTACTAACTCATGTAATCCTCACTGCAACCCTACAAGTACTGCAAAAGACCTCTATAAAGTGTTACAAAGCAAAGATGTCACTTTGAGGACTATGGTGCGCCTGACCCAAGCCATGGTATTTTCAATCACCTCATATGCATGTGAAAGCTGGACAATGAATAAGGAAGACAGAAGAAGAATTAACACCTTTGAATTATGGTGTTGGCGAAGAATACTGAATATACCAGGGACTGCCAAAAGAATGAACAAATCTGTCTTGGAAGAAGTACAGCCAGAATGCTGCTTAGAAGGGAGGATGGCAAGACTTTGTCTCCTGTACTTTGGACATATTGCCAGGAGGGAGCAGTCCCTGGAGAAGGAAATCATGATTGGTAAAGTAGAGGGTCAGTGAAAAAGAGGAAGATCCTTGACAAGATGGACTGACACAGTGGCTGTAACAGGCTCAAACATAGCACAATGATTGTGAGGATGGCGCAGGATCAGGTAGTGTTTCATTCTGTTGTGCATGGGGTCGCTATAAATGACTCGACGGCATCTAACAAAAACAGCAATTACTACCCTCTCCCCATTTTACAGATGAGGAAATCGAGGTACTGCAACGTTAAATAATTTCTATACTAGTTACAAAGCTCTTAAATGAAAGAGCTGAGTTTCAAACCCAGGTAGCCTGGCTACAGTCTGTGCTCCTAACCACTCGTCGGATACCACCTGAATAACAAAACTATATTTAATTGAAATTACTTTTTAATGTTATTAATTAGCAGGTCATGTTAACTGTATTTATTAACGAATTACTGATTGCCTAGTCAATCAAGACATTGTACTTGCTTCAGAATAAGCACTGCAGATTAAACAATACTGAATTATTTATGTCTTATTAGTCCTATTTTATTATACCTCTTTGTGAGGATCTATTTAGTCCCTTATTAGGGAAAAATCACCCAAAGCTGAAACAAGCAGGTCAGAAGTGGGTGTCTGCCAAGGGAAACACTTCAAGGTACAAGAGTAGATTAAAACGCTCTGATTCAACACAGACATCTGTTCTTCCATAAGCGACCATCTGTTTCATATCCCAGACAGCAAAACATTTCAATAGAAGTGTCAAATCTGACTCCTAATCAGGAAACAATTATCTACATTTGCTACTAGCCCCAAAGCTGATTTGAAACTCCTGGGGCAAAAGTTAATGGAAAAACGAGAAGACAGGCACCCATCCTAATGAGACTAGATACCAGCCAAGATTTCCTACCAGCTCTAATATTTTAAGTATTTAATTTACAAAAAAAAATTCACAAATAAGCCTTTACATGTACAATGAGAGATGTTGAGAAAATTGTATCAGAGTTGAGAGGGAAAAAAAGCAGTATGAAAAATGAGGACCTCTTAGTTGAAGCTGCAGTGACCTTTCATTGCCTAAGCACAAAGCACTGCTCCAGGGGCTGCAGGTGAGTTAGAATACAGTCCCTAACCCTAAGGGGCCCAAAGTCAAATAGACAGTTAAACACTCCATTAAAATACCAGAAGGTAATGCAAGAAAATTATAACTTTAAGAGGTTCAAAGGTCTGAAACTAGAGCCAGTTTGGATGCACAGGCCAGATTCTGTAGATGAGATGAGTGACTGAGTTAGATCTTATATAAGACTCAACAATTCCCCAGACGGAATCTTGGTGCAAAAGAAGGCATTACAGAAAAAAGGAGGCCCCACAAGTAGCAGCATACCCCATAATCAGAGAGCAGCAAGATGTGGAATTCGGATGCAGGGTAATTCATGAAGATGGTCCGAGGAAATAGCTAGCAGCAAACTGAAGGTAAGGATAGAAGTCTGCACTTGTTTCTACAGGCAATAAAAAGCCTCTGGAGTTCATTCAATGAGTACATACTGAGCATCTATTATGGACCAGACCCTGGGGATACAGCATGAACTAGAAAAACCAAGTGCTTGCTTTCATAGGGAGTTTCTGGGTGGTGCAGTTAACTTGGTCGACAGCTAACCAAAAGGTTAGAAGTTCAAAACCACCGAGATGTGCCTCAGAAGAAAGTCCTGGTGATCTACTTTCAAAAAATTATCCATTGAAAACCTTACAGAGCACAGTTCTACTCTGACACACATGGGATCCCCGTGTGAGTCAGAAATGACTCAAAGGCAACTGGTCTGTTTGTTTGAACAGAGCGTGGATTCTAGGGGAGGAGACAGAATCAAACATATAAGATCATTTCAGTTAGTAGGAAGTGCTCTGAAGAAAATAAAATAGGATAACGAGATACAAGGGGGCAGGTTGAGTGCTAGTTTAGCTAGCACAGCAGGTGGTTAATGCTGCTTCTTGATTAATTAATCCTGTTCCTCTGAAAGGTGTGTCCAGGACATGGCAAGGGATGGGAACACAGCTCTAACGGCATTAGTAACCCCACAGGGGCCCTCACAGAGTGCTCCTGAACCCTCAGCATCCTGAGAACACTTAAATCACTCCATGTCTTTTTAAATTCAACCTCATCAATTGAGCTGAGAGGCTACTGCAAAAACGACTTCTTGTTAGTACAAGTAGTAGAAGCGTCTTGAAAAGTGGCATCGATTCTCTTCCGGGTTTTGGTTGACAAACAGTTCCAATCCTGTTATAGTTGCAATCCAAAGCTCTTCTTCATACAAGCTCAGCAGTGAAAACCCTCCTACAGTAAAGTCCCAGGGTAGCAGTAGGGGCAGCAAGAGACAAGTTCCTGTTTTGTTTTGTTTTTTTAATTAAAATTTTTAACAAATTTAGCAAAATTTTAAAAACTGGTAGATTATAAAACTAAAAATTATATCACTGAATAGACAAAGGTGGGGTAAATTCTAGAATCGAAAGATAATATTGGATATCTACCCAAGTATTTAGATATAAACAAGTTCAGAGCAGTATTATTTTACAAAGACAAGTTAAACATCCAGGAAGTTATATACTAAACATTATATCCATTCAGAGAGATATGTAAGCCATTGAGAATGTTTGAAATATTTAACAGTACAAGAAAACAATGATGTGTTTTTAAAAAGCAGGAAACTATCATACTAACGTGACCCCCAATTTCATAAGAATATGACAAAGATTAAAAAAAAAAAGATGGAAATACAAAATGTTAAGAGATGAGATTCCAGTCTCTCTATAAGAAGCACAGGCTTGTTTTTAAAAACACGTGCAAAACTTTTCTTCTTTGAAACCCATTAGCAACTTAGTCTCCTTATGCCATCAGCTCCATCACTCAACAGGACTCCAATACTCTAGGGATCTTCTAAAGTCGGAGTTTTCCCTACATAGCCCTAGAACTGTTATCCGACCCTCTGAGAGTATCAAAAATAGGGTGAAAAAAGAAAGAACACCTGACTTGGCCCTGGTCCACTTTTATTCTCTAAACACCGGGCGGTGGAGCCAGGCCAATGGTTGGTCCCTGGCCTCCAGCCCTGGCTGAAGCCCAAGCACATGCCACTGCCTGTCGGGCATAGTCAGCGTGTGGCTCTACCCCGAGTACAATGACAGAGCTCTCATGGGGTGCGATGCCCTGATGTGTAAACAGGTAAACATCCAGTTCCCAGCACTGAACTCTAGTTCATCATTAACCTTGGTGCACATACTTTACAGTTAACACCTGAGGAATACCTGCGTTTACTGCCTCCTTTTCAAGGCTTACATCAGTAACTTCCTTGACTTCTACCTCCTGCCAAAACTGTAGGAATTCCATCAACCCACCTTCTCTCAGCCTCAAACTGATATCACTGTCAACAAACTGTCCATATGAACAAGTTCCCCTGCATACTGTTCGAAGTTATTCTTTGTAGCTGTCTGCCGGTGTTTTTGTTTTTTTTTTTTTTTAAAAAAAAAAAAAGCCTTACCCACTGCAGTCGAGTCGATTTTGACTCATAGCGACCCTACAGGACAGAGTACAACTGTCCCATAGGGCTTCCAAGGAGCAGCGGTGGATTCGAACTGCCAATCTTTTCATTAGCAGTTGTCTTAGTCATCTAGGGCTGCTACAACAGAAATACCACAACTGGATGGCTTTAACAAAGACAAATTTATTTCTTCACAGTAAAGTAGGCTAAAAGTCCAAATTCAGTGTGTCAGCTTCAGGAGAAGGCTTTCTCTGCCGGCCTTCTCATCAGTCTTCCCCCGGACTAGGAGCTTCTCTGTGCAGGGACCCCCCGGTCCAAAGGATGTGCTCTGCTCCTGGCACTGCTTTCTTGATGATATGAGGTCCCCCTGTCTCTCTGCTCACTTGTCTCTTTTATATCTCAAGAGATTGCCTCAGGACACAATCCAATCTTGTGGATTGAGTCCTGCCTTACTAACACAACTGCCACCCAACCCCTTCATTAACATCATAGAGGCAGGATTTACAACATACAGGAAAATCACACAGTACCAGGAATCATGGCCTGGCCAAACCGATACACACATTTTTGGGGGGACATAATTCAGTCCATGACAGCAGCCGTAGCTTTTAACCACTGTTAAGAACTCCCCTAAGTGTTTAGGGCACAGATAAATCTCAGGACTTCAGTAAGGTCCATGCTAGTTAATTTTTAATCATACTGCATATGACAACTATTATGGATTAATTGTGGCCCCAAAAATACGTATTAAAATCCTGGCCCCTACACCTGTAAATGGAGTCCCTGAGTAGTGAAAACAGTTAACGCACTCGGCTGCTAACTGAATGGCTGGGGGTTTGAGTCTACCCAGAAGCACCTCTGAAGAAAAGCCTGACAATCTGCTTCTGAAAAATCAGCCATGATTTTTCTATGGAGCACAGTTCTACTCTGATACAAATGGAGTCACCCATGAGTCACACCAACTCAACAGCAACTGGTGGGTTAGTTATACCTGTAAATATGATCCTGTTTGGAAATGGGGTTTTCTTTGTTATGCTAATTAGGTCATATCTGAGTAGAAAACACATTGCCATCGAGTTGATTCAGACTCATAGCAACCGTATAGGACAGGGCAGAACTGCCCCACAGAGTTTCCAAGGAGCGGCTGGTGGATTTGAACTGCCAACCTTTTGGTTAGCAGCTGAGCTCTTAACCACTACACCACCAGGGCCCCAAACCAAACCAAACCCATTGCTGTCGAGTTGATTCTGACTCATAACGACCCTATAGGACAGAGTAGAACTGCCCCATAGGGCTTCCAAGGAGCACCTGGTGAATTCAAACTACCAACCTTCTGGTTAGCAGCCAAGCTCTTAAATCACTGTGCCTCATCTGAGTAGACTGAGTTCCAAATCTGATCACTTCTAAATTATAAAAAAGAGCAGAATGGACACAGAGACACATGCAGGAGGAGGGCGGTTTTGAGGAGACAGATGCCATGGAACCAAGGAACACCAGGGCTACCAAAGAGGAAGGAATCTATGGACGAGGAAGGAATCTACATGACCAAGACCCTGATTTGGACATTTAGCCTCTAGAACTGTAAGAATTTAAGTTTCTGTTCTTTAAAGTCACCCACTGTGGTATTTGTGTTACAATAGCACTAGGTAACTAAGAAAATGGCCATGCTCACTGTTCTGATCAAGTTGACCACAAGAGCCACGGTGCTCAGGCCAATGCCAGAACCAAATCTCTCGCCACTTATCTGCTCACCCCTATAACCAAGTTCTCCATTAAAATACTGCCTTCACTGGCTTAAATGTCCTCTGAAAACGAAACACCAAATTTAGCTTCGCCAAGGAACACAGTCCTGTGCTCGCTCTACCACCTCTCTTTCTCTTCCCGCCATCCTCAAGTTTACATCCTCCATTCTGTGTGCACCTTCTTTAACTGCTGGGCAAGAACCAGGGTCCTCCTTCTTCCCACCTTTCAAAATTTCATCAACTACTTTTCCATTAGCCCTCGCCCTCTACCATGGACACACTCTTATAATTAGTTTGAGCTCTGCAGTCATATATGCTGCTGCCATTTCAATGCAAGCCCTTTAAAGTCCAGCACATGACTACCCTTTATTGTATCCACTAGAAAGTTTCATTCAGCACTGGGTACTCTATGGGTGCTTTGAAATAATCTAATCTGAAAGCTTAAGTATTAAAGGTGAAAATGAACTGGTCATTAGTCCCCTTACCATATTCCTCTACCATCTTCTGTGTCTTGAGCTAGTTACTTCATTTCTCTAAGCAAATCTATAAAATCAGGAAGGGAGGTCCATCAACAGTATTTATGTCCCTCATAGGGTAGTTATTTGCATATATTACAGCAATTATACTAGTTTTCATTTTACTCCCCAAAAGCCCATGCCAACTTCACTGCAGATATATTGCTGAATATGAACACTGGGGATACAAAGCTGAACAGGAACCCTTACTCTCAAGGGGTTCAGAGTCTAATAGGGATACACATGGGTAAAAATATTTATAATATGTTTTAGTGTAAGCACACTGGAAGTGCTACAAGATCACTAAAGAATAACACGGTGAGTGAAGGAGAAAGAAACAGAGTGAGTGTGTATGTTGTTAGGTGCTGTCCAGTCAGTTCGAATTCATAACAACCCTATGTACAAAAGAACAAAACATCGCCCAGTCCTGCCCCATCCTCACAATCCTTGCTACGTTTGAGTCCATTGTTGTAGTCACTGTGTTGATCCATCTCGTTGAGGGCCTTCCTCTTGTTTGCTGACTCTCTACTTTACCAAGCATGACATCCTTCTTCAGGGACTGGTCCCTCCTGATAATACATCCAAAGTACATGAGACAAAGTCTCGTCATCCTCGTTTCTAGGGAGCATTATGGCTGTACTTCTTCCAAGACAGATTTGCTTGTTCTTCTGGCAGTCCATAGTATATTCGATATTCTTCGCCAACACCATAATTCAAACGCATCAATTCTTCTTCGGTCTTCCTTATTCATTGTCCAGTTTTTGTACATATATAAGGTGATTGAAAATACCACGGTTTGGTGAGGCACACCTTAGACTTCAATGTGACGTCTTTGGTTTTTAACACTTTAAAGAGATCTTTTGCCGCAGATTTGCCCAATGCAATGCGTCATTTGATTTCTTCACTGCTGCTTCCATGGGGGTTGACTGTAGATCCAAGTAAAACGAAATCCTTGACAACCTCGATCTTTTCTCCATTTATCATGTTGCTTATTGGTCCAGTTGTGAGGATTTTTGTTTTCTTTATGTTAAGGTGTAATCCATCCTGAAAGCTGTAGTCTTTCATCTTCATCAGTTAAGTGCTTCAAGTCCTCTTCACTTCCAGCAAGCAAGGTTGTGTCATCTGAGTGTGTGTACAGAGAGGGAATGAGGGAGGAAGGGACTTGGGAAGAGTAGTCAGGTCAAAAAGGGCTTCTCAACCAAACAATTAAGATAATTATCAGGGAAAAATAGCAATGACAGAATAAAAAATTGATCTCTTCTCCATTAAATTGTTTAAAAGCTAAGAGAACTGTACAACTGAATCCCCCATTTTTCTCAGTTCTCTCATATTAAAAACTAGAATACCTTTAGCACTTTACATTACATACCATAAAAAAAAAAAAAATCAATGAACTGCTCCAAATAACTCAAAGGTTATGCATCAGCACAGTCATTAGCCCTGAGAGATTGATTACTAAGAATTTTAAAGAATTACATCAGGCATAAATCTTTAGTATATTTCTTTTCTTTCTATAAAACCACATCCAGTGTTCTTCAGTTATACATGTTTACAAAATACACACACACACACACACACACACACACACACACACACACACATAACCCTTCCATACTTATGAGAATAATAATTTCCCTTAATGTGCCTTCTAATTAACCTGGTAGATGCTTGCTTTAGTAGTCACAATTACTACCATTTACTTTCAAAGAGCACAAGTTTTGCTCTAGCACATCCACTTCCTAGATTGACATCCTTTTCTGTTTGAGATTGGCTGTGAGTCTTAAGTGCCTCTTTACCTAAACCTCCAGCTGCTGAGTTTCTGAGGCTCTTTTCCCAAGGACATTAATTTAGAATGGGGCAAGTCCCCCACTCTAATCCATCCTTCCCACCAATGCCAGCTTTATCGTGTTAAAATACAGCCCGATCACTGTATCCTCCTGCTCAAAAACTTTCAACGGTTCCCAATTACTTCCTACATTAACAGCTGATAGCTCTACATTCAAGACACTATTACATGATGTCACAGTCATTTTCTAGTCTTATCTTTGACCCCAGACATCATTTACATTATTCAACTAGATAGTTCCTGTACCTCAAACATAAGCCATTCCTTCATCTCTGTAATTCTCCATGCTGTTCCAGCCAACATACCTACACAAGTGTCTCCTGTTAAGATCTACTTCAAGGCAAAAAGGGACAGAAGCTGGCTGAAAGGACTTGGGAAATTCAGGGTGGAAAGGAGGAGTGCGCTGTCATAGTATAGGGAGAGCAACTAGGGTCATATAACAATGTGTGTATAAATGTTTGTATAAGAAACTAACTTGAACTGTAAACTTTCACTTAAAGCATAATAAAAAAAAAAAATCTAAAAAAAAAAAGATCTACTTCAAGTACATTTTCCTCTCCAAAGTCTCTCCTATTTATGCCAGCCAATGATCCTCACTCATACTTTTGAATCTCAAAAGCACTTTTTACCTCCAATTAAAAGTATCACTTTTTGACTGGTATTCTAAGCATTCCTGTATCGGCAGTATACCTCCAAGCCCTTAGCTAGACTGTAAACTTCTTGAGGGCAGTTTTGAAACCTGACTCATCTTGGCATCTCATACTACATGTCCTGCATATAATGGGATTATCTGGATTTAACGAAGTGACTTGCACCCAAATTTTTCATTAGAAAGGGCCTGAGTGTCAGAAGAAACAGTGTAGAGGTAAAAGGGAGCCACTGAGTGTTTTTGAGGAGAGGAATCATGTGACTAGAGCTGAATTCTAAGAGGACTGAGGAAAAAGCATTAAGCATAGACTTAAAGATTTGCCGGCTACTTACTAAGTATGTAACCTTGGTCAAATGACTCACCTAGACCACAGGTAAGTAATCTAGAATTTTTTCTTTGAGAGTATATTAGAGATGGCAAATATTATTTCATCTCACGTTCCAATTCCAGTCTCCTGGTGGTGACTACCTGGAATACGGGGCTACATAGAGACTCCAGGCAGAAAAGACGTGACTGTCCTCAGTGTCCCCCATAAGGCTGGGAAGGCTGGGTAGTAAAGTGAGATCATTAAGGTCTAACATCACTGGATTTGGGGAGCCTTGGAGATGCTCCTTTGGGAACTCTAAAGATCTATGTGTTTGTTCTGGAGTGGAATTGGAATGCTCTTCTGGGAAATGAAAAAAGAAAGAAAAGAAAAACCTAACATTAAATTCTAAAATACGCAAACCATTCATGATTTTCATCAGGAAACTACTCAAAAAGTAAATTCATACTGTTAAAAAAAAAAAAAAGTTAATTCTCCCTTGATTAAAATGTTCTGCCTTTGAAAGCAAATGTGGACAAAGGAACGGTTGATGTTGAAGCCATAGAAAGTGGCAGTGAAAACACAAAGGACAGACACAGTGTGGCTCTGAACTCAGCTCTGCCATGCACTAGCTAGTTAACCTCACATGGCAAAGCCTCCTAAGTTTCATTTTCTGAAGATAACAGCAATAACCAAACCTACCAGGCAGGGTCGCTGTGAGAGTAAAGGGGGCCATGTGGTACATAACACAGTGCCTGGAACGTGTGTGTGCTCAGTTAAGGTTTGCTACCGCTATTACTACCATTATCAAGATTATTATGACAGCAATTAGTAAGGTATTTTGGTTAGCATGTTGTTAATGCAAAACAAATTTTTCAATAGAAAATACTTACATAGACCTGAGAAAGAAAATCAACATTAGCCAGTTCTACCCATGCAGGTCTTAGAAACATTTGCTGACTTTTCTTTGGTGTCTGGTTTTAATGCCAGCCAAGGAACCATTTTCACTAACTCTTTTCAATTTTGCGGTATTATCTTATGAAGCAATAGGTGCTTAGGCAAAGAAACACACATGTCCAGGCTGGTATATTTAAAAGAACTGATCTGATGGAAATGAACATCCTGTCTTTTTACGTAGAAACAAAGGAGGCTGTCAACAGGGTGTGCTGGGACCTTGTTTTATGGAGCTTCACTGAAATACATCAAATTAAAATGACACTATTTGCTAACAGCTCACCAGGGTAAGGCAATGAAGGCTGGTCACACCTGGAAACATCTTTGGCTCAGTATCTGGTGGTTAGAAGGAAGTCAAGTATCCTTTCACAAAGGAGAACACCAAGAAATTTCTTCAGTCTGGAAAGTGGTGGTGGTGGTTGCCGTAGAGTTGACTCTGACTCATGATGACTGTCTTAGTCATCCAGTGCTGCTATAACAGAAATACCACAAGTGGATGGCTTTAATACAGAAGTTTATTTTCTCACCGTCTAGTTGGCTAGAAATCTAAATTCAGGGCATCAGCTCCAGCGGAAGCCTTTCTCTGTCGGCTCTGGAGGAAGGTCCTTGTCATCAATCTTCCCCTAGACTAGGAGCTTCTGAGAGCAGCGACCCCGGGTCCAAAGGACACGTGCTCCTGCTCTTCCTTCTTGGTGGTATGAGGTCCCCACTCTCTGCTTGCTTCCCTTTCCTTTTATTTCTTGTAAGATAAAAGGTGGTGCAGTCCACACTCCAGGGAAACTCCCTTTACAATTCATCAGGTATGTGACCTTAGCAAGGGTGTTACAATTCCAGTCTAATCGTCTTTAACATAAAATTACAATCACAAAATGGAGGACAACCACACAATAGGGAATCATGGCTTAACCAAGCTGACACATATTTTGGGGGACACAATTCAATCCATGGTGGTGGTTGCTGTTGTTGTTAGCTGCCGTAGAGTTGACTCTGACTCATGATGACCTTATGTACAAGAGAAATAAAACGCTGCCTGGTCCTGCATAATTCTCACAATCATAAGCATGTTTGAGTCCACTGTTGAGGCTATTGTGCTAATTCATCTCACCAAGGGTCTCCCTCATCCTCGGTGGCCCTCCACATCACCAAACAGGATGTCCTCCTCCATCAACTGTTCCCACTTGACGACATGCCCAAAGCAAGCGAGTCAGACAATGTCCTGTTATGATCCATTAGGTTTCCACCTGCTAGTTTTCAGAAGTAGATCTCCAAGCCCTTCTTCCTAGTCTGTCTTAGTCTGGAAGCTCTGCTGAAGCTGTCCACCATGGATGACCCTGCTTGGCATTTGAAATACTGGTGGTATAGCTTCCAGCATCATAGCAACATGCAAGCCACCACAATATAACAAACTGGCAGCCTATATACATCCCCAACTGACTGGCAAAATGTAAGGATTCTCACCTCTAAAGGTTTCAGCTTTTACTAACAACTCCTAAATGCCTTGGTCAGTTCTATAACAAATAAATATTAAAACCCAAACTCAACTCACATTCAATTATAATACTTGACACAAAATAGACACTCCAACTCCTGCTGAATTAAGTGAAAAAGCCGAGGGGACACGATACTCCATGAACATAGCCAGACCTTGCAGAGAATTAGGTTTGAAGCCTACCCTACTAAGGAAGCTTAATCTTTCTAAAACCCTCCAATTTGCAGCAAAATTTCCCACATTTGTTACTGAAGTAGTTGCTCTAACAACTGGCAGGCAAACAGCTGGGCAGTCCTGTGTCCATCAGAGCCATCGATGCTCACAGAACTGAGGGGCAAGGAATATATGCACTGCAATAAATGGCTGACATTCACATAGTTGGTTTGTTGTTGCCGCTAAGCACAGGTGACACTTAGAACTTGAGCTAACAACTCTTTAAAACTGCCACAACACATATAACCAGACTAGATCTTATGACAAAGGAAATGAAAATTCACAAAAAATCAAATTGTGCCCTCAGAGATTCTATTACACCAAAAATGTGAGTGGAAAATAATCACCAAGTGATTATTTTAGCAGAACTTAAAAATGCTTGATTTGAAGTGGTAACTTTGGCAAAGGGTAAGACAGTACACAATAATGGGGAAACCAGCACAACTTGTACAAGGAAAGGTCATGGAAGCTCCATAGACACATTCAAACTCCCTGAGGGACTGAATTGCTGGGTGGAGGGCTGTGGGGACCATGGTCTCAGGGAACTTCTAGCTCAACTGTCATAACACAGTTTATAAAGAAAATGTTCTACATTCTACCTTGGTGAGTAACGTCCAGGGTTTTAAAAGCCTGTGAACAGTCATCTAAGATACTCCACTGGTTTCACCCCTTCGGGAGCAAGGGAGAATGAAGAGAACAGGATACAAGGAAAAGATTAGTCCAAAGGACTAATGGACCACAGCTACCAAGGCTTCCA
>NW_004444131.1:3214060-3253289 GCF_000243295.1 Trichechus manatus latirostris
TAATAATTAATAAAGTACCTTAAATGTTAGCAATAAAGCAATAAACGCAGTAAAATTTACCAAAAAGCACAGGCAACTCAATGAAAATGAATATTGAAAAACAGACTTATTTAACGCTTATCTGACCTGTTTTTTCCATTGATCTATTTTTCCCTTTCTTAAAATGTCTACTTATAGATATTTATCTAACAAAGATATACTCAGCAGTCAACTTCCCGAAAAAAAATATTCTCTACCCATGATTACCTTCTTATACAACAACAATCACTTCTCAAATCATCTGGCACCAAAACATGATAGACATAACACTGGTGTTCAAAATTTCACTAATCTAACTTCTATATTTTTTACAGGATATTTTATTCCACTGTGCTGTCATGATTAAAATAAAGAGAAGTCATTTTATTTGAAACTATTAAAAAAAACCCTGCTTATTTTTTCCAGAATCTATTCTGAAATACACCTTACCAAAAGTCATTTGGAAACATACTGTGTTTTGTAGCTATTATTAAGCATGTAAGCTTCTTCAACTTTAGAAAGTATCACTATTTAAAATGTCAAGTTTATTTAAATAAGTAAAATTTTTCTTTCAAAAATATTAATATTTCTATAGTGCAAGCACCAGAAAGGGGGGAAAATATATTCTTTTTGATGTTTCAGCAATATGGAAAGCACAGAGCAAACAAAATCGGCCTTCACAGCAGTATTAAAATAACACTAACAACCTAGAAGAATGAAGGTCCTTCCTGCCACCAACAAATAAATTAATTTTTTAAAGATGTAACTGAAGTAAAATTGTACTTCCTACAGAGCGTAGCTACCCCTGAGGGCTCAAGGACTGGCAGCATTATCATCATCTGCGAAGCGAGCAATATGGAATTGAACTGACAACAACTCAAAAGAGTAGACAGGAATCTTAGTGGGCAGTGAGCTTATGTGTATCCTCACCCTCCAATTTAAAAAAAAGCAGAGTGAGAATGGTTGCACAATTTGAAGAATGTACTCCATGTCAATGTCAAGGAGTCCTGGTGGCGCAGTGGTTAAGTGCTCTGCTGCTAACTGAAACGTTGTCAGTTTGAACCCACCAGCCACTCTCTGGGAGAAATATGTGGTAGTCTGCCTCCAGAAAGATTACAGCCTTGGAAACCCTATGGCGCAGTTCTACTCTGTTCTATAGGGTCGCTATGAGTCAGAATTGACTCAACAGCAACAGGTTTTGAATCAATGTCAATGAACTGTACATGTAGAAATTGTTGAATTGGTGCATATGTTCTGCTGTGTAAATTTTCAACAACAAAAAATAAATTGTAAGAAAGAAAGAAAGAAATGTACTCTCAGGTTCCTTCCCTCCACCACGAAAAAAATAAAACGGTTGCTGTCAGGTTGATTCCAACTCACGGTGACCGCATGTGCTGCAGAGTAGAACTGTGCTCCATAGGGTTTTCAAGGCTGTGACTTTTCAGAAGCAGATGGCCAGGCCTTTCTTTCAAGATGCGTCTAGGTAGATTTGAACTGCCAACCTTCTGATTAGTAGCCCCTAGTTTAACTGCTTGTGTCCCCTCCCAGACCCACTGACTCAGAACCCGCATTTTAACAAGATCCCCAGGTGACCTGTATGCATGTGAAACTGTGAGAAGTACTGCTTGAGAGGAATATGGCATTTTCTTAAAAGTAACTTTAAATCTCAACAGAAAAAGTTAACTCATAAAACCATGCCTTCCAAAGGTGACAATGATAAAGTCCCAACAGTCTTACTGGAATATCCAATGATCAAATCTACACAACAAAAATAAGGAAGTACAGGACCTGAAATCACTCCTCAGATTTCAAATCAGGGCTGTCCTCAAAACACAGGACATGTGATAACCATAAACGCAGATAATCATAGCACTTTCAAGTTTGAAGGGACCTTACAGGTTAATTCCATAACTTATAGATACGAAAACTGATATGCACAGTCACAAAGACAATTGCTGAGCTGGAATTCTGAATTATTATTGAATAATGCTTTATGACAAAAATGGGGCAAAGATTCTTATTAGATGACAGATCGTTCTTTCTCACGGTGTTGTGGGAAATTATAATTACAGACATTAATCTGTAATTCAGGCCTGGTTTAAACCTTCAAGGGTTTTCATGCCCTTTTCTCAGGAAAGAAAGGAAAAGAAACAACAAGGAATAGGAAATGTTCGAGAAACAGGGAAAATGGGACTCAGGGCAGCTCACAACAGGGCCATAAGAATGAGAAGACCCCAGCACAAGAAGTCTGTACCCATGGATAACACCCAAACATTTCTTAAAGGAGATTTTGTGCACTAAAATCCCTCAGAACTTTCATAACTTGCCAGAGGACCTCTAATATTTAAACCATTTTCTTTCTTCCTTCCTTAACCAGCAATTGCCATTTAGTCAACTCCTGGTCATGGCAACCCCATGTGTGTCACAGAACAGTGGTCCATAAGGTGTTCAACGGCTGATTTTTTGAAAGTAGACTGCCAGGACGTAGATCGCCAGGAATTCCTTTTGAAGTGGCACCAAAACCCACCCACTCAAGTCAAGAGTAATGAACTTCTGATTTTCTGAAAGAAGAAAAATAAAGACCCCTCACTGAGATGTTTCTTCTATCAAATGTTATATTTACGAGAGCAGTGTATCCCTCACTAATTTTTAAAACTTAAGTCTATCAATATGTCATTTGTTACATTCCAAAAGTAGAGATTAATCTTATTTTCTAAAATATACTTTAGAATAAACAGGTACTGGGACAGTATATGTCTCTAGCACCTCACAAAATGCCTGGTACCTAGTAGGGCTCAACAAATATTTGCTGAATAAAGGAACCAGGTTTCGTGTTTGTTTGTTTGGTTTTTTTTTCATTTATCATACAGAGACACCAGTAAGTAAAGAACCAAAGTACTCACAGTAAAAAGGTAAGAGCTGAAGAAACTCAGGCAAAAATATGCCCAAAGCATAACTTATCTCTTCCTCCAATTCCTTTCCTCGTTCCCCAAAAAAGCAAATTTCATTCACTGATGAGGCTCTTTACCTGTTGCCGTAGAGTCAATCCCAACTCATAGTGACCCTACAGGACAGAGAGGAACTGCTGCATGAAGTTTCCAAGGCTGTAATCTTCACAGAAGCAGATTGCTACACCTTTCTCCCTTGAAGCAGAGAAGCTGGTGGGTTCGAACTGCTAACATTTCTTTTAGCGGCCGAGCTCTTAACCACCGCACCACCAGGACTCCTTTAGATGAGGTGCTTTAGTAGACGTAAATGGACACGAAACAATTGTTACGAAGCTGTGAATGGCGGTGGGGACAGAGTGCATTGGGAAAACCTGCTGCAAAAGACCTCTTTAAAGTGTTAAAAAGCAAAGATGTCACTTTGAGGACTAAGGTGCACCTGACCCAAGCCAAGGCATTTTCAATCGTCTCATATGCATGAGAAAGCTGGACAATGAATAAGGAAGACAGAAGAAGAATTGATGCCTTTGAATTACAGTGCTGGTAAAGAATATTGAATAAGCCGTGGACTGCCAGAAGAATGAATAGGTATGTCTTGGAAGAAGTACAGCCAGAGTGCTCCTCAGAAGCAAGACGGCAAGACTTTGTCTCACGTACTTTGTACACGTTATCAGGAGGGACCATTTCCTGAAGGAGGACATCATGCTTGGTAAAGCGGAGGGTTAGCAAAAAAGAGGAAGACCCTGGATGAGATGCATTGACACAATGGCTGCAACAATGGGCTCAAATGTAGCAACGACTGTGAGAATGGCACAGGACCAGGCAGTGTTTCCTTCTCGATGGCACCTAACAACAACACGAGCTGTGAATAACCAATGTGGTTGCCAACTCAAGTAACCCTTGCTGTAAAACATGCACCACGCACAAGCAAAAATGCAGAAAATGCACTAGTGATGATTTATACTAACTCCTCACTAAAAAATAAATAAATAACACAGGAAGTTTCCATACATTTTTACTAAAGGAACATTTTCTCTATAAAGCAGTTTTATGCTTCTTCTAGAATAAGGACAATATGTACAGATTTAAAAGAAATAACTGTAAGGTTAATAATGTATGGAGTCGATGTGCCTCTTCATCAGCTTTTAAGATCCACTTGCACAGCATGAATAAGCATTTATGCAAATTTCAACCTTTAGCGTAAAATATGTGATCCTAGCTATTTAGTGAGGAGTGTATACCTTTAAACTGCATGTGTTACAGAAACGGGAGTCAATACTGGGCATTTTCTACAGTAAGTCATCACTATATTAATTGTACATTTATTTTATATATGTGATATCAACTGATAAGTATCCACAGCACATAGAACAGGACTTTTGAAAACAAATGAAAATGATTCCAAAGCCTTAAAATCAGGGGTAAGAGTCAAAGCATTTGATGATTCAAAAATTCATTCTAAAGTGCTTAAGAAAGAAAAATCTATTTCGACATGGTTCTGTATCTTGTATTGTCATTAGTGCCAGTAAGGCTGCAATAAATACCTTTGCAAATACAGTCACATTCAGCAGATTGAATCAGAGCTGTAAAATATGGCCTTAACATGGCACTTTAACTACCAAAATTACTTCTCATTCATTCCAAGGCATCTAGAAAAATTATATCCATTCACACTGCAAATGAACCATCACCTGAACAAGATGGCACACCAAAAAGCACACCAGAAGAAGGTGACACACCCCTACGATTAAAAACAAGATCTACTCTTTTAATCCCAGTATCTCATTTTCATCATATTATAATCTCATCTGATTGTTTGATGAAGATTTTAATTATAAACAAAAAAAGAAAACATTTCTCCACCCCTCAACAAGTAACATTTAGATATTACCTTAGTCATAACCTGTTTTACAATGTTCCAATCATAGTGTATGTATAATTTTGTACTGTGTTTTCACTTAGCCTAATATAATCTTCTTCTTTGCTATACATATCCATTTAGTGGCTGCATGACGTTTCTTCTAATGGATAAACTGTGGTTTACTGGAGCTTTGAGATGATTCTGATTGTTTCTGAATTTGAATAATGCTGGGTTGAAAATCCTCACCTATAATTTCAACTTCCTAGGGAAAAGCAATATTGCGGAGGACAAGGTACCGAATGAAAGGGTATGAGCATTTTTGTAGATCTTGATAATCTTGCCAAACTGCTCTTCAAAAAAGATGTACGCATTTACCCAGTGCTGCTAGCAATGCTGAAAGGCACAAGGTGGCTATGACTTTGCAGCATGGGGCATGTTATGGGTTTTTGGTTTTGCCAATAGGCTAAAGAATAAAATTTTAACTTGTGAGTCTCTGAATACTAGATTTATTCAGTGTTTTGAGGTGGCTTTTTCCTGGTTAATTGCCTCCTTTGTGAATTGCCCATTTGAGTCCTTCAGCCAAGCATCCATTGGGCTCCTAATGTTCTTCTCATTAATTTGATGGAGTCAAAATGCCCCGTGAGTGCTTTGCATTTTCAATTAGAAGCTTTCATACTAGAAGAATAATAGTTGAGACTTAATTCTATTACTGATCAGTTGAATGAACGTTCAGAATAAACCAACATATCACTACTCCAATACTCCCACCTCCAGGAAATAAAATGTGTTTTGCATTAAACCCGTAGCTCTTCAACTTATTTAACACAGCCCACTTCTCTCACCTATGGCCACTTTCCAACAGAGAACAAACTCAATGATAAAAATGGACTGTCACTGAATAAATAAAATTGAGAATGAACAAAATAAGCATCTATTTAGAAACAGGGTCATGGGTAATTCATAAGTGATCAGGAAAACATACTGACTTAAATACTCATTATTAGAAAATTATAAGCCCAAAACAAAATGCATCAGTACACCTTGTGGATTTGGCCAAATAATTCACAACAAACTGCATGGAGTCACCTTTTATGCAAGGCTTGGGTTCTAAAATCAAGGTTAGGGTTAATGCAAAATTATCCTTGAAAACTACTTAAATAGCCCATAGGGTACAGCACATATATTGCACCATCGTTCACAAATTTCAACACTGTCAGTTTTTCCTGCAGTGTCAGAAAAGACTGCTGCTTCTTTTGTTGAGAACCAGAAGTATCAGAAATGAGTCTGCATTGTATTTAGGGGAATGTTGCATGAAAAACATATTGCTAATTATTTTTAAGCAAACAGAGTTGAATTAGCATTAAGTTAAAAGTACGACACAATGCTACTGTAAATGATCATGATACAACCATATGAACTAATTTATAATTCAAAAGCAAAATAAAAGCATCAATTGAAAACCACAACCAATTCAAGATCACACTGATCGTATACTGGTAAAATGTCCTTCTCGAAGTCTACTTGAATTGAAACTATCTACAGGTACACACCTGTCACTGTTTTGCAACCTTCCCAGGCACTGAGTGACTTCC
Source organism: Trichechus manatus latirostris (assembly GCF_000243295.1). Classification (NCBI taxonomy): domain Eukaryota; kingdom Metazoa; phylum Chordata; class Mammalia; order Sirenia; family Trichechidae; genus Trichechus; species Trichechus manatus. The sequence continues at coordinate 3,220,477 of NW_004444131.1, forward strand.
AGGTTCTAGAATACTGCCTGCACTCAAGCCTCCACTGAAATGTAGTAACACGCTAATCTTTCATTTATGAATACCAAATATCAATAACTCAAAGTTTTACTTAGTTTTTTCGAAAATGAAGGTCTATGGAATAATCTGGAATGGAATTTGCCTGGAAGAATCCAAGAAAGGACTTGCATCTGATAGTTAAGGTTTACTAGTAATTGTGCTCTGAAAATCACTACTTTAAATACAATTGTCAACCAGATAACCTTCACAAGTATGAGAAACAGAGAGGGACTTTCTAAAGTCCAAAATTCCATTATTTTGGAGAATTGAAAGCAGCAGCATATTACCTAATAGTTCAAAATTATGTAACAGAGAAGCAGCTCCAAATACAGTGATACTCTACCCTGAGGTGTCTGTGTGCATTAGGCCAAGATGGACCATCAAAAAGAGCTAATCTCTCTGCAGTTCTAAGGTTCATCAGGCAAGTAAAGTCTGCCAACTAAAAGTGCATTTTGTTCAAAAAATGTATAACAAGAAGAGACGTTGTATATATAAGTGGAAGCATGAAGATATGTGAGTACAAATAAGAGGGAAGCAAAACAGACCGAACATTGTCATGAGAATTTGTCACTTACTGTTCAAACAAACCAAAGACTAGGATGGAATTTTCTTATTCTTAAACCACAAATTTTGCACAGAATCAAGACATAGTGTAAGAGAAACCTCTAGATAACATTCTAGGATTTAAGAAGCATGTAATAAAAGCCCTTCACCTGACTCGGAAGAAGCAACAAGCAAAGCTATCATCCTCAACTTTGTTACTCTAAATTAAAAACACTGTTCTTTTACAAAAGTAATATAGGCTCACTATACATATTTTGGAAAAAGCATGAAGAAAATAAAAATTTATCCATAATCCTGATCGAAAAATAATTGATCAGGCAGGTAGCCAAGAATTCTGGAAGTGAGTATATGACTTTGGCATTAGTCACAACAAGACACAGGAATCGTAAGCACAGTATGACACCATCTCTAGACTCCAGAGGACTGATTTTGAGAAGCCCAAGAAAAAACATATTACACACCTAAAAGAGACTGCTGCTTTTGTGGCACAGGAGACACTGAAATACAGCGATCGGAGAAAGAAAAGTTAGCAGCATTCAAAGCTATTAATATGACTAACTGGGGAACTCAATTTTTAAAACACTATATATATAAATTAGAGAGACAGGCACATGGTCAAGGGGGAAGCAAAAATGGATGAACACAAAGAACCCTATCAGGGAGATAAACACTAGAATTAGCTGAAGTCCACAAATGAATTTTGTTTTTAGTCAATGGAGGAACAAAGTAAGGTTTTAAGCTATAGTTAGTACAAGGAAGAAATAAGCTGCAGTCTAGAGATTGCAGGGTACTATTAAACAATCATATTTTTCCTTGATCTTTTACAACAGAAGAATCTTCAAGCTAGAGAAGAAACAACATGAGCAAAAAATTAGAAGCTTCCCTCACCAGAAATAATGAGAAAATTTCCAAGTCATCTTGTACTTCAGTAATCTTGTGTCATTTCCCTCACTTTAAAACTTTCAAAGACTCCCATTGCTCATGAAAGCAGGCACAAATTCCTTTGTGTGGCAAACAGAACCCCTACCCTTTCTCTCACGCCCTTCACTCCTCCTTCTTTCTTCTCTAGGCACACTCATCCAAATTCCTCTCAAATGTCATTTTCTCCAGATGGTCTCTCCTTGCCGTCCCTGTGACACATTGTACACATGTCTCCAGCCCCATTTCTCACCTTTGCTGCCATTATTTCCTACATACCCATCTTTCTCACTGGACTGGGGGCAGCTCCACATAGCTAACGGCAGGAAAACAGGTGGAGACGCTCATTAAGCCCTTGTTAATTAATCACCTAATAATTAACTGATTCTCTGAGGAATGATCAGGGAGAACAGGAAAGAGACCAGAAAATTAAAGACGAGCAGTGCCTGCCTCACATAAGGATGTGGGTCAGGAAGAAACCTCTGCTGGGCTCCACCACATGCAAGGCTCTGAGCTAGACCTTTATTTCTCAATATCTTTAGGAGGTAAGTAATGGGATCCCCTTTACTCAAGGAAAAAAAAAAAGTAACTCAGAGGTAAACTTGCCCAAGGTCTCATCAGTAAGACATGATGGGGCCAAAACTAAGCCCACGTCCACCTTATCAAGCTTCAGGGAGAGGGAAGTTAGGAAGGAGGAAAAGAGTGAAATTTATGAGTATCAACAAAGATCAGGAGACACTGTTAACTACCTTCGGAACATTCAGCCACGCTTAGGAAACTAGCCACCTGTTTTTTCGTAATATGGTTGCCATATATCAGTATTTTTAACAATTTCTCAAGATACTATTATGAATGAGATGGTGAAATTGTGGATGGATGGTAAATATCCTTAGGTGTTCAACCAGGTTGACTCCATAATAGAAATATCAAGCTCTTGATATTTAACCAAACAACATTAATGTATATAAAGTTACAGTCACCACCCAAGCAATATAAAGCAACTATAAGACATCACCTACTTCTGAATTTTCTACAAAGAATCCATTGGATTCACAACTTCTGTGAAGTGAGATGCTAAACTACATAAAACAGAGAGTAGGAAATGTTTCTTAGTTTATAATACTTCAATTACATACAATGTAATGCTGTAAAACACTATCATAAAGAAATCCAACATGGCTCTATCACTTTGCAAGATCAAAGAAGATGGACCCATTGCAGAGAAATATCAACATACAGGCAAATTCTTTAGTGGTTTTCCCGGGTCCCTGTCTTTTCATAACCTAGAGCTGAGGACCTAGGTGCTCAGGAGTGGACAAAGCATGCTATCATGCCACTGACTGACATCTGAAATTCACTGTGAACACTACCACTCACCATCATATTCTCCTACTTTTTTTCTCTCCCTCATCTTCCTTCTTTCTTTTCCCAGAAAATGCCTTAGACCTGTTGGTTATCCCCTTGGAAGTTCTTGTGAAATTAATTTAACTCTGCATTCTTTTTATTAATGGTTTTAGTGAGTCATAGTTTATAAAATATTTCTTTCGCCTTTGACAAACCTAACCTCAAAAACCAGTCACCAAATACTTCGCTTGTTTTCCATTTCTTCACCCACCCCTGAATGCTTTCCAATGATGGAGGCGCAGGGACAATTTGTGAGGAGCTTTGAGATTATTCTCTGTAAGACCAAGTACTGAATTATGGTAGAACTCCTGGGGATTTAGCTCAATAGCCCTCTCAAAGTATTTTTGGAATGATGTGATCTATAAAATAACAATTTATATAATAACATGCATAAGCACTATCCTTGCACTATTAATACATTTTTGTTGGCCATGTTTTCTGGAAATAAACATCTAATTATTACAAGCCTTTAATCAGAAATATGTCACACCAGTACTGTCCTAAGGAAATACTTCTTGAGGGTCATCAGGAATCACAAGAGGAGGAAATCCCACTCTGCTGTTAAAACGCTATTGGGACTCATTAATGAAATCATTGCTAAGTAGAAATTTAGTTGTCTTTGGTCTCTGCCCTATCTTATCCCCAGGGACAACAGCACGCCTCTTCTTTTCTCCTGCCAGTTCTTACAGAAGCTGTACTTTTTAAAATAAAAAGGGGAAGGGAAGAGTTGTGATTCAAAATTGCAGTTACTTTCTCCGAGTAAAACAAGACTTCTAAACAAAGAACAATAATCAGTGTGGAAATACAATACACCATAATAAGAAATACTGAAAACGAACCTTCCTGAGGCCACACATAAAAAGGAGCTGAGCCTCAGTGCTGAGGCGAAACTGCAAGATATAATGCCACACAGCTGTGAGGGGGGAATAAAAGCAATTTGAGATTTACTATATTTGAAGGGCTGTGTTTCCGTTTACTTTATACTTTCCTTGAACAAGGAGATGGCTCTCCCATCCCACCCTCTCAGTTCCAGCTCAGTATCCAAATAAAGCTTCTAGACCTTAGGGGATTTGGAGAACTCATCTCTCCCCCATCTAACCCACCTGAGCTCCCACTGTGTATAGGTCAAATGGGCGTAAATCAAGACATCTGGATGCTGCAAAGTGTGTTTGAAAGCCTGCACAGCTACAGAGGCTGCTGGTCATGTTAAAAGAGACATCCCATTTCAGAATGCAGCTGCGGTATTTTACTTGACCCCCTGACCTGGAACCGTGCAGCCCTTGGACACACTGCGGTTTTTCGCTATGGGAACTGGTATTTCCTGTCTCCTCTTCAGTCACTTCCCATTCTTTTTTTTTTTAACTGGTTTCTGGTGGTTTCCACATTCCGAAAAAAGAGCAGAAGAAAGAAGTCCACCAGATTTTCGCTTTCTTTCAAAGCCAATATGTGATTCAAAAAGAAAGTAAAAGAAAACAACTTATAAAACCAACAATCTGACAGCCTTTTTAGGAAAAGGTAGTATGGTTCCGTAACAATGTTGGATTAGATTCTCTACATACACTATGCCCTTTCCTACAATACATTTCTCTTCTATTATTTGCTGTTAAATTTGAGTGGGGCTTCTAGGAAGAAAATTTGGGGCAGGGAAAGGGTAAGAAGAACAGCAAGTAACAATTTCAACTACAGAGAGCTTAGCACTATACACATAATATATAGTGTAAAAGATAAAAATTATTGCCCCTGTGAACTAGACAGAGTTCACAGTTCCATGAGGGAGAAAAGTCACACACTGGAAACATTAGAAAACATTGTACTATACCTGATATTCTAGAAAAAAACTACAGAGTCCAAGCAATCACAAACACGCGCATTCAGCAGTGGCGATGTCTTTGAACTTTTAAAACAGAACTGTATTATTGATGGAATTTTCCCGTCTCGGTGCTTAAGCACTCTAAAAGGTGATACCTAAATCTGGCTCCTATTGAGAAGTTGTGACATGGCTGCTGTAATTTTAAGATATTTTTAACTTGCAAAGCAAACAGTAAGGGAATGCACCTTGACTCAACTATTACCATTTTTTTCCCTTCCAGTATCATCTTAAATGGCTTCTGAACCCAACTATACCATAGCCAGAGAAGAGTCAGCAACAAATTACTGAGGCCTGATTTAAGGACAGTGCATAACTCAAACACATCGACCAAGTAGTGTATGAAGAGCCGCAGTTGTATTTAATAAAATAAAACCAACCAACCGAACCAACCAGTTACCATTGAGTCAATCCTGACTCATGGGAATCCATGTGTGTCAGAACAGAACTGCGCTTCATAGGGTTTCCAATGGCTGATTTTTCAGAAGTAGATCATCAGGCCTTAAAATCCCCTTCAAAACTCTGAAAGGTCCTAGAAGAGAAGGGGAAGCGTCCAGCCTCCTCCACGGTGTGGTGGAGTAAAGTTTTAGGAAGGGTGCCTATAGAATCTTGAAGAAGGACGGCTACACCCTCCAAGGAGCCAGATGTGCTCAACTAACCCTGGGACACACAATATCTTCACTGAGAAACTCTCTACCTTTCATAACATTTTTCATGCTCAAAATGTTAGGCTCAACTATAAATCTATTTTTTTAAATAACTGCAATCCTGACAAATGACATCAAAACGTTTTAAGAGCTGACCATTCCAGTCTTTGGCTGATCAGAAGACTTGCAGTAATAGGAATGACTTCCCCTACACATAAAATATTGTTACCTTTACCCAACAATTTACAAAGGTCAATTTTTTTTTTACCTCCTATATTCTACCTTTATTCCAAGAAGGACTTAAAGTAAATATACATAATCAAATGTTAGCAAAGGTTTCAAACCTTACTTAGTTTGAAACTTTAAGAACATTACCTTTTTCAGTGTGTCTATATTTAAGATTTGGTTGAGTAACAGTAAGTTTTTTTTAATCCAAGGGACAATAGGTAAAAAGCATTAATTTGAGACCATAACATATTGAATGATGTAATGCCAATGTGCTGGTGACACGACAGTTAAGTGCTCAGCTGCTAACCTAAAAGTTGGTGATTCAAACCCATCCAGTGCTCGAGAGAAAGATTTACTTCTGTAAAGATCACAGCTAAGAAAACCCTATGGGACAGTTCTACTGTCACATGGGGTCACTATAAGTTGTAATGAACTTGTTGGCACCCAACAACAACTCCAATCCTTAGAAACTGTGGTTCCTAATATTCTCTCTAAAGTACATTTACTCGAATTTTTAAATATTTCTGATTGACTTCCATTTTGATTTGGAATATTTTTGCCTCAGAGTATATTTTAATTATTTAAGAATACAATAAGTCCCCCAGCACACTTTTAAAAACAGATTATAGTTTTAATTCATCACAAAAATGTAACCAACTACATTATAAAAACTTGAGGCAAAAAGAGGGGGAATCACCCATAATCCCAATACCCTAAAACACTATTATTGGTTTAGTATATTTCCAAATCATTCCATGTATTCCTTTAAATATCTGGAAGCACACTAAACATAAAATCTGCATCTAAGAGACTTCTGAAACTGATGTAGTCTTTATAACCATTACTCTAACATTTAAAATTAATATATAACCATTATTCTAACATTTAAAGTTAATATTTTAGTAAGTCAACAGTACATTAAAAATAATCTGTTTAATATATATTAAAATATACATTAAGAAAAATTTAAACTCTAGCCCCCTGTGAGCTTGTAGGAGAAAATGGACCCAAGAGTTTTAGAATCTTTCACTTTAGCCAGTGAAGATCTGCATACTAACAAAACCGCAGGGCACCGTGGAGATAAACTTTCTCCAGGTATTTTCAAATATACTTTTAAAGACTTTCTTCCCTTTTTCTCTTCCTGTCCCTTCATTTCTATCTAACATTGTGGAACTTTGGGAAAGTATCTTAAACTCTTCCACTTTGTCAAGTGGGAAGATAACTGTCCATCAGCATGAAAGTTCTCTTAAAATGTATTACAACAATTTTTCTAGCATTCATCATTCCCGATTTTCATCTTTCAATGTCCTCTTTGAAAATCTGGTGTCAGAAATCTGTTCACTAGCTAAGTTGCCTCCTTGCCTTAGAACCGCTGAAAAAGCTTAAAGTGGAATTGAAATTTATTTAATTTGTAGGAACAAATGTTAAACTATTTACTTAACCTAAGTGATACAAAAACATTCTATACACTGAATTCTAGACAGAGTCTAAGGACTCCCTTTATGTGGAGAAAAAGTGCTGAAGTTAATCCTTCAGTCCACATATCTAAGATACTGGAGCGTTAGGTTACGTTTTTATTTAAACACACAAATGAGGAATGATTTTATCCTTTTAAAAAATGAATAGTTGTTCAAATCTCAAATGACCTCAATCTCCAAAAACCTGCACAAGCATCAATAATTATGCTTTCATAACCCCAGAAATTTCAATCATGAACTTAGTAATTTTTACTTCATTTTCTTAATTTTGCACTTGGAGATTCATATTCCTGTAGAGGCTGACAACCCAAACGAAAGCTTTTCAGGCTTTTTTTTCCTTTAAAATATCATCGTTTCTGCATTCTTCCCCACTCTGAACATCCTTCTCCTTCTTACCAGCATTTGTGGTAATGCTGTTAATCACTCAAATAATTTCCATAGACAGAGATAAATATATAATAAAAATGCATCTGAAATACAAAACTCTGACAGTCAGTGGGCATTCACCCAGCCAAATGATCCTGCCAAGCCTTGCCTGGAGCTCTGGGAAAGTTTCAAATTGCAAATGTCCTCAGGTAATGAGCCCATTGCTACTGGGCAACCCCAGGCATGTGTGATCTGCAATAACTTACTCTTTCTGTCAACTATTTTGTTTACTGGCCATGGCTTTGATCCAAAACCACTGACAAAAGGTGGGGAAGTGACAATGCTGGACTAGCCAGAAAAACAGACAAAAGTATCCCACTGGATGTTAAAGTGCAAGTTTTACAGCGAGGGGGGCCTTGTAAGGGAATAGCAAGCAGGTTAGTAAGGAATGGTAGAAGTCTTCTGGAGTCCCTGGGTGTTGCAAAAGCTTAACATGTTCAGCTGCTAGCCAAAAAGTTGAAGGTTCAAGTCCACCCAGAGGTGCCTCAGAAGAAAGGCCTCAGTGATCCACTTCTGAATAACCAGCCACTGAAAACCCTACGGAGCACAGTTCTACTTCGACACACACGGGGTCGCCATGAATCAGAACTGACTCAACAGCAACTGGGAGGAAAAATAAGAAATCCAAGGATATTTTGAATGGCATTACAAACAGCACTGCAACCCTGGAGGATTGACCGATAATTTTATGAATGACAACTGTAAGTAACTATAGTCAGAGGCATCTCATTACATCTGGGGATTAGAAAGGAATGAAGAGTGACTGTCATCACGTGACAGGAAACATGGCTCCATAAGATGCACACACTGAGCCAATTAATGTTTCCAATTACACAACAGAAATTTCTCCATTCCTGACACTCACTGCTCATTTGTAAGTCTTTTAAAAAACTTTAAAATGAGTTTTAGGATTCTGCATATACTTCTTTTAGGATATTACATAGATTTTTTTCTGTAAGTCCAAAAATGGCATGCAGAATTAAAAAAAAAAAAAGGCAATTAATACATATTATTATTTTAGATAGGTCAAAACACCAAAAAATAATATATATACAGGCAGTTACAAAGCTTTTAAAAGTTCTCTAAAACAATTAGTTTAAAAATGAGTACCCTCATCCATCTGTAACTGAAAAGCTGCTAAGTCTTTTTTATATTTTCTCAATCCCTACAGACTCAACAAAAATCACTATAATTCTATCATGCACCTCAAGAATACAAAGATAAAAATTCAGTTCATATAAACAGTATTAAATGAGTATTTAAAAAAAAAAAAACAAACCAGTTGCCATCAAGTTGATTCCTACTCACAGCAACCAATATATACATTAACAAGGACACAATCCCCACGTGTAATGAGAAAAAGTGACACACCCAAAAGGAGGACAAAATAGTGATTCCAATAGGGCAGAATCTTAAGAAAAAAATGTTCTGATCAGATAATCAAATTAACTACCTGAATAAGAAGCTGAGTAGACAAATAAGACTTGCCAAAGAACTCACAACAAAGAGTAATGTATGCTACAACTGGTCTAAACAAAGTTTGAGAGCACATAAGCAACTGTATTAACAAGGCTGCAGAAATACTTAACATTTCTGATATTTCAATAAAGATGGAAAAAAATTTTGAAGACCAAAAAGGCAAATAAAATGTTTAAATCTAAAAGATAACCTTCATAATCATAAGCCAGTGAGACTAGCAGAAAAGTTGTAAAAAGTGCCATCTATCCCCATCTAAGGTGCAGAACAAAGGGGCAGCCCACGTGCATTCACAAAGCACAAACTGTGCCAAACTCATTCAAGGGGCTTAGAAGAGACGATGGACCGTGCGGATGGATGGGAAATTATCTAGACATAAGGAAGCCTATAAATTTCATTTCATCTAACAGTCTCAGGGGGAAGAAAAGGTATTAAACATTAGTTTTCAAACTGCTTTACACAGAACCCCAAACAAGTACTTTGTGTTTCCCTGAATGTGCAGTACAAAATTGATGTAACTACCTTCATCTACCAATCCATCACTCAACCCCATTAACGTGGAAGAATCTAAACACTGGATAGAAAATCAATCACCACCAGCCATCTACCACGTACTGACTGCCTACCTTGAGTGAAGCACTATGTCAGTCCCTTTATATATAGAATCTCTCATTCAATCTTTAAAGAGAAGAAATAGATATTATCGCCCCACTCAAATGATCAAAAGGAGCTCTGTGGTGCAAACAGTTAAGAATTCAACTGCTAACCAAAAGGTTGGCAATTCGAACCCATTAGGGCTTTGAATCAGTTTGTTCCTTCAAGAAAGCGTTTAACCTTTTGCTCGAGAATTTGCATTTCCACCCCAGATATACTGAATCAGAATCTACATTTTAACATGATCCCCAGGTGATGACCTGGTGATTATCTGGGGATAGATAAGAATCACCTGAGGATCTTGTTAAACTATAGATTCTGATTCAGTATATCCAGGGTGGAAAGGCAAACTCTCAGCAGGAGGCAAACAGGAATGAACCACTTCGAAGCCCTGGAACCCACCCAGTGGCTCTGTGGGAGAAAGACCTGGTGATCTGTTTTCGTACAGAAAACCCTACGGGACAGTTCTACTATGTAACATGAGGTTGCTATGAGTCAAAATCCACTCCACGGCACCTAACAACAACAGCTGATCAAAATGAGACTGATAACCATGAGCAATGGGCTCAAGGACTCAGGCTGTGAAGCAGCACAGTGCTAAGGCCACAATGATCCAGGAGATGCTGCTGGCGAAGTTAGGGAGTAATCTCTCTCTGCTTCTCGGGGTGCATATGGGCACAACTTTTCTGGAAAGTAAATTCAGAAAATGCATAAACTAAATGGTACATGTAGAAACTTGAACCGGTGTGTGTTTTGCTGTGTATATTCTCAACAATAACAAATTTTTTTTAATGTTTAAATGCATAAACTGAGAGCCTTAAAAATGTTCATGACTGCTAACCCAACAATTATGCTTCAGGAAACCTAATATAAGTAAATAATCCAAACCATGAAATGAACTGTATGCACATGTGAACATATATACAAACATGTACACACACAGACACAAAAATACAGTATTTTTTAAATGGGGAAACAAACTAAATTTTTAACAATAAGCAAATAGGTGAATATTTATACATCCATACAATAAAATGTTAAACAGCCTTTAAAAAATTATTACGACAATTTTTAAAAGACATGGGAAAATACTAACATATTAAGTAAAATAAGTAGAACAACTGTATATGCATCATGATTTCAACTATTGAAAGAAACATTTGTATTCATATACACACAAACATACAGAAGGAAAAAAAAGAGAAGACAAATTCTTAAATTTTAGAGTTATTCTGAGTGGTGAGATTATGCGTGACTTAGTATCTTCTTTCGACCACCCATCTGGAGGTTTAGTGTACTGTGACGGCTTGAGTGTTGCTGTCATGCTGTAAGCTATGCCACCAGGATTTCAAATACCTATGGTGAACAGGTTTCAGCGGAGCTTCCAGACTCAGAAAGACGAGAAAGAAAGACCTGATGACCTGTCAAAAATCATCCAATGAAAACGCTATGGATAACAAAAGAACAGTGTCCAGTTCACTTGCTTTGGGCACATCATCAGGAGGGATCAATTTCTGGAGAGGGACATCATGTTTGGCGAAGCAGAGGGTCCGCGAAGCAGAGGGTCAGCGAGGGCAAGGGAGATCTTTTGGGAGATGGATTGGCACAGTGGCCGGTGATCACGAGGATGACACAGGACAGGACCTAATGTTGTACATTAGGTCGCCATGAGTCAGAATCAACTTGACAGCAGCTAGGTATGTATGTATCTAACATCTTTGCTAAAATCTCTGTACTTTCCAAATTTCCTACCAAAAAAAACTGTATTTATTTTATTATAAACTACGAATGCTTAAATTTTTTAAGAAAACTTGATTATTCGCTCAAACCAGCATCTCTGTACAAGCATCCTGTGCTTGTGATGCCAACTCAGGGACTCTAAAGAGATTTCATAAGGGATTTCACCTGCAGGAGCAGATTGTCTGAAACACTGTGCAGCTTTGGGCTTAGATAAAACTTGTCATATTCCTAGTTAATTATTGATGAATCTGGAAATTGCCTCATTCATTAAGACTTACGGGCTTTCAAAGACAATAGCGATGTACCATGAGTTCTGTAATCTGGGGTAAGCATGCAGTTTCTGGACTGCAGTGGGAGTGCTGGTGGTGCTCTCATTTAAAAGACAAAATCCAATAAAACAAATTGTAGAGCATATTTATTCAAATAAAACACACTCACACACTGTCTTCCACTTCCTCTGCCGGCACTAATTTACCAATCAGCCAGGTCCCCAAGGAGCATGCACAATAATGACGCTGCTGCACCAGGAAGGAGGAAAAGATGCTATTATTCCACTGACTGCAGCACAGAGCACCCACGAGAGATTAACTCGAAGTGACAGAGAATGGAAACTTAGACGCTGCGTCCCGCCCATGATGGGGCCAGCAAGTTTTTTCCTGGCCCTGATTTAAGTACCTCCCCCTCTGGACAGTCACTTCTCTCACAGCCAGCCCTGCTAAAGAACCAGCACTTATGCAACGCAGTAGTTGTAACTAAATGAGAAGTCAGGTGACAAGGAAAGGGGAAAAGAGTGAATGTTATCTTTAAGATAAAGCAGGAAAAATCAAGTTACAGCTAAGTTAATAAAAAATAATAAAAAAGGTGAGGTTTATTTGTAATTTTTTCATAAATATTCCAACAATGTATTTCATTCTAAGATTTCATTTTAAGATTTACTGAGTCATATAAAAACTCAATGATTTTTTAATCCGTGGAGTTATCTAAGAGAATCATTTATTACATGAGAGACATCAAAATGCAGGCAATGACTATAAAATAAATCCCAAGTCTTTTACTGGAAAACTCAAAGAGATGAGTAACAGTGATCCTTTCCATCCCAGCTGCCACATGGGCACACACACACAAACGTTCACACACACAGACATGCATACACACAGACATGCACACATGAATGCACGCACACATATACACACACAGATGCATGCATATACAAACACACATTCACATGGATGCACATGTGCGCAGATGTGTGCACACATGGACACACACGGACATGTACACAAAGACGTACACATACAGAGACATGTATGCACAAATATGCACACAGAGATGCAGACACACAGACGTGCACACACCTGGGCATGCACACACGCAGACATGCAACACAAATGTACACACTTCGGTGGATAATTTGAGAGCATCACAAACTATAAAATAATTCCATGTAGGGGGAAAAAAACAAGACAGCCTAACTCTACTCTAAAATGCCTACTCCTCCATTCAGTTTAGACAACACAAAATACAATTTTTTCCTCTAGCAACATTCCTAAATCTGGCCAGACATCATTTTATAACATTTGATGTCACCCTGAGTGAGAGACACAGAAATCTGTACCTGTCACCACGGAGCAGCAGTTACACAGGAGGCCACCAGACAGTTCAGACCAGCTGCCAAGTCTGGCTGACCCTGATCGGCATAGACAGAGCAGCTGGCCAGAGTCTCCACAACCTGAGTATCCCCTGATGCTCCACTGAGCTGCTGGCAACCACCAACCATGATTTACAGAGCTCCTGAAACAGCGCACTGCTGCCAGCAAGCACATGAAGCCTTCGAGCAGTCATAGTGCCACAGCCGTCCCGGAGACTTGCTGGCTTTCGGCAGTACTTTCCCACACAGCCCACGTCCGGGCCAGGCACTCTTCCTCAGGAAGCTGTGGTCTCAGCCAGTGTTTAAGGACAAGCTCTTCAAAAGACTGCCCAGCCTTCGTGGGAAGAGACAAGATTGAGTGACACATGCTGTCGTGGGAAAACAAGAGGGCTGGGCCAGCGCAATTCACACCAGTCAGTAAGCCACCTCTGCATCTTATCAGGGAACAAAAATGGCGGACACGATCTAGTCTACCTCAAGCGCCAACAAACTCTAAACGTTATCCTAGAAGCTATATATTGACTTCTTTTAATACTTCCTGCTTTTACAACTGTACTCTAAATCTTGTTAAACTTCTCCTCAGGTGCCTTATGGGGACGGATGCGTCCATCTCCACATGAAGGTGCGCGTTCACTCGCAAAGACTCTTTCCATGTACTTCGCACTTTGCCCAACACTGAGAATACCAGCAATGGCAGGATGTAGCCCAGGGGTCTGTCCAACTCTTAGAAGGAAGGCAAGTAAAGATCCTTATTTCCATACCCAGTTCAAGCCACCCGTTCACTTTCCTCACTCAACTCAAAAAAGGGTTTTCATTACTATAGCAGCTGATGTTCTACTATTAGCAACACTGAGCACATACATCTGAGTACCCACCAAAACACCCAGTGCCGTCAAGTCGATTCCAACTCATAGCAACCTGAGGACAGAGTAGAACTGCCCCATAGGGCTTACAAGGCTGTAAATCTTTATGAAAGCAGACTGCCACATCTTTCTCCCATGCAGCCACTGGTAGGTTCGAACCATCGGCCTTTTGGTTAGTAGCCGAGTGCTTTAACCACTGGTCTACCAGGGCTCCTCCATCTGAGTACAGCTCATGCTAAAAACATACCTTAATATTTACTCGGGTTTAATTATAAAAAAGATGAAAAAAAAACAAAACTTTGGGTTATGCAGAGCCAGAGGAGTATTTCTTAATTAACTAAAGCATTAGTCATAGCTGCCCTGCAATTTAAAAATACCCTGTTTTTCCACAAAGGATACATTTTACCCTCTTTCATCTACTTTATGGCAAGTCATTCACCACCCGGAACTTGCATATCCACCCCTAATCTGCACAGTGACATCTGAGCATAGTAAATCCAGTGAGTCAAGCTGCAGCGGTCAGCAGTGTGAGCTGGAGAATGCTATGGATTTTTCATGGAGACAGGCTGCTAGAACAAGCACCCACTCTAAACAAGAAACATTTAAGAAATCCTTCCTGATGGTATCGGCTTACTCTCTCTTAAACGTTCACTCACTTTTAAGTATTTACAAGTAATAAAACATGTAATACCACAGTCATGATTGTTGGGGTAACTTCCTTTCAAAGAGGATATGTTTGCATAGTGATTCTGTATATCTCTTTAATTCAACGTATCTATTTTTGAATCGTTCCGATAGGCACTGCTTGCTCTCTGGATTGTGGGTGGGGAGTTGAGGATAGCACCACCGAGTTGTGGCTGGAAAGGAGCCCAAGGTACGCAGACCTGAGAGGCTGGGGCAGAGAGCAGTCCACGGTGGGCTCCGAAGATGACGGGGGCCAGGGCAGGGAGCCTTGAATGCACTTTGGGGAAGGGGTGCTTTCCTGGGGGCAAAAGGGAGCTTCTGAAGCTTTCTGAGGAAAAAAAAAAAGATTGTGCCAGCAGCAGTGCAGATGAAAGAATGGAGAAGCAAGATGAGAGAGAAAATAATGGAAAGAAGATCCCAGGTGAAGGGGACACGCACAAAGGCAAGGGAACTAGAAAACACAGC
This sequence comes from Trichechus manatus latirostris, assembly GCF_000243295.1. Taxonomy (NCBI): domain Eukaryota; kingdom Metazoa; phylum Chordata; class Mammalia; order Sirenia; family Trichechidae; genus Trichechus; species Trichechus manatus. Next base: position 3,235,587 of record NW_004444131.1, read on the forward strand.
TCACAACTGGAGAAACAGGGAGAGAGTAAGTTTTGTCACCACTGGGGTAAGGTGAAGAGGGATGGGGAAGATAAAGGGGAAAAAGTAGGCTTCGATATTTTTCAAGCTGATATCTTTGAATTTTATGAGAAAGCCATACAGAACCCTTGGAGTTCTCCGTACCAGCGAGGGATCTGATGAAAGCTGCCCTTAGGATGTTCATGCTGGCGGAAATACGTAGGGCAGACCATTTCATCACAGGGTAGGTATTCACGAACCAGGAGCTATCAATAAAAAAATGTGACTAAGCTATTTATTTCCAAAGCCTGACACCCGTCAATTATATGAAAAATATCTCATTTTAAGCAAACTGAACAAGCAATACCAAAGTTAGCATTTTATAGTGGAGACGCATCTTACTCAAAGGTTAGACTCTATGGCCAGGCATAACGCAAATTCATATGCGGTGACATTATCCTTGAAAACTCCATTTAATCGTCCACAAGCATAAGGAGATGCTCTCAGAAGGGGGACATCAGGAACTGACACCACTAAGGGGACAGGGGTTTCCCACCTCTGATGACTCGCAGTCCAGGTCACACACTCACTGAGTGGAACGGCCACATAACTACCTTTACTCTTGCCAGTGTCTCTCTCTCTCTTTGCTGACATGTAGAGTTTAATCTACTAAAGTTAAAAATTCTTGTATTCCAACAATAGTGAACTTCCACCAAAAAAAAAAAAAAAATTCACATTAGAAAAACAACAGATGTTTCTTTAAACATGACCCTTTTTTGGTAAAGGATATATAATTTATGATACTGTCATATGTAGCAAAGTCAATTTCCACCATTTTCTAGGGTTATATCTAAGAATGGTAAACTCACACTCAAGTTCTACTCTGGTAAACAGCTCATGAGAAGAGCAGCCTTCTGAATACTATCCATTAGTAGGCTGACAAAATAACCTAACCTCATTCACCCATCTGTGTATAAACTTGGGGGATACTATGGCCCTGCTTACCTCACAGAACATTCCAATAAAGGAATATTGACCACCACAGCTCTTTGAACCTCTCAGAAGAAGCTGCTACATAAACCTAAGGTGTTATTATCTCTTTCTACCCTAGAGCCCTAAAGCCTGGGAGAGCTGTCGGATCTTTGAACTCGTGAAATATGAACACAAGCTACTTCTTAGGTTTGTCAGTTTCAAATGTTCAGGATATACATTTTAATAATCCTGGCCCAGAAGAAGAAAAGGACAATTTTACAACATGACACAAAAGAATCAAAAGAATGTTTGATGTTATATGCACACACACACGTGCACTCATGCCTATGGCAGATTAAAGACAGCACAAATTGACACTTCTCACATTGAGAAACGGAGTCCATGTCTCCTGCAGACTCTGTGACTGTTCTTAACAAATGAAATGATACTGTGCTGGTTTCTAGGCCTTAAGACACTGGCAGCTTGCTTTTTCTAGCTTTCGGAAAACTCTCTCTGGAAGCCCTGAGCCATGATGTAAGAAGTCCAACTACCCTGAAACCTCCATGCTGGAGAGAATACGTGTCAGTCTCCAGTCAATGGTCCCCACTGAGCCCAACCTTTTAGCCCTCCCGACCAGGCACCAGACATGTGATGTCATCTCAGCACCTATGGACCAGGCCATCTGCCAGCTAAATACCACCAAGTAACCCCAGTCAATGCCAAGTGGAGGAGAAGAATCACCCAGCTGAGCCCTGCCCAAATTCCTGACCCACAACATCATGAGATATGATTAGCGGCTGATCTGAGGCACTAAATTGTGGGATGGTTTCTGACACAGCAATAGATAGCCAGAACAATACCTAAATATACATTAAATTTCAAACATTTTTACTAATCAACTTATGGTTAAATGCTATTTGAAACTGCTAAGTAAGATTTTTAAAAAACTGTTAAACAAGCACATTATGCTTTTATCTAAAGTAATTTCTAACAATTTTGTAAAAGTCAATGTTAGTTTTTATAGTTGCAATGTATTTGAAGACAATATTTTAAACATTATTTCAAAGAACTGCACTTTGCAGCTCTGAAAGAACCCTTGAGGAAATATTTTCCTGTTTTAATCACCCCTCCCCAGTCATGCCACAAACACAGTGAGTGCCTAATCTGGTACTGTGTAGGTTCTTGGCTACCTCAGTACACACAAGCACTATGAAAGCAAATAAGGAAGGGGTTGATGGAAGGGAGACTGGAATAGCCACCCACAGGAGGGGCCATGTGAGCCCAGCCTTACAGGACAAGCGGTCTAAACGAAGGTTAACAAATTCTGTATTAATGATAACAGTTTGATCACTTGCCCTCTTTTCCTTACTTTTAGCAGATCCTAAGAATGTCACAGGGACATTGGTGGTCAGTGGTAGAATTCTTGCCTTCCATGTGGGAGATCCCAGTTCGATTCCTGACCAATGCATGTCACGTGTAGCCACTACCCCTCTGTCAGTGGAGGCCTGTGCGTTGCTGTGATGCTGAATAGGTTTCGGCAGAGCTTCCAGACTAAGATGGACTAGAAGGCCTGGCGTTCTACTTCTGAAAGCAGCCAATGAAAAACCCTAAGGAGCACAGTCGTCTGGTCCACAACCAATCACAGGGATGGCGCAGAACTGGGCAGCATTTCATACCATTGTGAAGGGAGTTGCCATAAGTCAGAGGCCAACTCAACAGCAACCATCATCAACAATAACAATGCCACATATCAAAACATAGGACATAAGGGGCTCTGACGACAGGAAAAATAATAATTCTAGAGGCAAACATATCATTCGCATCAAGTTCAGGTTCATGATGCCCCAAGGCCAGAAGCATGTATTTCTCAGCGATTGTCAGGCCTAGGCACTCTAGTGCCGGGGGTAGGAATGGTTCAATGGTAATATAAGAAGTAAAGGAGAGAATAAAAGTGTATAAAAGGAACCCCCTCCTGGCCTTGTGAAAGTATGGTGACAGACTTCTTTCACTTTATTTTCCCCAAAAAGATAGATGTATATTCACAAACAAGCTTGAAAAGAAACTCTAGCAAGAGTTATTTAGTTCACTGCTCACAAGCCCTCTTTTCCTGCTTTACCCACAACCAAAAACCTTAGCTGTTCTGGTTCTATAGATCACAGTGTACACAGAGGACATAATCTGACTCACAACGTAACTCCAGTATCTTACTGAGCCTGGCCTTTCCTTTCCCCCTCTCATTACTATCGCCCTGTGCTGTCTATTTTCTTACTCCTTTGGTCCCTTTAACCCATTCCTGTTTAGTGGGGGTTTTTTTTGTTTTTTTTAACTCAGACTAGACATCATTTAAGAGTCAATAGCTAAAACCCAAGGAATACCTAATACACATGCTGTCCATCATTTCTAAAAATAAAACTCAATAAAATTAACAGGCAGGTGAACTGGATGACTTCAAACATCAGAAATGAAAACATGTACATTGTCACACTGTCACACAAGTGATCAGCCCTAGAGCAACTTGCCTGATCCTCTTGGCTTGTGCTCTGGAACCTTCAGTGACAGCCACATCACATAATGCAACAAGCCCTAAGTGTCTGCTGGTTGCTCTAGATCAGTGGCTCTCCATTCTAGCTTTGTAGAAATATCAATATTCAACCTCGACCTCAGAGATTCCAATTTCCTCAGTCTGTGCTGGTGCCTGGGAAACAGTATTTTAAACTGGTGTTTCTACCACCTTGCAGCCAAGGTAGAGAACAAAACTGCTCTGGTACCACAGAGGGATCTTGTGAAAATGCAGATTCTGATACAGTGGGTCTGGGATAGAGTCCAAGAGTCTACATTTAGAACAAGCTTCCGAGCAAGGCCAATACTGCTAGTCCACACCTGAGCAGCAAGGATCTCTGACAGCAAGCCAAGCCTCCTCGAACCTCACCAACATCTAGGTCACCCCAAATGTGCACTCCTTCCGTAAACCCATATGAGCCATTCCAGCAAACCAAAGTCAGAACTGACTCTGTTTTTCTCCTATGGGCACTACTTAATCTTTCTTGTGGAAGTGAAGCATCCTAAAATGCACAGGCCATATCAATGTGCCACCATGTAGTGAATCAAAGTGTAGGCTCTGCAGTCAGAGGGGTATGCCTAACAAGGCTAAGCCACATACCAGATGGGCAACCTATGGCCACTTCCTCATTTTCTTTAGCTCACGCTTCCTCACCTATAAACTAGGGGCTGCATCAATACCTCCACCCCTCAGGATTGATGTACACACATAAGGCACTCAGCCCAGCACTTAGGGCCTGACACAGAACACACTCCCTAGCTGCTAGCCATCAGCTTGATAATAATGGTATTACTACCATTACAGTGTCTCCTGGTTCTCCTCTGATCTCTCTGAAACTCCTTGTCGATGACTTGGGATTGAGAAAAAGTGGCAGGTATCACTGCTAAAGCCACTTTCTACAACAACTCCCCAACCTGATAGGCAAATACATAATGCCCTCTTGTGCAAGAGCTTCTGAGCATCAGTCTTGACCTACGAAAGCTTTATGGCACCAAAATCAAAGACTGAGCTGAAAATAACATCCCCTGAATTGATAAAAGCAGCAGCTTCCTTTCTTATAGGTGAAAAAAACTGAACTTAGGACCCAAAACCCAACTACTTCAGACTAAAGTCCCACCTCTTCCACCTATCAAACCAGACTAAGATCTGTCTAAAACTCCACTGGAGTTATTTCTCTACAGTTTTGTTACAAAATCCTAGGGTATTCTGGAAAGTTTTTGAAAGCACCATTCATCACTTTCACTAGCAAATTGCACAATGAAGAGTGAAGAGAAATACATAAATTCTAATCTTGCGTAAGGAGCCCTGGTGACACAGTGGTTAAGGGCTCGGCTGCTAACCAAAAGGTTGGCGGTTCAAATCCAACAGCCGCTCCACGAGAGAAAGATGTGGTAGCCAGCTTCTGTAAAGACTACAGCCTTCGAAATCCTATGGAGCAGTTCTACTCTGTCCTACAGGGTCGCTACGAGTCAGAATCAACTCTATGGCAGCGGGTTTGGTTTTGGTTTTTAATATGGCATACTGTTATATCTCTTCTTCATGTCCTGTATAAAACTAAAGCTTTGGACTTCCAATGCACTCTCGTGAAACAATGTTTACAAACAAATACGGTAAGGGAACAAAGCCAAAATATGGAAGTTGCACAACTAGATAAGCTTTATTATTTTAATCACTACTTCGCAACTTACCTAACCACATATGGGGCGAGAGAGGAACCATTATTTCAATTAATAAGATGTTTAAGGTTCTCAAGGAGAGGAAAATAATGTTCAGTGTTGTGGTGGGGGAGAACATGGATGAGAGGAGGTGATCCCCCGAATATGAAGCAAATGTGTTCATAATACTTCAAGTCTAATGTAATAGTACTGCCATACCCAGAAGCTGAAGAAGACTTAAAGACACCACTCCTCATTTAGTAGGATAAATAGGTCAACTCCTGGGTGAAGTCTTCAGTTGATTGGCAATGGGTGCCTTTAGCTGAACTAAGGTATTAAAAGTTGCATTAATCTGTCAACCCTTACAACTACCTACCTAAGCAAAAGATGTTCCATGTTCCTTTACTGCTGGTTTAGCTGCCCAAAATCATCATCATAAGATCTAGAGAAGAGTGAAGAAGTGTTATGTGCACATGAATTATAGAAGCCTATACGATACAGGATTAGAGAAGTCACGAAAATGTTGACTTTCTCATTTTATTTTATAACTGTGATCATCTCTTTGAGCTCTAGGGATTCTCAGAACTACTACTGGTTAATAACTGCTAAAAGTCTTTACAACATCTGTGCACTTTAGAAATATCAATCATATTTACAGTTTCTAGTTTTATTCTTTCCAAGTTTCAAACGAAATTTTTAAAAATGGAAAATGCATAACCAATGCCTTTTAAAACATTGTAGACACAGCAAAGAAATTTTACATAGTTTCCTTTGATCTAGGAGTGGGACAGCTGCAATTATTTTAGAAAGTTACAAGGGTTAGCAGTAGAAAAACCCACACAGCTAAGACAGTTGGCCAAGCACAATTCTCCTTCTCTGTAAAAGAATCAGCTTTAACTACTGGACATCTGAACATTCTTGGACCTAGAATTATTTCCTCTATTTCCAACTGAACTAGTAAATACCAATACTTAGGATTATTACAGTACTTTCACAGGAAAAAAGTGACTCACAGGTCATCTTGAAAAATAACTCTTGGTATCATAAATCAAAAATCAATCTGACTTTGCAAATTAGCCACTGAAATTGTACCTAATCTATGTTTAAAACTTGATGAGAAAGAAAAATAACTAATATCTACCAAAGGCCTATTATATGACATGGGCATTATCTACATTAAATCACTTAATACTCATAACAGCCAACAAAAGATAACATCTCCAATTTACAAATGGGAAAACTGAGGCTCACAGAGCTTGTGGGATTTGCCAAAGCTCAAAATTACCAGAGGCCAAAACCAAAACCTGGAAAAGCTCTTCCATTATGGACATCTTTGGGGCATCCAAATCAATGTCACTGGGATTTTATATTTTTTAATTGCAGGAGAATGTTTCACTAAGTGAATTTTTTTTTTAAGGAGATTAGTTGTACTACACATTCATTTTCCCACATCTAGTGCAGTTCTAATGAGGATGAGAAAAAACAATTTAGAAAAGCTTACTCAAGTGAGGCTTAATCCCTGGCAACCATTCTTAGCAAAAACAAACGAACAGTAACAGCTAATATCTACTGTTTTACTTTCTTCAATGTCTTTTCACATTCTCTCCTTTAAGCCTGACAGCAATCCCATGAAGTAGACGGTGTTAGATGCAAAGAATCCTGAGTTCACTGGTTATGGTTCTTGCTCTCAGACACACAATCTGCTCTTCCAAATCCTGCCCCAGAATATGTCACTCTGATGCCTTCCTCCTAGGCGAGAAAACAACCCCAGACAAACTGTCCACTTTCAGCTAATGGTGCTTTTAGAAAGATTTGCGTTTTGTGGATCACAAAATGCAAAAGATAAAACTGACCCCATCTAGAAAGTTCAGCAGTTTATTAGTTTTCCAGGTTTCCTTATTAAGACATTCTCCTGATCATATGTGCCTTCATAATTTAAAATACACTAATTTATATTTCTTAAACACTACAAATGATGCAATGCCACCATCTTCCAGATGGAGTTGTTTAAATAGTCAGCAATTTCACATGATGCACTTTCGCTTATAAATCCACTTGATTTGTTTGAAAGGATGTATAACAAAGTGGTAAAGATTCCAAATCTTATATTCCATTTTAATGGATTTAGTGATTAGTCATATTCTGTGTGGTCGTACATCAGGAACCAATATCCTGTACATTTTACCTACCTATTCTGCAGGTGCTGCCAGCTGCAATAACAGAAATCTGGGTTTAGAGTATAACTCTGCTGGGCAGGAACGTGGCTAACCATTATTCATGTATAACTTTGCATACTGGGTTTCAGGATTATAAATTATACATCTTAAATGCCCCTGTGGTATAGGAAAATGTGTTCCCTGGAAAAGAGTTACTTTTTAATTTTTGGACTTAGTACTGGACTCTAGAAAAGAAAATTAAAACACAGTAATAAAAAGATTTCCCAATTTGTACTATATACTTAAAAAAAACCCATTCTCATATCAACCACCTACACTAAAATGGCCCACTCCTCTTTGTGTTTTTTAATCTGTTAATACAACGTAACTTTGATTGTTGAGCAATTTTAGGTTTTTGAGACATACAGCGAGTTGTTTTTTGAAGCGTTCAAGAAGGAAACACTGAGTTTCATTTTAGGATATCTCAAAGAGGCCTTTTCAGAAACACAGATTGAAGTGTTCCAGTTCCCAACTGAGATGATTCAGCGTTCATTCGTTCTTCCCTAATCCCCCAAGCTTTTCCAGCCACCCTACTTATCAGTTAGATGCTGATGCTACTTTCCTTCTAGAAGACTGGTAAGGCTGCTGGAAAAGGACCACTCCCTCAGATGTCCAGCGTGGGCTGCTCCCACTGCACAAGGCCAAGCGGACAGCTCTGCCCGGCAACCTGCGGAGCAGAGAGCGTAGCCAGGGAACTGCCCACCATCTCCTCAGTCATCACTTCCTTTAATAAAGTCCGCCACAGTAGAAAGTAGGAACGCTTGGTCACCTTCACAGTTTTGCCACAAGGTGTCTAATCAAAAGAAATGTGGCACAAATGACAAAAAAAAAAACATACACCACAAAAAGTATACCTGAGTTCCAAAAAATTGTCTCATGGTGTCTGAATATTAAAGAAAAATCAAGAGTGGAAGAAATAATATTGATTCAATTATTATCTCTAAACCACTTAAATAGACATCATCATAAAACCAACAACTTCATGAGCATATGGGTATATATATGTATATATATATAATATACATTTAGAGCCCTGGTGGCACAGTGCTTCAGGGCTCGACTGCTAACCAAAAAGTCAGCAGTTCGAATCTACCAGCCGTTCCTTGGAAACCCTATGGGGCACTTCTACTCTGTCCTACAGGGTCGCTATGAGTTGGAATACACTTGATGGCAATGGGTTATCATACATTTAGTGATCATTCACAAACAAAGGGAACGATCTTACTAAGTCACTTCTGAGCATATGATTTACCTTAAAAGATATCTATCTTGAGATGATAAGGAATCCTTAAGGACACACTAGGCAAAATTTACCGTAACTCTCAACAGGACATATTTGACCTAGGAGGCAAGCACCATCATTTCAAAGTAAGGGAAGTAAAATATTCTCACGGGGGGTGGGGATGGGGGTGGGAAGGTGAAAAGACTCTGTACTCTGTTTGCTTCTCTGAAATGCCATCGTACATCACTCATGCCTCACAGTCCCCACGAGCACCAAAACCAACCAAGCAGACTAGAAATGTTCTATGTAGCTCAGGGAACTGATGGCAGGAGCCCAGCCAGGCACTTCTGAATACACAAAGTGAAGCAGCAACAAGAACTATCTATATGGGATCAAACTGACAATAGTGTTCAAAATACTAGACAGGAACCTTAAGGTGCAGTGAGTGTATGCTAATGAGGGAGGAAGAACTCAGAAAAGAAGGGTGAGAATTATTGCACCACTCAAAGAACGTAATACAAACTGTTTAACTGGTGTATGTTTTGCTGTGTATAGTCTCAACAAAATATGAATATAATTTTGAACACAAATATATACACATAAAAAAAAGGTGAGTTAGCAACAAGATGGGAAAGCTGAGGCTCAAGGAGTGTTGCAGGATTTGCCACAGCACAAAACAACTGGGGGCCAAAACCAAAAACTGGACAAGCTCTTCCATGATGGACATCTCTGGGGCATCCAAATCAACCTTCGTTCAGGCAAAAGCAGTAGTAGTACATGCAGCTGGTGAGGTGGGTGGAAGGAGTCCCTGGCTGAGGGAGAACAGGCAAAGAGCTGGTGAAGCCTTTAAAATTTGGGAGTGGAGAGCGTGAGAACAAAACAAGGAGAGACCAGGGGACTTGGAGGCTCAGCAATCAAGCTTATTAAACAACAACAGGATAGAGTGGACAGACAGGGTTTACATGTTGCATGGAAAACTCCTAAAAATCTCCAGTTTTCATCTGATGTTTTTGAACGTCTCTGATACACAGATATACGTTGTTTTATGGGACTCTCAGAATTATAAAATACCTAAAAATGGAATCTTGTTCATTATGCACTCTATTTTTCCAACATCTTTATTGAGATACAATCACATACCATAAAATTCACCTATTTAAATGTACAATTCAATTATTTTTAGTATAGTCACAGAGTTGCACAACCATCACCTCTAAGTTTACAACATTTTTATCACCTCAAAAGGAAACCCCGCACCTAACAGCAGCCACTCCCCATTCCCCACAACTCTCCACCCCCAGGCAACCACTAATGTACTTTCTATGTCTATGAATTCGCCTATTCTGGATATCTCATACAGATGAAGCCACACAATATGTAGTCTTTTGTGACTGGCTTCTTTCACTAAGCATAATGTTTTCAAGGTTTATCCATGTTGTGGCATGTACTACCTCATTCCTTTTTATTGCTGGATAATATGCCAACATACGCATATACTACATTTTGTTTATTCGTTTATCAATTGATGGGCATTTGGGTTATTTCCATTTGTTAGTTAAATTAATAATGCTGCTATAAACATTCACGTATATGTTCTTGGGTGGAATGTTTTCATTTCTCTTGGCTATATGCTACATTGTCTTTTTTAAGAGAAGAGAATTAAATAACTGACCTATCAAGTCATCTGGATGTCGAGCTTGAAATCCTATTTGTAAATACCAATATGAATTGATGGAAAAAAAATAAGCAAAGTAAAATTTAATGGCAAAAGCCACCGAAAGATGGAAAGCTAGACACAAAGACAGCTACGAAAAAAAGTCATTTTTACATAGCCCTTCCAAATGTAAAAATTTTTAAGCAGAATAAAACAATGACAAAGATTTTAAAAAATCACGTTTCTACTTTGATCAGTGAACTCTGCATTTCTTTTCATAAAGCTATTTGTTTTTCTATTTTCCATGCAAAGCAAAAAAGCTACCAAAATTAGGTAATTTTTTCTAAATTTACTAACACTGACCTTGGTCTACTGACACTGACCATGGTCCCAGGTAGGAATGTTGCATGAGGATCTGAGGGGAGGGAAGGACACTGTGTGTGCCTAATCAGGGCAGCTCACTGGTATCAAAATACCATCTCCGCCCCCACTGAGCAAGGATGGGGACAATCATGCAAAATTATCTACAGGAAGCACCTTTCTGGCCCTATTTTAAGTATTTCTTTCCATCCTTAAAAAATAAAGAGGGCTTTGACTTTCTATTACATGTTCAGCATCACCAATCTGCATCCAACTCTAAAAACCAGCTGCCCTTGAGTCGATACCTACTCAGGGTAACCCTGTGTGTATCACAGTACAACTGTACTCCAATGGGTTTTTTCAATAGCTGATTTTTCAGAAGTAGAGTGCCAGGCCTTTCTTCCAGGGCACCTATGGGTGGTCTCGAACCTCCAACCTTTTGGTTAGCAGCTCAGTGCATTAACCATTTGCACCACCCAGGGATGCCACATCCAACTCTAAAGGGAGATAAAGACCTCCCAGGACAGATGGAATATTCTTCAACGGGTTAGTGGTCCAAGTGGAATTTTCAATGTTACCTCCACGACCAATCCATCCATACTCACCACTTGCCAAGAAGCACTTCACATTGGCCAGATCCTCCCTGAGCATCTCAGATCCTAAACACTTCTATTTAATCCTGACACTCACCCAAGGACCCCAACTGACAGAATTAGAGTCACCAGCTTGAGCATAGGTGTATTTCAGGGCCAAGTTCCCACAATGGTCTGGCTACCTGCCTTGAACGTGGCCCAATGCAAACCCCAGGACTATCCTCTGCTGGGTCTGAAAAACAGACTGAACTTCCCGTATAGCCTTCAAAACAGCTGGCACAAAAGAATAACTTTCAGATGCTCCAATTCACACTGAATCATAGTTTCAATTATAAGCCGTTTGTGCCAATATGCCAAACACATCAAGCCTTAAAGTCCTTAAAATTACCAAGTACCAGTTATTGTCTTCTAAATTAAAGTGTCATTTTTGGGTGTAAATGCATGCAGGTGTGATTATTCTCAACTTTTTATTTTTATGCCTACCATGTGACAGGTATTAGATATACAAACATGACTGAGGCCATGCCATCACTCTCAAGCATTTCATCTGGAAGGAGAAAGAATGCAGTTCTGTTCAACAGACAAGCACACTTAAATAGCGCACAGTCAAGCACATTCTTCTAGGTCGGCGTAGGAGGTACAGAAGTCCCCAAGAGAAGCATAAAAGAGGGAGAACCTCAAACAGCCTTGGGATACAGGAACAGCCTCCCGAAGATGGCTGATCGAGCTGAGGTTCAATGGATGAGTAGACATTCTGAGTGGAAAGAGGTAGCAAGGATTCCAGGGAGAAGAAACAGGTTAACACTAGAGCTGGAGGCAGGAGAGTGGAAGCAATTCCAAGTCATTGGGGTCTTGGGAGTCTGGCGGAGAGACTGGGAGGTGGGGAGAAGGGGCCCTGCAAGGGACAGATGGGCTGCGTCAAGGCCACAGGACTTGGCCTCTAGAAAGGGTGGCACAGAGACACTTAAGCTGAAGAGCACAGTTATATTTGAATTTTAGAAAAATCAGCCTTTCGAAAATGTCCTTTTTTCCTTCTGGAGAGGGAAGAGAGAAAACATTAATAAAAATAATGAAACATCTTTCGTTTCACTATTTTTTATTTGCCTCTATCTGCACTTAATCTCTGCAACAGTATACATAACCATTTCTGTAAACATTTCACTAAGTTTGTAAATGCGCAACAACATGCAGGCATACATTTATTCATACAGGAAAACCTCAGCTCAATCACAAGATTTTCAAAAAAACCATGACTTGCATGAATTTAGAAATCAACAGTACCTAAAAAAAATTTTTTTCAAAAGTGCGATTAGTTACTGTCCATAAACTCAAGTTGTTATTTTAGAAATAATAATAAATTGATACTGAGTTTCCATGTTTGAGGGAAAGAAGCAATTGCCAAAAAAAAAAAAAAAAGACCCAGATAATCAACCTATAATAAAGTAAATACCAGTGGCTTTTACATTTCCTGTCCACCCCCACTACACACACACACACACACACACACACACAGAATTTGCCCTTCTGACTGCGACGGTGCTTAGGCAAATATTGACATTTTTACCTACTATTTAATTACACGCTGTCTTTAAGCAATGAGGAAAAACCCAATCAGGAATATTGGGATAGTTATGAAAGATCCCCAGGGAGTAAAACTGTTTGGCAGATAAAATATACTTGTGATTGCAACAATATTCCCTAAGCAACTACTGCTTCCCAGACCCAGTGCTAAAGAGTCTCATGTTCATCAACCTGTTCAAGATTCACATTAACCCTATGAGAGATTATCCCATTTTAGAGATGAGAAAAAGGAGGCTCTGAAGGGTTGACTTGCCCAAGATTAAACAGCTAATACACCTTGGTCTCCAAACACAGACGAAAGCTCCCACCGCCCCCATGAGAAGAGGGGTATCAGATGGGAGAAAGTGAGCTAAGAAGTTCCAGTAACTCCCCTCACTCACTCTCACCCTTCTTCTCTTCTTCTCCCTCTCCCCCCATCCATCAGCCAGTTAGCAGCATTTCTTTAGAATGAGAGCAGATTCCATGCAAACAGCTGCTCAATTCATCTTTCCAGAGGACCACTTGTCCATATCATTGTCCTACCCAAGGAACCCAGCAGCTTCTGTACCACCTAATGGTAAAAAGTCCCAGTGTCTTGTGTGGATAGTCAGAGTCCTCCTTAACTTGATCCTAACCCACTAGTCTGACATGAATCCTCCACAGGCACCCAAGTGGCCTGAATCAGCTTTGTTCACGCTTCCTTTGTTCCCCTTCCTGAAACGCCTTCCCTCCCACAGAATCACACGGGATGCTCTCCAGACTCACATGCCTGGACCCTGCTGCAGACCCACAGAACCAAAATCCCCAAGGGCCAGTCACTCCACCAGCCCGTAAGAAGCACTATCCTAAATCAAAGCCTGCCTCCATGGTCTAAGCCCAACACGAGCCCCAGTGACAGAACGGAATCTTCCCCACCCCACACCATAATGGCGGCTCCTACCTCTGAAATCCAGAAGCAATTCCCGGCAGTACCACCCTGTTGCCAATTAGATGCTACCACCTACCGTTATTTAGGGTTTTATACATTCACCTTGTCTCCTAAAGTAGATTATATTCTTCCTGAGTACAAGAAAATAGTCTTTTATTTCTTCATATACCCTGACATTTGTACACAGTTAGCCTCCCAAAAAATACTGTGCCTGTCATTGGCACTATGCACCCTGTGTCCACTGGGAATCATGAATGAGTCAGGCCCCAGGCATGAGAAGAGCAGACACATACATGGTGTGTCAGTCCCCCCAGCTCCAAGCATTCATGAGAAAGATCCATGTAACCTGGTTCTCTCAGTCCTACTCAGAAAGCATCTGGATGAGGATGGGTGGATGAGAACAGCCAAAACATTTTCAGCCATCAGTGATCATAACCACAAAAACATTTTTCACCAGAGGGGAAAAAGGCTACATATGACTAAGTACAGCCTTCCGATATCTGCTTATTGAAGATATTTCTGGTATTAAATTATTCCACTCTACTTTCCAAAAAAAATAATTTGCTTAACCTGAAGAGAATACAGTTCAGGTATAATGCCAAAAATTAGCCCCACCAAACTGCAAAATGCTTACTACAGAGAAAGCCTTGGTGAGTAATTGGAATTTTTCTTTCTTTGGCTTCGTTGATTTTTATCCAAAGCCATAAACATGATCTTCTCACATTTTCCCCACCAGATGGGAGTTCATCACCACATGTCACCTAGCAACCAAAACACCACTCTACAGCTACCCAGCTACCAAATTCGTTATACAGAATTTTCTTCTTCTATTAAACAATAAGGGGGGAAAGAGAGATAAGAGAATAAAACTTAACACAAGTGTTAATATGTGTTTGCTTCATAATCATTTTAAATAGGATGAGGGAAGTAGAAAGAAGGAAAGACTAAAGATTAATCTTAATCATTACCTAGCAATTTAAGAGGGAAAACTACAAATGGCCCCAGAAGATACTCACTCAGGCAACATGTGAGAGTCAAGTCTTGCAATCCAATGACTACACTTTGCATACTGCAAAACCTATGTTAATATCTAACTACTGAACTATGCATTGCACTTAAAGAGCATTTAAATAATTCCAGGAACCCCTGAGTCATCTTTGATTTCTTCCTCTCATTTATATCCAACCCCAGTGGTGTCATCACTATCCCCGTCTGAGAATCACCCTTCCTTCTCCAATTGGTAATCCCATGCTTACCCTTCAAAACTCAGTAACATGCCCCTTCTCTTTGTGATGACTTACCAGGCTCTTAAGAAAACTGCACTGCTTCTGCTCTACAAGGTCAGTGTGAAGCAACCGTCACCAATATTCAAGAACAAGGTTCAGATCTATCACCAACCAAAAAAACCAAACCCACTGTTGTCAAGTCGATTCCGACTCACAGTGACCCTACAGGACACAGGAGAACTGACCCATAGGGTTTCCAAGGCTGTTAAGTCTTTTATGGAAGCATACTGCCACGTCTTTCTCCCCCAGAGTGGCTGGCGGGTTCGCCCCGCCGACCTTTCGCTTAGTAGCCGAGTGCTTTAATAGATCTGTCACCAAGGCCTCTCAACTCCACCTACCTAACACATCAGACAGATCCTCTTCTATCCACTGCACCACACCACTCTGGTCCACACCACTACCCTTCCTCACCTGGAGGACCTCAGAGCCTCCTGTCCTAGACTCTTACAAACCATTTTCTATGAAGCAGGCTGGGATCCCCTGAATGTCCAGCACCCAGAATAGTGCCTTGTACCTATTAAATGCCTTAAAATTTGTGTGCAATGAATGAGTAACTCAACCAGACATTTTTTGTTTACTGACTTGTTTGGGAGATGCATTTGTATCTCCCCAACAGATCATTCAACCAATGTCCATTGTGTGCATGATGAAATAAGACTAATTTTAAACATGTAAAATTAGTAAAGTTGAAAAGAAATGTTTACCACCTTCTCCCTTCTCAGGAACCTAACCACACTGCATAGTATACATTACTGAATTCCTCTTTCCTTTCACGGCTTATTTTGTTGATTTCCAGAGTACATGGGCAACCATTACTGATTTAGAACACTGAGATCATAAACTGCATTCATATACAATCCTTCAAAATGCTAAACATGTTTAGAAAGGCTTTTCCCCCCTTGTCTGCTTTGCAAGATAAACAGGTGCCCTATTTCCACTAATTTTATTTGATTTTCCATAAAAGGGTTCAACCAACTACAAGGAACATTTTAGAGCTGTTAATAAAGTCAACATGTCAGGTTCCTAAACTTTCCCCAAAAATTATCTTTAATACACCAAATTTACGCTATTGTATTAGATTCTTTTTCAATACACACTTTAAAATAATAGGATGGAAGTTTTCTTTTTCTTAATTTTAGAACTGCAAGATGCCACACTGAGCTCTGAATGCACCCTCTGTACACTCACTTAGATTGGCAAAGCCACCTCCCTCATCTGTTAATCCAAAACCCACAGGAGCAACACCACTCAGCTGTCAGGAACAAATGGGGAAAACAAAAGCGTCGATGATGCTTTCCACCAAACGTTACCATACATATGCCAAATGAAGCATCTTCAGGTGCTTGAGAGAAACTTCAGCGTGGGCCGTTGTCAAACACAGACACAGCCGACAAAACAATTTAACAAAATGCCTTTTCACTTCTGACACATTGTAGAGGAATGCAGTTAAGTGGAAATAATGTTATCACTCCACGAAGAAAAAGGGAAATATACTCAACTCCGAAATCCGGCCCTGGTTCAGAAGTGCCGGCACCACATGGAACTAGTTCCAGATAGGTAAAAGCTGAGTTCCCAGTAGGAAAACTTTTAACTCAGTGAATGATTCAAGTGTTGCTCTTTTTTAAGCAGACCTGCACCAGAACCTCTTAATCACGGACATTCTCTGCTCAGCAAACGCTCGCGAGCGATTGGCAGCGGGTGTCCCCCTTTCGGACCGCCGTCCCGACCCCAAGCCAGAGACTCTCCACCCAGCCAGCACGATCCAAAGGGCCACCCCCACCCGCAGTCGGCAAGGAGAAAAAGGCTCTTCGCTTTGGTCTCCTTCCTCCACTTCTCATCTCCAAATCCAGAGGAAAGGAGGAGACAGAAGCAGTGCAACCCCTCTCCGTTGTATACGGAATAATTAAACTCTTCTCACAGCAAAAAAAGTTCCATTTTCCCCAGCCTTTGCCCGCAGGGCCTGAATCAGGGAAAGGCCTGGGGCTGGATTTCAACTGGCCGCAGCCACAGGCCCGGGAGAGAAGCGTCCCGCCAGCCTGGCCCCTGCGCCCTCGGTGCGCTTGATTTGGGGCTTTTGCTCCTTTTTACAAAGGTCCGGGGAGGCAGCCTGCAATCGGCGCCGGCCCGGGCGGCACTGCCCGCCTCTGTCCAGCGACCCTGCGTTGCAGCCGGCCGCTGCAGCGGCGAGCTGGGAGCCCCGAGGGGCGGCTGGGCAGCCGCGCTTGGCCCCAGGTGCTAGCGGGACAAGCGCGGGGTCCGGCCACGGCGCCCGCGCCCTCGCCGCCCCTGGCCCATGAGGCGGGTCCCAACCGCAGCCATGATGCGGTTCCCTCGGCTGCCCGCCTGTCCCACTCGCTCCGGCCGTCCCGCCCGGAGCTGAAAACTTTCCAGCCCGCCGGGCAACTCCAGGGCGGGGAGAACGCCGGGACACCGGGCCGAGAGCCCAGCCGAGGCTGGGCCGGCCCGCCGCACTTTCCCTTTCCACGCCTCTCCCCCTCCGCGTTCCCTCCTCCCCCTTTCCAGGAAGCGCCATATTGATCCTGGGCGCCTTCCCTCCTCCTCCTCCTCCTCCTCCTCCTCCTCCTCCTCCTGCAGCAGCTCTCGGCACCCCCCGCCCCTCCAGCTGCCCCGCGCGCCCGGCCCCTGGCCCTCACCTTGGCGATGGCCTTCCTGTAGCGGGTCACCGCTTGCTGGATGAGA
>NW_004444131.1:3253563-3276351 GCF_000243295.1 Trichechus manatus latirostris
TCCGCCCTCGCCTCGGCGTCCGCAGCCTCCGGCCACCTGTTCGGCGTCTCTGGCGCGCTCCGCGGCGGCGGCGGCTCAGGCTCTCTGGCGCTGACTCTCACTCGCGGCCGCTGGGGGAGGGGAGCGCGCAAGGGAGGAGGAGGAGGAGCAGCGCCGAGGCACAAAACACTGCTCACATGCGGCAAGGGGGAGGCGCGGCGCGGGCCGCGTACTCCGCGCCTTGGAGGCGGAGCGCGTTGCCACGGCCCAGCGCTCACCTCGTCCCCCTCCGTCCGGAGGGGCGTGGGCGGCGGCAGGACTGGAGGGGTGCAGCTGGACCCTCAACCCCGCACCCCACCACTGCAGGCTAGGGTTTTGCTTTTATATCCCTTTCCCTCGGCGGCGCCGCAGGAGGTGGGAGGCCGGGGCGCGGGGCGGCTGTGGGCTGGCAGCGCTGCAGCAGCCCCCTGTCACCCACCGACCCCCCAGCCTCGGCGCCACGCCCCTCCCTCCGTAGCCCCTTTCACCCACCCGAAGACACTTCGGGACTGCTTTCGCCCCTTCCAGCCCCTCCTTGGGGATCGCCAGTTCCACGCCCCCAGAGGTCTCTCCGAAGCCCCCTCCCCCTTTCTTTGTCACTTTTAATCCCCTTCCTCGGAAGGGAGTGTTTCGGTGCAGTAGTTTGTATGAAAAGCAGTTTACACTCGGCGCATCAGACTTAAAGCACGGAGATCGTTTTGAGAACAGTAACCACGTCCCCATGAGATGGGGACGGGGCTCTACCGGGATGTGCCAGTTGAGATTTTTCCTCTCGCGGATGGGTGCTGGCACCCCGAACGCCTGTCCGCGGCCCGCCCCCTGGCAGGGCGTCTGCTCTGGGTCGCTGGGCTGCGAGACCAGGCAGAGATTGTTATGCATTAAAAGCAAAAATTAATTTGTCTGCTCTGGGAGGAGATTGGTGAAGCTCTGACTGGGCCTGGTCTCTCTCCTGAGGCCACAATTTACCTTGAAGTTTCCTGTGACCCCCCTGATCACCCACCCCCTTAAATATGTAGAATTGTATACATCAGCAATTCAGATAGTTTTATTTGTTTAAAAATTCTGCAACATAAGCATCCTAACGCAAACCTATGAACAATATACTCAGAATGCCATGGGGAAAAACTGCAAAGGGATCCCAAGGATGTACTATGCGCTTAACGCAGGCACTTAAACCTCTGGCAGAGAAGGCAACTGCGTAATTAGTTACGTGCGGGAAATGAAACAATTTTGAAAAACATGAACCAAGTCAAGAAGAGTAACTGAAGCTCATCGCTGTCTTAGTTATAAGCTATGATTTCTTAAGAACCGTATTATTGTGTTTAAAGAATGACAAATGTCAGCGAAGATTCTTTGTTGAAGCTAGTCTGTCCCAAATCATCGTAAATTCTTTTCTGCCGGTTGTTTCTAGGACATGTAAACGCAGTAACAGCTCCCATGAGCTCAAGTGGAGAATTTCAGCATTTAGAGCAGGAATTGCTGGTTATCAACCAATACATCCAATTCCACCTCCCCTTTTAAAATAAGGAAACAAGACAAAATCCCTGCGTTTTCACTATCCCACACTGCCCCCGATACAGTGAAATTTGTTATATAAAAGCAGCACACTGTCATCTCACAGCCCTTGACCAACATTCAATTACCTTTCTTACCAAAACAGTGTAATTAGTAGGTGCTGTGTGTCGTCATCACCATTTGATCCCAAAATATTGACAAAGTGGTGAAGTTGCTAGCCCAAGGTCACAGAGAAATCTTGAGGCAGACCCAGAAACAGTCTTTGTTTCCTTCCACAGTCATAGGTAAGGTTGATCACGCTTCTCTTCTGTTTGGCTGCAGTGCTGAACATTTCTACCCAATAATTTAGTTTGTGACGGCAATATCTTAACCCTTGCTGAGGTCTTTTTGCTTCGTGTATTAATACTTGGGCCCAAGAAGGAGCCTGGGTAGCTCAGTCGGTAGAGCATCAGACTTTTAATACTTAGACCCAAACAGTGATTATAAATAATTATAGGTGTCGTTTCTGTTGTAATACATAGGGGAAGGGGGCAGGATATACTAGTTTAGAGTGGGGCTTCCTGAAAATAATTCTAATTGAAACGCAAGTTGAGGAATAGACAGAGTACAGCACACATTGCTCAGATCCTATATGTTCAGATCCTGATTCAGTCATTCACTAGTATCTTGGGGCTGGCACTCAATCCCTCTCTAGCCTCAGTTTTATCAGCTGGAAAATGGAGCAGATAATATTTGTCTCACAAATCATGAGGATTAAATAAAATACTTAAGCCCAAGGCTCAGAAAAATACGTGGACTGGAGATAAAACTAGTTACTGACCAGGCTAGAACTAGAAGCAAGAAAGTAGGGCTCTTGATTCTCAGGCTGTACTCGATTCACTTAAATTCAATTCCACACACATTTACTGAAGACCTTCCACATGGAAAGCATTGGCTAAAAGTCATTGTCGTTAGCTGTCGTGCAGTCAGCCCCCGATTCATGGCAACCCTGTGTTACAAAGTAGAACCGCTCCATAGGGTTTTCTTGGCTGTAATCTTTAC
The DNA here is from genome assembly GCF_000243295.1 of Trichechus manatus latirostris. NCBI lineage: Eukaryota > Metazoa > Chordata > Mammalia > Sirenia > Trichechidae > Trichechus > Trichechus manatus. Next base: position 3,256,138 of record NW_004444131.1, read on the forward strand.
AGAAGCAGTTCACCAGGCCTTTCTTCCATGGAGTTGCTGAATGGGTCAAAAATGCCAGCCTTTCCATTAGCAGCTGATCGCAAACTGCTTGCACCACCCAGGCCTCTGGCTAAGTATTACAACATTATAAAGATAAGTAAGAGTAAGGCAATCTAGTTTTTACAATACAATAGTTACTCTCGTAAGTACACTTCAAGACATTAAATATTAAGTGCTAGCAAAGTGTTTATGGTGGTAGTGGGGAGGGAGACGTGCCTTCATAATAGACACAATGTCAGAGTATATTTGTACCACTTTATTCACATCAATTTCTTCCACTATTCAATAATTAATACATATACATTAATTAATACATTAATTATATTAATAATTGATGAAGAATGAATGCTGTGTAATATTAGATACCAGACACTTTGGTGTCTTGAGTCACATTCATAAAATTTCAGGATAAATAGTGAACTTATTTCCACTATTATACTCTTCATGTAACATCTGACCATATAGATTAGGGCTGGGACACTTCCATGTCTGTGAAATGGTCAGCTTGACCAAATTGCTTCCAGCCTGAGGTGAGTGGAAAAAGCAAACCCAGTGCCACTGAGAAGCAGATTTTTTAACTCAAAGTCACCAAAGCCAAAGGTTAAATGTTACACAAATATTTTTCATTAGTTTTTTTTTTTTAATTCTGCGTATTTCAGGTCAAAAATTATGACCTCTTATCTTACTTGTACTTCTCTTTTACAGTTGATTAATTCAATTGGTTTTGAATACCCTAGACAGTTCTAAGAATTAATTAAACTCCATCTGGGTTTTGGGGCCTATCTGCAAATGGGCAGGTGTGACCTCATGCACTATAACTTCAACTATATCTAACAGCACTCAAGTGCACCATGAAATAAACACATATGTGTACAGAGATGGTATTGTATAACCCAGTGTCTCCCCTGTAGTATGTTAATAATTAAGAATACAGAAGACATTTACAGGGTTTTTTTTTTAATTCAGGAATATTTTGAAGATTATTGAAAGTTATCGTTGTAGTTTTTCACACACATATTGAGCGCTTATAATGTTAATCTCATATGCCTGTTGTTAGCTGCCATCAAGTTGATTCTGATTCATGGCAACCCCATGTGTGTCAGAGTAGGTCTGTGCTCCGTAAGGTTTTCAAGGCTGTGACCTTTCAGAAGTGGATCACCAGGCTTGTTTTCTGAGGTGCCTCTGAGTGAGTTCGAACTGCCAACCTTTTGGATAATAGTCGAGCACTTAACTGCACCACCTAGGATTCCTATGCCTAGCCTCACACACACACACACACACACACACACACACACACACAAACTGTTACTGTTAAGTTGATTTTTGACTCATAGCAACACTATATATTTGCCCCATAGGGTTTCCAAGGCTGTAATCTTTACAGATGCAGACTACCACATCCTTCTCCTGCCGAGCAGCTGGTAGGTTCCAACCACTAACCTTTCATTTAGCAGCCAAGTGCTTAACCATTGTGCCACCAGGGCTCACAAGTTCAGTGTGATGGAAGAACTAGCTCACTCATTCACCAAATAGTCATTGTCCACTTGCTTTATGTCACGTACCGCACTTTAGGCTGGGTATATAAATTCCTCCCTCAAAAGATGCACAGTCTGACATGGGTTTCAGATATGTCAACAGACAGCTACATAAGAGTACAATAAAACCACCAAAAACCAAACCTGTTGCCGTCTTGTTGATTCCAACTCATAGAGACCCTGTAGGACAGAGTAGAACTGCCCCACAGGATTTCCAAGGAGCAGCTGGTGGATTCAAACTGCCAACCTTTTGGTTAGCAACCGAGCTCTTAACCACTGCGCCACCAGGGCTCCCAGAGTACAATGGGTGCTACATATTGTGGATAGTAGAGGTGCGGAAAGGACATGTCCCACTCCTTCTTGGAGAGAGGAGAAGGGGAGAGGAGGAAGCAGGCCATCTAGAACAATAATATTGTCCAAGACAAATCTAATGCAAACCACATTTATAATTTTGAAATGAAATTAATTTTAATATATTTTATTTAACCCAATATATCCTAATTATTATCATTTCAACATGTAATTCATTTTCTAAAAATTATTAGTGGGTATTCTACATTCTTGTTTCCCTACTAAGTCTGCATGATCCACTCTGTAACTTATCCTGACAGCACATCTCACTTTGGCTCAGCCACATTTCAAGAGCTCAGTAGCCACATGCGGCTACTGAGTTGAGCAGCACACATCTAGAGGAAGGAATCACGGACGGCTGGAAGCCACATCCACCATCGAGAAACTGACTCATGAATGGCTTGACCTCCTGGAGGAGAGAGACTATTATTCATAGTGCTTCCCCAGAACCTCTCTCAACGTCTGACACGGTAGTTACTCATTAAGTGTTTGATGAATGCATGAATGAGTAAAAGAATGAATGAATGTGGAGGAATGGAGGAAAAGATGACCTCTTGACACGGATGTGAGTCGCACAATATTATAGCTGTGTTTTAGGGTAAGATGCAAAAGTAGAGGGAGATGGGAACCGCCCGGAGGGTCAGCAGTGCTTCCCTATCGTGCAGCTTTAAACACAAATCTCACAACAGCAGTTGTTCTAATAAAGCATGAGCCCATACGAACTCTAAGAGTGAGAATAACTGCCTAAGAAGGAAGAGGAAAGACACAAGAAGAGAAAAGACTAAGAGGGAGGAGGCGCCTTAATGACGACCAAACCTGCTGAAAGCAGTCATCAGTCGTGAGAAGCACAGGGGAGTGACTTGATCCAGTTGATTGTGCAGGGCAGGTTAGGCCCTGCCAGACTTCTCAAGCCTTCTCCTCTGCCCTTTGCATCTAATGCTCTTGTCTTGATCCTAGAGGCTTATGTAATACAAATGCTCCCTGACTCACCAGCCTGTGGTTACAGGATGGGGTCATATTTACTTTTATGCCCTGACCATACATATCCAAGTCCCCACATGCCCAAACATAGAAGGAAAAAAAAAAAGTCAGCAAGTCGATTCCAACTCATGCAACCCCGTGTGTGCAGAGTAGTTTCATGGCTGTGGCCTTTCAGAAGCAGATCACCAGGCCTTTCTTCTGAGGCACTTCTAGGTGGGTTTGAACTGCCAACCTTTCAGTTAACAGCTGAGCACTTGCATTTGCATCACTCAGGACTTCTGCCCAAACACCTTCTTCAAAATATTCCAGGGCTATTTTTTTTCCTGTATCAATATTTAATATTTTATTGTGTTTTAGGTAAAAATTTACAGAGCAGATTAGTTGCCCATTCAACAAATTGTGCACATGTGTTCCATTGCAGTATTTGGCATCCCCACACTGTGTCCAGGGCTGTGTCTTTATGGTCTCCAGGGAGGTTCCTTAGAGTGTCCTCAATCAGTCCATCAACTACCGTCACTAAAGTGCTCACCACGTTCTTGCTTTCCTGTTCCAGTTCCCAGAAACTGCTTGAAGGTGTGTCACCAAGGCCAGGCTGACAGTGCCCATCCTGACAAAATGAGGGTCCAGGCTGACAGTGCCCATTCTGACAAAATGAGGGTCCAGGCTGACTGTGCCCATTCTGAGTGCTCCTATCGTCACTCAACCTCAGAACGCCAGAAAAGACCTGGGTTCCTTCCTGAGAACAGTCTCCTGCCATCCTTTTGGCTTTCACTGTGGTCCACCACTCAGAGCCCAGGCCCCCAATCAAATTCTTTCTTTCCCAGGCTCTAACAGAGCCCTAGGGGTGCAGTGGTTAAGAGCTACTAGCCAAAAGGTCAGCTGTTCAAATCTACCAGCCGCTCCTTGGAAACCCTATGGAGTAGTTCTGCTCTGTCCTTTAGAGTCACTAAGTAGTAATCTACTCAATGGCATTTGGGGTTTTTTTTGGTCCTGGGCTCTAAAGTCAAAGAATAGGAACTGTGGATGAAGCCCATAAAGATCAGCCCACCACAGCACACAGCAGGGAAGAGGAGGGCTGAGTGAATCCGCAGGGGCCGGCACAGCTTGTGATGTTAACACTCAACTGAGCTGCTGCAGACAAATCTGCAAGAGGGCCCAGATAAAATAGTCTGAGCCCCCTGCTTTCTGATGGTTCAGCTTGACCAGAGGCAGAATTTAGAGAATTCTAAGGTGTTTCCACATGCATCTTAATAAACTCCAGTTCTTTCAGCTGAACCTTTGAAAACAAAGTTCAAAGTCAAGTTCTGTGATGAGGCTTAGAGGGCTTGCTTTCAATGTTGCTGGGGAAACCAGAGGTGCAGGTGGTGAGGTTGTTGTTATTTGTGGAATTTCAGGCTCTAAACCAGAATTCTTTGCTGGGTAGAAGGTCATTTTGCCTTCTCTCTGAGGTGGCCATGTTTTACCCTAAACATAAGGCAATGAAAGCTTTTTTCTTTTTACCTCTAAAAATCTTTGAGGAAATGAGATGGGGTTAGGAGCAGATCAAGGAGACTTTTTTGAAGTAGTTTCTTAAGTAAAATTCTCTTCACCCAGACAACACTTAACGTTTGGTGATTGTGACTGATAGAGCGGAAAGGATGAAATGAATTCACATACAGCCTAACACCAGCACTGAGATAATCTCAGCTAAAAGGACCTCTGGTAAGAAGACATGAATCAGCTTTTAAACACTCTTCAACAAATGTGGCTAAGCAGTTTCATTCAGTAAAGAGAAAAAGAACAAAGCCCATTGAGGTTGATAATTGGAACAATATACTTTTTGCTTGAACCTGTGAAGGTTGAATGGTTTAAATTCTCAAATCCTGAAACAATCAGGATGAGTCAAGGAAAAGCTTTAACTGTAGTCAGCATGGTGGAATTAAATGAGCCATCTGAGACCATCTCTCGGTGTCTCCATGGTCTATGGAACTACCTGGTTGCCAGCCTTATAGCCTCATCAGTGCCGCCCCAGCCCATCCCAGTCAGGGAAGTCCTCTTCCCCAGAAGTCACCAGAGCTGGAACCTGATGATGTCCGAAGGGAGTGAGTGGTTGGGACATCACTTCCCAATGAAACCCAGTGCCCGGGCCCCTGGCATTCTCGGAAAGAACTCAGGTATGCTGGACCAGTGCACATTCAACCCTACAGATTCTCTTTGTTGTTGTGTTATTCATTGCTGTGGAGTCAGCCCCCGATTCATGTTGACCCCGTGCACAATGGAACAAAATGCTGCCCAGTCCTACACCATCCCCATGATGGGTTTCAGGTCTGACCATTGTGATCCAGAGGGTTTTAATTGATTGATTTTTGAAAGTAGATCACCAGGCCTTGCTTCCTAGTCCATCTTAGTCTGGAAGGTCTGCTAAAACCTGCTCAGCATCACAGCAAGATGCAAGCCTCCGCTAAAAGAAGGATGGTGGCTGCACATGGAATGCATTGGCCAGGAATCAAACCTGAGTCTCCCACATGGAAGGCGAGAATTCTACCAGTGAATTTTCCTGATTTTATATGGTTGACTCACCCTTCCTCCCTCTGTCAAGTTACTCTGCTAATCTAGGAGTTCATTTCAAAAGCTCTCTCTGATGCTTGGAATTTCATCTGCTTAGAGTCTAAGCGGAGGCTGCGTGTTTTTTCAGCTGGAGAGGTTTAGTTGGATAGAGCAGAATTCAGTGGGACCACAGTCCCCGGTACAGAACCCAAAGACGCAAGAAGTCTTTGTGCTGACAAAGCAGCAACAACAAAGCTCCTTGCCATAGACTACACTGCCCCAGTTCAGCCCTTCTCTCAAGTGTGTTATCTGGTAAGCCAAACCATGTCATTTCTCTGCTCAAAACTCTGCAATTCTTTCCATCTCATTCAGAGACTAAACCAAAGTCCTTATAATTATTTACAGGGTCTGCATGACCTAACCTCCATCCCCAAGCCTTTCTTTTATTCTCGCAAGTTCACTCTGTTTCAGGAGGTCTAGGGTTGGGACTGAGAGTTTGAATTTCTAACAAGATCCTGGGTGATGCTGTTACTGCAGATCCGGGGATTATACTTTGAGAACAACTGCTGTAAACTAACAATCATTATAAGAACACAATTCAAGATGCTAGAATACAAGCTGAAGAAGGGCAGAGATTTATATTCATTTTGTTCATGGCTATATCCCCAGGGCCAAGAACAGTGCCTGGCACATAGTAGACACACAATAAATACTACTCAAATCAACTATAGAATGGCATGCAAAATATTATGGGAGCTGAGAAGTGGAGAAGTATCCCTGCAGAAGGATTTTGATGGCAGCTTCACAGAGGAGTTAACACTGGAAGATAAGTAGGAGTTTTCAAAGAAGAGAAGGGTGTTCTAGCCAGAAAACACAGCACATGACATGGCATGGAGATGCAAGAGTATGGCATGTTTGAAACACAAAAATCTCCACTTGTTATTCCTTCTCCAAGGCCCTGGTCACTTCACTTCTGACCGTTTCAGCCCGTGGGGACTTTGTCTCCTTTCAGATTATGACAACAAAGTCAATATTGTCTGAACTTGCCTGGTGGTAAGAATCACCCAAGGCCCCACGTTACACCTAGTGAATCAGAATCTCGAAGGGACAGTCATGGGAATCTGTGTTTTTAATCAGCGACCTAGGTGAGTCTTAGCATCAGTCCATATTGCCTTAAGAGGGACCTTAAAATTTTAAAGTATTTTAAAATAAAATATAAAATATAAAGACTTCACTGTAGAGGTGTATTAGTTTTCTATTGCCGTGTAACAAATTATCACAAAATTAGTGGCTTGAAATAAGCCACTAATAAGAAATTACATAATATGTGTTATGAATTGAATTGTGTCCCCCCAAAATACATGTTGGAATCACCTGTGGCTGTACCTGTGGATGTAATCTCACTGGGAATAGAGTTTTCTTTGCTATGTCAGTGAGGCCATATCAGTGTAGGTCTGTCTTAAATGTAATCACTTTTGAGAAATAAAGAGAGCATATTAGGCACAGAAAAGCAAGCACAAATGGGGGAAAGATAGGTGCCACGTGGAGATCACCAAGGAACTGAGTAATCCCGTGGTTATGGAAGCTGAGACAAGAATCTTCCCCAGAGCAGAAGGAGCCTTCCCCTAAAGCCAGCACCCCAGAATACTGGCAAGCAAGCCCAAAATAAATGACATCCCCATCTGGTGTTGTGTAATTGAAATCAAGTCACAACAAATGTCAAGAGTACACGTGATAGAGAATAAAATGTCTCAAAAATTTCAAAATGAACATTGAATGCAACCTGAGAGGTGGCCATGGGAAGTGAGGAGTATGGTCCTTCTCATTCTGTTGCAATTTGTGTGCATATGCGCATGTGTGCACGTGTACATGTGAGTGCACACCTGTACACATATGTGTGTATGCATGTGTGTGTGTGTGCAACCTCCCTTTGCTTCCCTGGGTCTCTGCTCAGTCCAACAACAATATGGAACCCAGAACAACTGCCTTTCTTCCCCGTGTCCTAAGGGTGGTTGTCTTAGTCATCTAGAGCTGCTATAACAGAAATACCACAAGTGGGTGGCTTTAACAAAGAGAAGTTTATTCTCTCACAGTCCAGTAGACTACAAGTCCAAATTCAGGGCATCAGCTCCTAGGAATGCTTTCTCTTTCAGCTCTGGAGGAAGGTCCGTGTCATCAATCTTCCCTTGGTCTAGGAGCTCCTCTGCACAGGAACCTCAGGTCCAAAAGACGTGCTCTGCTCCTGGCACTGCTTTCTTGCTGGTATGAGGTTCCCCTGTGTCTCTACTCACTTCTCTCTTTTATATCACAGAAGAGATTAGCTTAAGACACTATCCAATCTGGTATACTTCATCAGCATAACTGCTGTTAATCCATCTTATTACCTCATAGTGATAGAGTTTACAACACATAATGAAATCATATCAGATTACAAAATGGTACACAATCATACAATACTGGGAATCATGACCCAGCCACGTGGACAGATATTTTGGGGGGACACAATTCAATCCATGACAGTGGTGCTGAGAGTAATTCAGGCTGTGATTCCCACTGAGGGAGCACAGAGGCAAAACACCTGAGTCTTATAGTGAAGCAGAGAACTACCAGACAAGTCTTGTCAAAGTATAGGGTTTTTGGAGATGGAAATGAAAGCTATTTTGAGGTAGTTGACAATGGTGGGCCTTTCGTGTTAACATTTTGACTTTTATCAGGAGTCAGAGAGGAGTCTCTGAAGGACGTGGAGTACAACGGTGGGATAGTCAATGTGTCAGGTGGGAAAATGAGTTTGATCAGGTGGGGATGTCTCCTCGCCTCACCATCCTGGCAAAGCAGTAACCAACAGCAATTCTACAGGGAACCCAACAGCTAGGATTTCAGATCTCTGGTCTTTCTTATCTGCCCACCTCACCCCACCCCCCTACACACCCTGAACAGAGCTTCTCCTTGAATGCAGCTGGTGGGCCTGTGGGCAGCTCCTCCGCATCCAGTTCTGCCCACTCTGCTGCCCTCCCAGTCCTGCCCACTGCCCGTCACTGCCTCGTTGATGTTCCCAGTGTCTCCACTGTACTGTGACGCTATGGCTCTCCCCTTCCCCGCCTTGGCAGCCCTGAGCGTGCTTACCCTGCTTTCTCTCCAAGACACTCAGAAGCTTTCCACAGGGACCTAAGGGTGCTCAGAGCCAGAATAAGTGTGGCTATGTAGGCTGTAACACTGAAGCCAGTCCCCCTGATCCCTCTGTTTGGTCCCTCCCCAGTCCAGGAAGGGTGTTCATATTCCTTCTCTCCCCAAACCCTCGCAGCGGTCAAGTGCCCCCAAAGCTGGTGCCTTAGCCATCTCCCTCCCTCTCCTGACAACCAGCATCTCTTTTCTGCTTCTACATAACCATATTTCACATGCTCCAAAGGCATTCTTATTGACCCTTGGATCTTCTGGGAAAAATTCATGCATTCATTCAACTTCTACTGGGCAATTAGTACTTTGCCAAGCACATTTTGTCACCCATCTGCCAGTATGTCATACTGTGGTGGTTTGCATGTTATTATGATGCTGGAAACTATGCCACCGTATTTCAAACACTAGCAGGGTCAACCATGGTGGACAGGTTTCAGAGGAGCTTCCAGACTAAGACAGACTAGGAGGAAAGGCCTGGTGATCTACTTCCAAAAATTAACCAGTAAAAACCTAATGGATCACAACAGAACATGGTCCAGCTCACTTACTTTGGACACATCATCAGTCAGGATCAATCGCTAGAGGAGGACATTATGTTGATGAAGTAGAGAGCCAGCCAGGGTGAGGGAGACCTGTGGTGAGATGCACTGACACAATAGCCACAACGATGGACTGGAAAATGCAGTGACTGTCAGGATGATGCAGGACTGGGCAGTGTTTTGTGATGTTGTACGTGGGATGACCATGAGTCGGAGCTGACTGATGGCAGCTATCTGTCTCTATGATAAGTAATGGTGATAAAAAGGTAAGACAACTCTGCCCTCAAGGATGTTCCTTTCTTGGGAAGAGGAGGCAGAGATGCAGGTAAATAGGCCATTATTATATAGTTTACCATGGGAACATAGAGGCCAGGAACCTCTGTGGTCAGAGATGGTCGTAGAAAGCTTCTAGAAAGGAGTAATTTAAAAATGGATGGGTGGCACTGACTGCTCTGACCAGGATCACAACAAAGGGTTCTGGACAGAGCCGAAGAAGGATGTAGAGCATAATTCTAACTCACAAAAAAAAAAGACCAGATTTACTGGCCTAAAGGAGACTGGAGAAACCTCGAGAGTATGGCCCCCAGACACCCGTTTAGCTCAGTGGTGAAGTTACCTCCAAGGTTCACTGTTCAGCCTGGGAGTGGACAGCCCCGTAAAACCAAATGAGACTAACGAGGTACAGGAGTCCAGTGACAAGGGCCAGAAGGCAGAAGGGGACAAGGAAGCTGGTGATAGGGAACCCAAGGTTGAGTAAGGATATTGTTGATGTGTTGTGAGATTGTTAACCATTGTCATAGGGCAACATTTGTAATAACTGTTAAATGAGAAACTATTTTGTTCTGTAAGCCTTCATCTTAAGTGAGAATAACAGCACAACTGGAAGAGCGTAGTCAATGTCACTGAACTGATTGAACTGTGTATGTAGAAATTTTTGAAACAGTGTATCTTTGGCTATGTGTATTTTCACCAAAAAAAAAAGGTTTGAGAATTTAGAGGGTTAATATGTTGTGGGGTTGTTAACCAATGTCATAAAACAACATGTGTACTACTGTTTCATGAGAAACTATTTGTTCTGTAAGCCTTCACCTGAAGTACAATAAAATATATTTAAAAAAAAAAAAAAATGGATGGGTGGCAGCGAGCCACTTAGGAAATTACACTTTTGAACCAAGAGCAGTGGGTGGCAATGGGAATGGATCATGGACAGATCCATGAGTTCCTCTAGGAGAGAATCAAAAGGACTTACAAATGATTAGGTACAGAATAATTGGAGAAGGAGAAATCAAAGATAACTGAAGTTTGATACTGTGATACTAGAAAATTTATGGGATCATTGACAAATTTAGAAATCAGCAGGAATATCAGTTTGAAGGTGGGAAAAAAAGGTGAGGCATTAAAGATATAAAGATTCCAATATTTAGAGGAAGGAAAGTGGAATATAAGTGCAGAAGAGTACTGTTAACGTAAGCTATGCTAATATGACTTGATGATCTCATGTCCACTAAGGTGCCATATACGGTACATTGCGAATGGGCTAGGAAAATACTTCCTGGCACCTAAATATCTTCGCATACAGCGTTTGGTGTTGTGAAATGAAAAGACTACGGGACTTAAAGCCAGAAGACCTGAATTTTGAGCCTTCTGTTCACTGGCAGTGTCGTTGGCCAAGTCAAGCAACCAAGAATTAGGACGCTCTGTTTCTACATCTGCGCAGTGTGAATAATTCAAATACATACCTCTAGGGTTGCTGCAACAATCAAATGAGATAATTAAAATGAAAATGTTTTGTAAAATGTAATGCACTCTCCAAATGTTCACTAGGATTATTGCTAGTTCATTTTTCAGCTTGCTCTCTTTCTCGCCAATCATGTTTGACCCATGTCACTGAAACGTCCCAATGGCATGATTTTTTTTCCCCTAATGTTTTAGATGCTCACACATATCATCATGGCTTTTCTGATGACAAAAGTAATCATGCTCTGTTTATAAAATCCAAACATAATGGAAACAGATAAGAGAAAAAGTAGATGACTCCTATGACCCCAGCCCTAGAGATAACCAGAGTTTAGCATACCCGCTCTCTGGAGGTCTTACCTTGTTTATGAAACCAGTCTTTCCATCAAGCACAACAAAGGAATATAAGAGAAACTCAACTTTATTTTTGTTTCCCCCGTCACTTTAAAGTTTATTCAGAGGGAAAATTTTCCTCTGCTGCGGGCTGAAAATTTGGCAGGTGCCACAATTTTATTGTTCAGTGTTTAGATGCTAGACTGTCCTACAAAATATAGTCTCAAATTAGAAACTCAGTATTCAGTCCAAGATTTTACTCATCAATTCAGTCTTCATTCAAAGGAAAGACTTCTCCTCTCCTGTAGGCAGTGTAGAGGCTGGTGGTGCAGTGGTTAAGAGCTCGGCTGCTAACCAAAAGGACAGCGGTTTGAATTCCACCAGCCGCTCCTTGGAAACCCTATGGGGCAGTTCTACTCTGTCCTATAGGGTCACTATGAGTTGGAATCGACCCAATGGCAATAGGTTTAGTTTTGGTTTTGGTAGGCAGTGGGGCCTGGTTTTCTTTCCCTTTATTTACCCTCTTCTTCACTTGCTCCCTTGGTACAACAAGTGAGATGGGAAAGAGAAGTGAGGGGACTGACAGGGACCTTAGTGTTTGGCTGCTGAGTGCTAGTGCTAGTGCTTAGTGGTCTCTGGGCTGACTGGTGCTTAGAGTCAACGCTTTCTTTCTGAGGTGTTTCTGAGGGAAGTCTGGAGATTTCCTGCTAGGCCTCAGGAGGCCTGGGTGATGCCTCCTCTTTAGCTGGCTGCAGCCCACTTCAGCCCTTGGACCTGTGAGGCCACTTCTCACTCACTCTCTCACTGATGGAAGCCCCTAGCCCACCTCGGCCAGCCTTTTGGACTTAAATTTAACTTAACATGGCTCCATGTGGGCTCTCTCTCCCTACTGACCCAGGATCTGCAAGAGACAGTAACGCATTCCTCATCCATCAGTGAAGTCACTGGTGGACACAGCCTTCTCAGATGCAACCATCCACTCTCTCTTTGCCCAGCCACAAGCCACTTTAGCTTTCTCAGACATAAATTAGGCACCAATCCATGGTGTTCTCAAACTTCAAGGGACACATACCAAGCTCTGCAAGGATTCTTTCGGCCTCGGATAAGGGACACAGCACTTCTCCACTCCACGTCCTTGAGAGCAGAACTCTTCAAACATATTTTCTTACAAACCCTTCTATCTCCACTTTCTTATTTTCTCAAAATGGCAAGAGATTTAAAGGGTCCCAGAACCAGTTTTCAGTATTTACTTGGAAGGTTCCTCCAGGGCAGGCTGTCTCACAAATCATCGTATCTTGATGATTTCAGTTGAAACTTATATTTTAACATCTGATTCCATATATAAGTATGTATGTGTAAATGTAATTTTTAAAAAAATTTAATCATATTACAGATACAGTTTTACAATTCATTTTTTTCACTTAATATACCTTGGACATCTTTGCATGTCAGTACAAATAGATCTGCTTTTGGGTGGGTTCAAACACAGATTTTCATAATTAGTCTAGGTAGCACATATCACATAGATGTAAAGGGATTTTGTTGTGGTTTAAGATGATACTCCTGGAACACAAAGGTCATCTCACCTAGTTTTTGGTCTTCAACAGCAGCAAAGGAGATGGTGCCTGGCTGGCAGCAGGAATAGGCTTGGAGGGTGGGTGGTAGGTGGTAGACGGGGAGATTGGAGATGGCATGACAGCGTTCCCTGAAGGGCTGTGGTTAGAACTGCTGCTCCCCAGAGCTACGCCCCGGTTGCCGGGAGTGCTCTGAGAATTTAAATTATGGGATGGAAAATAAAGGTACAATCCTCCCACCTTCTCCCAGGTCCTAAATCCATCTCATCATTGTTTAATGACCTCAATGCATCTTTAAAAAGTACTTTCGTCCTTCAAGACCTTCCAGTCTTTCTTTTCCCCTTGATGCTTGGGGTCAGGGGGAAGAGGAGGAAATGCTAGTAATCGAGATTAATGCTGAAGCAGGAGGGAGGGCGGTATTCCAGAGGAATATGGAACATAAGAAACCTGAATAGAATTGTATACATGAAAAATGTTGAATTGGCAAATGTTGTGTTATACGTATTTTTACAACAACAACAAAAGTTACAATAAGAAATAAAATGAAACCTGAACAGGGCAAAGTGGGAAAGGAAGCAAAAACAAATAGTTTCTTTCTAAATCATTCTAATTCCTTCCTCTCTTTCTTCTTCCATCCACTTCCACCCCACCACTTCACATAAAGGTGGGCAAGATATTATCTTACCTCCACAGTTACCTAGCTTGTTGTTAGTTGCTGTCCCGTTGATTCCGACTCATGGTGACGCCATGTGTGCAGACTAGAACTGCTCCATAGGGTTTTCAAGAATGTGAAGTAAAGCACCAGGCCTGTCCTCCGAGGCACCTTTGGGTGGGTTCAAACCATCAACTTTTGGCTGGTAGTCAAGCAGTTAATCTACATAGCTTAACCAAAAACCAAACCCATTGCCGTCAGGTCAATTTCAACTTCTAGAAACCCCATGTGACAGAGTAGAACTGGTTTCCAATGCTGAAATCTCTATGGAAGCTGACTGCCACATCTTTCTCCTGCAGAGCAGCTGGGTGGGTTTGAACTGCCAACCTTTCTGTGAGCAGCCAAGCGCTTAACCACTGCACCACCGGGACTCTTCCTACATAGCTTAAGGAAGCAAAAATTTTCAAATGGGCCACTAATGAAGCAAATTCACAGTCACTATAATATCTCCTCCTACTTAATATTCGTGTCTCTATCCTGGTGCAGCTCATCGATGTCATTAAAAGTCTTTAGCTATCTGATTGTCAGGAGTTGCAAACATCCAACACAAATTATGCACACGGTGAAATTGCAGTCCTCTGAAATAGGTAGGTTTTCACAGAAGCAATGCTGTAGAACTGCTCTAATAACAGACAAAGCTGTTGACCAGTGAGGCTAAAATTGAAGAGAAAATCTGCAAGGGTGATGCAAGATAGATGCTTCCAAAAAAGAATTATTTGAACATCAAAGAATTAAGAAAGAACCCAGGGAAAGCTGATAAAGCTAGGAAATATTTTTGTAAAAAGAGTTATTTTTATGATTGGACTGTAAAATCAACCATGAAGCAAAGGATGCTGTATTATATAGTTTTGTCAGAAAAATTCACCTCCCCTCCAATAAATAATTCATGCGTTCTCGGCTTATTCTAAAACTATGCGTGTATTTATAATATGATATAAACGTTCTTGAATGTAAATTTTGAATGTAAAATTTTAAAAGTTTTCCACACTTTTTAGTTTCATTTTTCTAAATAAATCTCAATCAGATGCTTAAAAAATTAACATGAAATTTTGTTCCCCATTGGAACTGGATTCCATTTAAGTGGGCCTTTTACTCTCCGATAATAGCGGCCTTTTGTGTGGCATACATGGGCGAAGAACAGCATATTTTTAAAGTTTAGTAACTGATCATTTCCCAAGTTGATGTTAAAAATGGAAGAAATGCTTTTTCAATCAAGGGTCCAATCCAATAAAGTTCTTATTCCCTGGAGCTCTTCCTGACCCAGATAGGCAGAAATTCAGTAAAAGTCTTAGCTTTCCACAAACACTTTTCATCAACCAACCAGCAGTTCCATTTTTGAGCATCTTTTCTGCAAACTGAGCTGTTAGAGAATTATAAAGGAAATATAAAGAAGTAAAATGCACAATTCTTGTCCTCAAGCAGATTGCAATGCAAACTTGCACACACACAGACTTATTTATGAACTCCAAAGAAAGAGCCTTTAGAAAATATAAATAACCTTAAACACAGCTTGCTTGTCCTCCACAGATCATATTTATTCCCACAGGACTTTTTTTGTTTCAGGCAATGGGTTGTATGTTAAAATAGCAATGATAACCATTTTAGTTATGAAAGAGAAAACTTAATAATTTCAAACAGGGAAAAACGAAGCAACTTCTAAATTTAGCCGACGGACAGTGTGACAGTTTCCCTGTATCTTGGCAACCATCATACATGACTAAGCCAAGGTGAGCTGTGGTCAAAGCCCCAGGGGATGGGGTATTCAGGGAAGCGCAGGGTGGGTGAGCGTCTAAACGAGGGCTTGTCAAATCTGAGTCTGGGCATCACTTGGCAATCAAGGCAGTTTGGTGCCAACCAGTCTGAATTTGGACTCTTAATCTGTCACCTATTAGTCATGGGCAAATTAAACTCTCTGGCCTCAACTTCCTCACTTGTAAAAATGGAATAATAAAATTGTCATTGAGGTGTTGTTTTTTGAGCGACAAAGCAAATAAAGCAGGACAGTGCCTGACTTATAGAAAGGGCTTAGTAAATGATTGTTCTCTTACCGTCATCAAACGATGTTATGTAACCAAGCTTTTCCATCCTACTACTTGTGAACATTTGGATTGTTACCAGTGTTTTGCTGTAATGAACAAGGCTGTTATGAACTTCTTATGTTTGGCTCCTGGTGCATATTTGCAAGAAATACTCCAGGATATATTGCTTAGAAATAGAGTTTCTTAGTCATAGGTTCTGCCCATGTTAGCTTCACTTAAAAAAACACAACCAAACCCGCTGCTGTCGAGTCGATTCCAACCCATAGCGACCCTATAGGACAGAGTAGAACTGCCCCACAGGGTTTCCGAGAAGCGTCTGGTGGATTCGAACTGCCCACCTTCTGGTTAGCAGCTGAATGTTAAACACTACGGCACCAGGGTTTGCCAAATTGTTGTCCAAAGTGGTCGCACCATTTTATATTGTGACCACAGATATCTGCAAATTTACATTTCTCCACATTCTATCCAACTCTTGGTGGAGAGACTTTTAATTTTTGGGTGGATATGAAATAGTATCTCACTGGTGGCTCTAATTTGCATTACCTCGATTACTAAATGAGACTGAGCATCTCTTCACATTTTTATGGATCACCCTTGTTTCCTTTTCTGGAAAGTAGCTTTTAATGCCTTTTGCCCATTTTTCTTTTGAGTTGTTTGGCTTTTCCGTATTGATTTGTTTAATTAATTTATATATTTTTTGGGTATTAATCCTTTGTCAATAATATATATTGCAAATGTCTTTCCCAATTTGTGGCTTGTCTTTTCAACATTTTTAAGTTGTTTTTTAATTAACAAGCATTTTAAATTTTACTGTACAGTAGCTGAATTTGTCAATATTTTCCTTTATGGTTAGTTCTTTTTGTGTTATGCTTTAAAAATCGTACTTATCCAAGGTCATAAATTTATTGTCCTAATTGTCTTCCAAATTTTTTCATTGTTTTGCTTTTCAATTTTAAGTCTTTAATTCCTCAATAATAGAATTTTACTGTAAGAAAGAGCAATCAAATTTAATTTTTTTTCTGTATGGATAGCCAATTTGTTAAATAGCACTTATTAAATAGTACATCCTTTTTTCACTGATCAGCAATGCCTGCCCGGTCACTAATCAGGTTTCCATATTTGCAATGAGTCTGTTTCTAGGTCTTCTATTCTCTTCTGTTGATCTTCCTATCCCTGTGACAATTCCGATGATCTCTGTCTTAGTTATCTAGTGCTGCTATAACAGAAATACCACAAGTGGATGGCTTTAACAAGCAGAAATTTATTCTCTCATAGTTTAAGAGGCTAGAAGTTTGAATTCAGGATGCCAGCTCTGGGAGAAAGTCCTTCTCATCAATCTTCCCCTGGGTCTAGGAGTTTCTCAGCTCAGGGGTCCTGGGTCCAAAAGATACACTCCGCTCCTGGCCCTTCTTTCTTGATGTCTCCCAAAAATATGTGCATCAACTTGGCTAGGCTACTATATTCTCCTTGGTGATAGAAACAATGCTGGAGATGGTGTGATATAATTTTACAAGACCAATGACTTCTTCATTGCAAATACTTTTTCTCACTAGCATAAACGGCAACTATACACATGGACCTCGCCTGATGGAATACACACGAATCAAATCGACTACGTCTATGGAAAGAGATAGTGGAAGAGCTTAATGAGTTAGAACAAGGCTAAGGGTCAACTGCAGAACAGACCATCCATTGCTCACATGCAAGTTCAAGTCGGAACTGAAGAAAAGTAGAACAAGTCCACGAAAGCCAAGGTACGACCTTGAGTATATCTCACCTGAGTTTAGAGACCATCTCAGGAATAGATTTCACGGCTTGAACACTAATGGCCAAAGACCAGACAAGCTGTGGAATGACATCAAGGGCATCATACATGAGGAAAGTAAGAGATCAATAAACAGACAGGAAAGAAAGAAAAGACCAAAATCGATGTCAGAAGAGACTCTGAAACTTGCTCTTGAACATCGAGTAGCTAAAGCAAAAGGAAGAAATGATGAACTAAAAGAGCTGCACAGAGATTTCAAAGGGTGGCTTGAGAAGACAAAGTAAAATATTATAATGCCACATGCAAGGACCTGGAGATAGAAAACCAAAAGGGAAGAACACGCATGGCATTTCTCAAGCTGAAGGAACTGAAGAAAAAATTCAAGCCTCGAGTTGCAATACTGAAGGATTCTATGGGAAAAATATTAAATGATTCAGGAAGCATCAAAAGAAGATGGGAGGAATACACAGAATCACTATACCAAAAAGAATTGGTCGACATTCAACCATTTCATGGGGTAGCAGATGATCAGGAACCAATTGCACTGAAGGAAGAAGTCCAAGCTGCCTGAAGGCATTGGTGAAAAACAAGGCTCCTGGAATTGACGGAATACCACCTGAGATGTTTCAGCAAATGGATGCTGCACTTGATGCGCTCACTCGTCTATGCCAAGAAATTTGGAAGACAGCTACCTGGCCAATCAACTGGAAGAGATCCATATTTATGCCTATTCCTAAGAAGGGTGATCGTGATCCAACCTAACGTGGAAATCATCAAACAATATTATTAATATCACACACAGGTAAAATTTTGCTGAAGATCATTCAAAAGCAGTTGGAGCAGTGCATTGACAGGGAACTGCCAGAAATTCAAGCCGGATTTAGAAGAAGACATGGAACGAGGGATATCATTGCTGGTGTCAGATGGATCCTGGCTGAAAGCAGAGAATACCAGAAAGATGTTTACCTGTGTTTTATTGACATGTGAAGGTTTTCAACTGTGTAGATCATAACAAATTATGGATAACATTGCAAAGAATGAGAATTCCAGAACACTTAATCGTGCTCTTAAGGAACCTGTCCATAGGGCAAGAGGCAGCCGTCAGAACAGAACAAGGGGATGCTGCATAGTTTAAAGCCAAGAAAGGGGTGCATCAGGGTTTTATCTTTTCACCATACCTATTCAATCTGTATGCTGAGTAAATAGTCCTAGAAGCTGGACAGTATGAAGAAGAACAGGGCATCAGGATTGCAGGAAGACTCATTAACAACCTGCATTATGCAGATGATACAACCTTGCTTGCTGAAAGTGAAGAGGACTTGAAGCACTTACTGAAGAAGATCAAAGACTATAGCCTTCAGTGTGGATTACACCTCAACATAAAGAAAACAAAAATCCTCACAACTGGACCAATAAGCAACATCACGATAAATGGAGAAAAGACTGAAGTTGTCAAGGATTTCATTTTGCTTGGATCCACATTCAATGCCCATGGAAGCAGCAGTCAAGAAATTGAAAGATGCATTGCATTGGGCAAATCTGCTGCAAAAGACCTCTTTAAAATTTTGAAAAGCAAAGATGTCACTTTGAGGATTAAGGTGCGCCTGACCCAAGCCATCGTGTTTTCAGTTGCCTCATATGCATGGGAAAGCTGGATGATGAATAGGGAAGACCGAAGAAGAATTGACCCTTTTGAACTGTGGTGTTGGTGAAGAATATTGAATATACCATGGACTGCCAAAAGAATGAACAAATCTGTCTTGGAAGAAGTACAGTCAGAACGCTCCTTAGAAGCAAGGATGGGGAGGCTACGTCTCACATACTTTGGACATGTTATCAGGAGTGATCAGTCCCTGGGGAAGGACATCATGCTTGGTAAAGTAGAAGGACAGTGAAAAAGAAGAAGACTCTCAACGACGGATTAACACAGTGGCAGCAACAATGGGCTCGAGCATAACAATGATTGTGAGGATGGTGCAGGAGCAGGCAGTGTTTCGTTCTGTTGTATACAGGGTCTCTATGAGTCAGAATTGACTTGACGGCACCTAACAGCAACAACTGTATTCTCCATCAGTCAGCTCTGTACATTGTTTTGTTTGCAAACTGTTCAGTACTAAATTATTTAATACTGTATTTGCTATGGATGGATTTAGTGATTGGCTCAAATGGAATATGATTAATAAACATGAGAACAGTTCAATTCACAGAGATTGTAAATTGTCATATTTAAACTGCAGACATGGTTTTGGCTTAACTCATGAACTAGAAACACAGATTAATGGAAAACATCAGCATTGGAAAGTCATTGTACAATGCATTGTTGCTATTATTATAACAGTTGCTGAAGGTGGACTATATTTTTGAGGAAGAAATGAAGTGTTTGGGGTTTAATTGAACTCGTTGCTCAGTTTGATCCATTTTTAGCAGGTCACATCTCATCACATCATATATGTCTAAAACAATGTGTGAAGAATTAATAAATTCAATAAGTGATAAAGTTCAATCAACTGTTTTCAGTGAAATAAGTATAGCTTGATATTTCAGTTTGCCTGTAGAATCCACTCCTGATCTTTCTCATACGGATTAGCTAAGTATTGCTTTAAGATATGTATCTCCAACAGAAGCAAAATCTGTTGAGTGATTTATTAAATTTTCTAGCTTAAAAAGTCATGTCAGTGAAGAAATTGCAAATCAAGTACTTCACTATTTATGTGAAGTTTACAAACTGATTTTTCTAAGTGCAGAGGCCAGTCTTATGACAATACTGCCTGCCAATATGTCAGGCAGTTATAAAGGCATGCAACAGAAAATTTTAGAATGTAATTAATATGACATTTTTCATACTGTGTGCTGCATTTACTTAATCTTGTAGGACATAACTCAGTAGATTGTTGTCTGGAAGCAATTGA
>NW_004444131.1:3288723-3336144 GCF_000243295.1 Trichechus manatus latirostris
GGCTTAGTTTTTCGGATCTTTGTTGTGGAGGGACGGCGTGGTGTTTCTGTCTAGAGCGCCATCTTGCCGGAAGTCTGCAAGCAATTGATTTTTTTCCTACTGTTAAGTTATTCTACACATTTTTTTTGCTTCCTCTACTCACCAATGGGCAGTTCTTAAAACATATTTAGGCAACGATCAGGTATTAAAATATCTTTCTAATACACGTTGGGAAGCACATGCTGTAGCAATGAGTGCAATCCTGGAATCGTACACTCAGATTCTAGTTGCCTTACAAAATATTGTTGAAGACCAGACACAAAAAAGGAGATACCAAAAGAAAGGCTGAAGCATCCCTAACAAAATGCAAACACTAGAGTTGGTACTTATGTTGGTTCTGTGGAATACATATCAGAGCATTTTCATCGGATAAGTCAAATTCTCCAAAATTCAGAAGTAAATTTAATGACATGCACAGATCTCTAACAGTCATTAACAGGGTATTTACATACTTTAAGAGAAGATTTTGAAATTCTTGAAAATACAACAAAATAAGTATTGCCAAATGCTGATTATCAAGCAGTTCACTGTCACAGAAGCATTAGAAAGAAAGAAGTAAATGACAGAAGTGCTCCAGAAGTATTAAGTGCCAGAGATGAATTTTGCATAATCACACACTACACCATTATCGACACACTTGAATCTTGCATGAAAAAAAGGACAAAAGTGTATGAAGTTTTTTCAAATAGACTTTCCTTCTTAAACAATGTGGATATACCTGATGAAGAATGCATGAAGGCATCCAAGGAATTAGTGCAGGCTTATCTCCATGGCTTTAATACAAGCCTTTGCAGAGAAGTGTGACTATTTCATTTTTACATGAGAACTAAGTTTACAGATTCAGGAAAGACAAATTTTACTCAAGTAGGCATGTATGATTCCATAACAGAAGAAAAAATACAATGCATAGTTCCCAATGTTGAAATTGCTTTACACATATTCCTAACTTTAATAATCACAAACTGCAAAACAGAATGCTCATTTTTGTCCCTAAAGAGACTCAAGAACCCTTATCCTACAACAATGATTCAAGAAAGACTCTATTCATTATCCTTATTATGTATAGAAGTAGATATTGTTCTGCAGCTTATTTGTGATGGCATCATTGAAGAATTTCTAAGAGCAAAGAATAGAAAGACATATTTTAAATTATAACATGTTAGAGGTGAAAGATATGTAAAAATAAAATAGAATTATTTGTTGTAATATTTGTTTTCTGATCATTACATTTTATTTTATGATATCTTTTCATTTGTTCATTTATAGTTATAGAATTTATTACAAAACAAGCAACAAAATTGAAGTATGGGCCGTTTAAAGCGAAATTGGTGAAAGTCAATTTTTCTTTGTGGGATATCATGAGAATTTTACATTGATCATTGAAACAGCTGAGTTCACTGATTCATTTTCTTTGTTGTAGAATATGTAGAATATTCTTTTGTAGAAAAGAAAAATCTTAGTACCCTGCATCCACTAAAAATTTTATAATCCAGTTCATCTCATTCCACCAAAACGGCATATGCCACTTTTGCATTCAATAGATAATATTGTAGTTGCATTTAAAAAGTTACATCATGGATAGCCAAGACACTCATACACACACATATGTATATAGATGTATATACATAACTCACATGTCCCGTCTGAATGTGTAAGTAAGCAGAGGAGGGGGGCACCACAGATTATCAGTATTTAGGGCCCTCACATACCTTAATCTGGCCCTGAGTTTAGAGCTCTCTCTCAGGAACCAAAGACAAAAGCCAAATTACTTGAGTAAAGTAATTCCTTACCCCACAGGGAACAAGAGTGAAAAAATGAACATCCCTTATAAGGCTGTCTCATATTCCAGTTAAGAGTTCAGAAAAGCCTGATAATCTAAGATTATAGGGTGGACATGTGGGAGACATAGATGACAAATATTTTGGAGTCATAATCAGAAGGCCTTCAGATTTGTTGGGTCAAAAACGTGAGAGAAAGAAGAGAATCAAGAATATCTCCCCACCTAGATTTTATCTATGGTAGCAGATGGTTTAAATAAATAATAAATTAAATAGAAATTAATAATATACACAGACTGATAAATTTAAATTTTATTAACTTGTATGGGATTATTAACCTGGAGAGGATGAAATCATGTTATTGATTTTGACCAACATCACCTTTTTTGGGGTGAAATTGATGGCATTAAGACTCTACATTATGTTTACAAAGTATAATATCTATAAAACCTAACCATACAGATTCATTTTTCCAGCAGTTTAGGAAGATAAATGAGCAGTATTATCACATTACGGGGGTCTCCTTCTAGAACTTTACTAAAACACTTTAGTCCCCTTAAAACTTGTGAATTATTGTGTTGTGAGATATTCATTATTGAAGTTATAAGTATTTGGAAGCATTTCATTTTCAGTGATCGAAAATGTACCCTCCCCCACCCAAGAAAAAAAAGAAAAGCTGAAAGGCCAGTAGGGGCCCTGGGGTAGGCGACATTAAGTCAACCTCAGATCAGTGAAGATATGTAGACGGGGAAGGATTGTGTGGGCCCGCACAGCCAGCATAGGACAACCTGTGGCGGGAAATAGATCTCAGCAGATGTTTGGAAATGTTCCTTAAAGCAGGGGATGATTTGGCAAGTTAATTTCAGGACAAATTCAGAAGAGGAACATGGTCTTGCCCCTAAAAATTAAAGATGTGGTGATTTGAATTAGAAAATTTGAGGTCTACATGCACTTGATTATCCTGAGACTCAATCAAAGGAACACAAGATAAATCAATAGATAAAAAAATAATGTTTTTAACCAGAAAACTTGACAGAACTAAAATTTTTGAAAATTGTCAGGTACGTATCTTTTTTTTTTCAGAAGTCTCTATATTTGCAAAGACAGAACATTCCACAGTTGCAAAACAAACAGACAAATTGCTGACAAGTCTCCTGTTACACATAAATATTCAAGCAGGGTTCTGATCATTGTTTGAAAAATTAAAGTAGGAAATGAACTGCTTTCCTTTGAGAGAGATCCTTCTAAATTAGTATGTAGTAATAGCAATGGACTTTGAAATATGACAATTTCCTGGTGTATTTCTCCAAAGATTCAAATCAGATTCAGATTTCCACATTTGCATTGTCAGAGTGTTAGTTAAATGAGAGATTGTCCAAAAAACAGAGGCTTTCATATAATTCCAAAGGATTATTTCCACTAAGTCAGCTAAATTTGAGATAGACACAAATTATATAGCCATATTTTCCCTGTTAATCATGAAACTATTTCCAACAGGAAACACAATGTTTTTAAAAGAACTTAAGAATGCTATTGTAACTTTGTCTACTAATGTAATTCAGTAATAAATTAGTAGCAAATAAATTGTTTCTGAATTGTAGGTTGTGTGAGATGATTATTAAGGCCTCTCCTGAAAGTTTATAGCTCTAAAATCATGAACTTTCTGCCAGGAATTGGTATAACAATAAAGGGTTCCATTAATGCTATGTCTCCCTCACTTCCAAGTGTTCCTGGAGTATAGTCAGAAGACCCAAGAAACATAAACAAGATAGTCACAAACTCAGCAGTTTTACTGACTCCTATTACTATTCTCTGAATCCCTGGGTGGTACAAATGGTTAAGGTGCTCAGCTGCTAACAAAAAGGTTGGAGGTTCAAGTCTACCCAGAGGCACCTCGGAAGAAAGGCCTGGTGATCTACTTCTGAAAAAGCAGCCATTGAAAATCCTATGAAACACAGCTGTACCCTGACGCACATGGGGCCGCCATGAGTTGGAGTCGACTTGATGGCAACTGGTTTTTTAAATTACCATTCTCTTCTTACTCCCAAAAAGAATAATCAATTTGTGGGAATAGTGATGGTCGGAGTATGGTTTCCACTAACTGGGACAGGTGTCCGTGTTAGGCGATGACAGGAAATGGAGTGGAGAAGAAGGGATTTCAGGACAGGGAGCTTATCACACAGAAAGTTTTAACATGCAAATTAATCATGTCTTTGACCACTGGAAAAAGCCTCCAGCAAATTTAGCAGAATACAGTGGCAAAGCAGGAGTTATCCTTATTTTTCTTTGTTTGGGCGAGTAGGCTTAGAAGCGATTAATTTATAAGGAGTATCTTGAAAAAAAGAGATAACTTAGCACAGGCAGCAATGTGTAGTAAAATGATATGTTTTTATCTATCACTTCACTGTCAAGTGGACACTTCACTAAACACAGTGTCATTTACATATATCTTAGTGTTTTAAAGACATACAGTTGCCGTGAAGAATTGTTAAGGCTATATAAAAGTTAAGGATAAAAACCTAGATTTATGATGGCCTGGGCAATTTTGCCCTATAGTATCTACTTTAAAAAAATGATTTTTTTAATACTGTAGCATGGTGAAAACTTGAGTATAAGTACATTTTTAGAGAAAAAATCTTAACAGCTTATATATTCTTTTGAAAGAAAATATAATTTTAAGATTTTCCTTAAGGTAATATTTCCACTCTCCACTCTTATTTTTTTTTCTGTATTTAAACTAAGTCAAGGCGTAGTGGCACAAGCAATATGAATATTGAATAATCTGTGCATAAAAAGAGCAATATAAAAGTTTCACTTACATGTTAAGAAGGCTTCACTATAAAATAGTTTGACCTGTTAAGAGAGCATTATAATGGTGAGTGTAATCAATATCACTGAATTGTGTGGTTAAAATGGCAAACTTTCCGTTATACATATTTTACCATCATAAAATTAAAAATAAAAAAGGGAGAGAGAGAGCATTATAGGAAATTAAATGTAGGGAGACTAAGGAAAAACTGTAAGTGAGTATGTAAATCCTGAAAGCTAATTGCATTACCATGAAGAGAGGCAGCTTAGAAAAGTAGATTCCAAAGCCAGACTGCCTGGGTTTGATGCTGGTTCTACCACTTATGACCACGTGACCTTGGACAAGCTAATTAACTTCTCTGGGACTCAGTTTGCTCATCTGTAAAATAGGAGTAATAATAAATGCTTACCTCATATGCTTGTGATAAAAATTACATCAATCAATAGGTATAAAGCACTTAGAGAATATTGCCTGGTAATGGGCAAGCATGTGTTCATTTGTTCATTCATCCATCCATCTGTCCATCCATCTATCCATTCAACAAAGATTTAGTGAGCATCTCATCCACTATGTGCTGGGCACTATTCTAACCAAAACCAGACTCGCTGCCGTTAAGTGGATTCTAACTCATGACAAGCCCATGTGCTACAGAGTAGAACTGAGATCCATGAAGTTTTCTTGGCTATAATCTTCATGGAAGCAGATTGCCAGTGCTTTCTTCAGCAGCACCATTAGACAGGTTAGAACTGCCAATCTTTCAATCAGTAGCTGAGTGCAAACCATTTGCGTCACTCAGGGATCCATGGGCACTATTCTAGGTACTATAAATACATCAATGAAAAAACAGGCAAAAATTCCTGCCATCATGGAGCTTACATTCAAGTGGGAGGAGATAGACAATAAACATCATAAATAAGTACAGTAAATTATTTCATTTGGGGAGGTGATAAAAGCTTTGGAAAAAGAGTGAGGGTAAGCAACTACGTATGGGGAGTGGCAATCTTTGATAAGGTTGCCAGAGTAGCATCTCTGAGAGTTGGCAGTAGAGCAGACTAAGGGTGTTGCAGCGTTCCTGGATGGCACAAACGGTTAACATACTCAGGGGCTAACCAAACGGTTGGAGGTTTAAGTCTGCCCAGAGGCATCTTGGAAGAAAGGCCTGGTGATCTACTTCCAAAAAATCAGCCATTGAAGACCCTGTGGGGCACAGTTCTACTCTGACACATACAGGGTCACTGCAAATTAGAGTTCCCTTAATGGCAACTGGTTTTAAGGGGTGATGCAGGTGATGCAAATACCTGGGAGGGGACAGCTATGTTGAGTCCCTAAGGTAAGGGCCTGCTTGTCACATTCACAGAGTAGAGATGAGGCCAGGATGGCCAGGCAGAGTGAGGGGCACAGAGCAGGAGAGGAGGCCAGAGTGGTAACCAGGCTAGCTTGTGGGGGGTCTGGGGCCACTGTAGAGACTTTGACTTTTACTCCAAGTGAAATGGGCACCTTTGCAGGGTTGGAGCAGAGAAGTTGCAAGATCTGACTAAAGTTTTGGAAGGCTCTCCCTGGCTGGCTGCAGTGTTGACAATAATCTGCAAGGGAACAAAGGTGGAGACAGGAAAGCAGAGGGGCTGATGTAGTAACCCAGCAACCCAGAGGATGGAGTCTTGGACCAGGGTGGCCATGGAGGCGGTGAGAAGTGGAGAGACTCTGGATAGATTTTGAAGGTAGAGAGTTCATTAAGAGTTAGCAATCATTATAATTAATTATCATTATTATTACTGGTAATGAGAAAAACAACATGAAATACACTAATGTAATAATGTAAAGAGATTTGCCTTGATTGGCTTAATGAAAATAATACAGCATATGAATCTAACTGAAGAAACATTCAGTTCCGTATATATGTGTATATTAGTTTTCCTAGGTCTATTATCACAAAATACAAGTTGGATAGCTTACGAGAACAAGATTTTATTTTCTCACAGTCCTGGAGGCTGGGAGTGCAAACCAGGGTATTGGCCATGTTTATTCCTTCTGAAGGCTCTGAGGGAGAATCTATTTCATGCCTCTCTCCTGGCTTCTGGTAGCCCCAAGTGTTCTGTAGCTCGTAGCTACAGGGTCACACGGCATCCTTCCTCTATCTCTATGTTTGTGTCTGTCTTCCACTCAGCCCACTCCAGTGCGACCTCAGTTAACCTAACTGATAACATCTTCAAAGACCCTATTTCCAAACAAGGTCACATTCACAGGTACCCGGGTTAGGACTTCAACATATCTTTTGGGGGGACACAATACAACACATTTTAAACTGAACACTCCTTGTTGTTAGCTGCCATCGAGTCAGTCCCCAACTCATGGTGACCCCATGTACAATGGAAATAAACGCTGCCTGATCTTTCATGATCCCCATGATTGGTTGAGGATTGGATTGCTGTGATCCATAGGGTTATCACTGGCTGATTTTTGGAAGTAGACCACCACAGCTTCCTTCCTAGTCCATGTTAGTCTGGACACTCTGCTAAAACCAGTTCAGCATCATAGCAACACTCAAGCCCTCACCGACAGACAGATGGTGGTTGCAAATGAGGTATGGGAATCGAACCCAGGTGCCCACATGGAAAGTGAGAATTCTACCAATGAACCACCACTGCCCTCATGAACATGCATTACCAAAAAAAACCAAAATCCATTGTCGTCGAGTCGATTCCGACTCATAGCGACCCTATAGGACAGAGTAGAAGAGCTCCACAGGGGCACGCATTAGAGGCAGGTAAAGACAGCTTGAGGGGCTTTTGTGGTGCAGTGGTTAAGCATTCGGCTACTAATCAAAAGGTCAGCTGTTTGAACCCACCAGCCACTCCTTGGGAGTAAGATGTGGCAGTCTGCTTCATAAAGATTACAGCTGTGGAAATCCTATGGGGCAATTCTACTCTGTCCTATAGGGTCACTATGAGCAAGAATTGACTTGACTGCAATGGGTTTGTTGGTTAAAGACAGCTTGTCTACCAAATGTAAGCAAGTCCTACCCCATCAGCCCGCTCAGTATGCTTTAGGCTCAGATTATCCATGCCCTCTCAGCTTTTCAGGATAAAACTGTGTCTAAAACCTCTGCCTCCTTCATATCATCCGACCACTTCATTCTGGGACTCATTCCATGCATTACTTCAGGTTACATCAAGGCACTGGACTATGTTTTTTGTTTGGTTGTTTTTCTGCTGCTCCCTGGATTTCTGTCAGTGATCCAGTTTTACAAATTGCTTGGCTGAGACTTGTGTTTGTCGTCTTCCTTTGTAACTGTGATTCACAGTGTACACCCTTTAAACAGAATCCTCTCAGCCTGCAAGACTGGAAAGCTTGTTTGAAAAACAAATTGCAGCACAAGCTGTCTACACAGGGTTTTTGCTTAGCATGCTCAAATGGTCAAACATAATTAAGAAAGCACATTCGAAATCTCCATTTTTTAAATGAGCCAGAATGTTTTCAGATGCTGATCAGATGGTGATGTCACCTTGCACCTTTAGGGTGCCCAAGACAAGTCCAGTCAGCTGAGAAAACAAATTTCAAAATTAGGATTTAACTAGAAAAGGAGACCACTTTGACTATCTTCAAAATCTCCTTAAACAGTAAACCTGTTGTCATCGAATTGATTCCAACTCATAGGGACTCTATAGGATAGAGTAGAGATGCCCCGTAGGGTTTCCAGGGAGTGGCTGTTAGATTTGAACTGCCCACCTTTTGGTTAGCAGCTGAGCTCTTAACCACAGTAGAGATGCCTCATAAGGTTTCCAAAGGAGTGGCTGGGGGATTCGAACTGCCCACCTTTTGGTTAGCAGCTGAGCTCTTAACCACTGTGCTACCAGGACTCCATAAAGTCGCCTTAGACTTTGTAAAAGATGTATTCAAACCTGGGCTTTACAATTCAATAAGAAAGGGCAATAATTACAGTAAGCCTTTAGGATCTTTGATTCATAAACTTTTCACTCTGAACAGAGTTTAGACATCTCTCTTCTGGTTCCACTCTTTCATGTGTAAAACAGGACAACGACAGCGTTTGCCACACAGTATTCTTTTCTGGGCTAAATAAGACTATGTATGTAAACACTTAGTGCCCTGCCTGGGCCAGGGTAGGCGTCCAACAAATGTTGGCTATTACTGCCATTATTGATTGCATAACTTCTGTTTCATGCACTTGCTGGAGGGGGAAAATAAGGTTAAAATAGCAAAGCAACATGTGTGTGACTCTGTCCCTCCCACAGACTTGTAAGAACTCCAGCCTTGCAAATTATTCCTTGCAAATTATTGTTCAGAGAACCCCCAGGAGCATCATGGTTCTGTTTGATAACTTAACTCTCTTTGCCACTACAAGGCAGGTGTCATTTTCCTCTGTCTGGACACTGTAACTATCTCAGATGACTCATAAGTCTCCAAACACTCTGACCAGTGGGATGTTGCTGTTAGTGGCCATCATGCACAGCAGAGTCGGACCATTGTGATTCGTAGGGTCTTCATTGGCTGATTTTGGGAAGCAGATCACCAGACTTTTCTTCCTAGTTCATCTTAGTCTAGAAGCTTGACTGAAACCTGTTCAGCATCGTAGCAACACACAAACCTCCACTGACAGATAGATGGTGGCTGTACATGAGGTGCATTGGCCAGGAATCGAACCCGGGTCTCCTGCATGGAAGGGAGAATTCCACTGAACCGCCACTAACTGCCATTGCTCTCTGACAAGGGCCATATGACCCTTCTTATCCACCCTGGGTCAGCTGCCAAGCTTGCTTCTCAGGCCTCTGTGTCCTCCTGAGGCCACCGGTATGCTCTACGCTTCATCTGCCTGTTCTGCAATGTCTTCAGGAGACGGACATGAAGCAGGCCTTTCATTTGTACCACCTGCTCTCTTCAGTGCTCCAGCACAAGTCCCTGGGGAAAGAGTGCCGGCTGGACATCATGAGCTTTCTCTTCTGTCTGGGGCCCCTTTCTCTGGCCCCGTGTCTTCCCTCCAGCTAGTTATTTGTCTGGGGTTTCACAGTCATTGATGTAAACAAGCCCTAGAAGCTCTGCCCAGCCTGTCCCCTAAAACCCTGAAACAGTTCAAACCTTCAAACTGGAATTGCAACTTGATATTCTGGGAAGGCAGCAAATATACACGACGGTTAAGAGAAAGATGGACATGGGTTCCAGATCCAGCTGGCCAGTTAGGGTTGTGTCAAATTGGATAGCTCATTTCACCTTTCTATGTCCTTGTTTCCCCTGCCCCACCTCTAAAGTGGGGATAGTAATACCTCCCCTCACCCAAAACCCATTGCCATCGAGTCGATTCTGACTCACAGAGACCTCACAGGGGGATTAAATAAGGATTAAATGAAATAACCTATGTAAAGTGCTTCTCACAGCACCAAGAGAAAAGTAAGCTCTCACTGTTGATGCTTTTAGTTATTCTAAATTCCACATTGATATTCCTACTATCAACAGGACAGCTCCAGCTGGATTTCCCTCAAGCACCACGCTCTATAAAACTGTTCCTCTTTCTTCTCCTTCATCCAGCATCGCCAAGTTCCTGCCATTTGTAGCCCAGAACCTTCAGACTCTCTTTCCTTCCTCTCCATTTCCTCTACCATTGTCTTCCTTCACACCTCAGCAGCGTCCCTGGAACTATTATTGCAACAGCAATCTAACTAAGCATGAATTCCTTTCTTGGCCCCTTTCCCTCCAAAACATTCTGCACACTGCAGAGATGTAAAGACAGTCTACCAGCTCGTCCTTGCCTGCAGGAAAAGGCAAAAACTCAACACCTTAGAAAGACTTACAAGGCACTTCATAATCCCTAAACCTATGTCTCCAGACTCATCTTGCATCACTCCAATACCAGGGCTCCTTGCTGATATGTCTCTGCTCTCCTGTTGTTAATGGGCACCGTGGAGTTGATTCTGACTCTTAGTGACCCCATGTGACAGAGTAGAACTGCCCCATGGGTTTTTCTAGGCTGTAATATTTACAGAAGCAGATTGGCAGGTCTTTCTCCTGCGGAGCGGCTCGGTAGGATTGAATTACTAACCTTTCGGTTAGCAGCTGAGCCTTAACCGATGCACCACCAGGGATCCTTCTACACTGTCCTAGGCTCACCAAGCTGGCTTCTGCAGACATTTCCTCTTTGGCTCACCACCCCTGACCCTGGCTGTGCAGAATTACAATGTGGACTCAAAACACTTACCCCAGACCCCTCAACTCAGGGGAATCATTTCATAAGCTTCTTGGGTCTGACCATTGGAAGTCTATCTTGGAATTGATTATCTCTGGGTCTGAGCACCAAAGCTGTGGGAAATCAATTCTCTCACCTTCTCAGGCCCAAGGGAGGTGGCTTTGGGGGGGGGTCCCTACCCAGCAGAGGGGAAAGAGTACATTGTCCTGGTCACCCCAAACTTCTCATCCTTCTGCTGAACAATCCAGAGTCTTTCTTGACTCTTTGCACGTGTTATACTATCTTTCTAGAAAGTTCTCCTCTCTGTTTCCATCTTAGCAAAGGTCTGGCTTACAGTAACTAGATTTCAGTTCCTCATAATTGATTGTTTTCTTCATCTTTTTATGTCCAGCTCCTAACAAAGAACATTGTAAGCTCTCAATAAATATTTGTTGGATGGTTGAATGAATGAAAGATGGATTTTCTTGTTTTTCTTTTCTTGGTGGATAAATCACAAGACCTACCATTCTAAGAAAAGGTGGGAATAATACTTTTCCAAAGGGCAAATTCCCAGAGATTTAAAACAATTTCCAGATAATCCTAATTTAAAACATTGTTCACTTGAACTAAGTATTCTTGAGTCATGCAAACTGTTAACGTGCTCAGCTGCTAACCTAAAGGTTGGAGGTTCTAGTCCACCCAGAGGCACCTCAAAAGAAAGTCCTGGTGATCTACTTCCAAAAAATCAGCCACCGAAAAACCTTATGGAACTCAGCAATTCCACTCTTAGGTATATACTGAAGAGACCTGAAAGCAGCAACATGAACAGACACATGTACGCTAATGTTCATTACAGCACTATTCACAATAGTCAAAACTTTGAAACAACCTAAATATCCATCAACAAGATGAATGGATAAACAAAGTGTGGTACATACATACAATGCAATACTATTCAGCCATGGAGAGAAATGAAGTCCTGATTCATGCTACAACATCTATAACACAGATAAACCTTGAAAACCTTATGCTCAGTGAAATAAGTCAATCACAAAAGGACACATATTGTATGCGCTCACTCATATGAAATAACAAGAATAGGCAAACGTATAGAGATCAGCATTTATTAGTGGTTACCAGGGGCAGGGAAACTCTGGTAGCGTAGTGGTTAAGAGCTACAGCTCTTAACCTTGGAAACTCTATGGGGCAGTTCTACTCTGTCCTGTAGGGTTTCTGTGAGTTAGAATCAATTCGATGGCAGCGGGTTTATTTATTTATTTTTTGGTTACCAGGGGCAGGAGGGAGGGGAGAGAGAGGGCCATTGTTTAGGAAGTAGTTTTTGTTTATGATGGTGGGAAATTTGGTCATGATGATGGGTGATGGTTGCCCAACATGATTAATATAATTGCTATCATTACATTGTACACCTGAAGAATGTTGAATTGGCAGATTTTGTGTTATATATATTTTTACCACAATAGAAAAGAAAACCCTGGGGAGCGCAGTTCTACTCTGACACACACGAGGTTGCCATGAGTTGGAATCACTCCATGGCAGTTGGTTAACTTGAACTTGCAAAACTTCCTCCAGTCTGTATTTGCCTTTTTGTGTGGAGACCAGGTCATTGAGTACCTACAAGAAAAGCCAACTACATCAGATCCTTGGAATCTTATTATATAATGTGAATTTAAAATTCTAAGCCGACTCACCGAGATGCAAATGTTCTTGCTATTTTATAGCTTTAGTGCAGCAAACTATGTCCTTGAAAACAAATATCTAGGAAAACGCATAAGTGCAGTAAGATGGTGCAGAATAAAAGTGATTTTAAACCTCATCAAAAAAGAACCATATGAATAACGATGATTATTATCAGTGTCATACTCATTATTTTGTTAAATACAACTGATGCTTTCTATGAGCCAAGCACTGTGCCAAGCCTTTATAGGTATTAACTCATTTAATTTTCACAACAATTATGATTTTCAGCTCTATTATTAGCTCCACTTACAGACGAGGAAACTGAGCAAATGGCCCTGAAGCTGATCCCAAACAGTGAGATCTCTAAAGCCCTTCATCTTAACCTTATACAAAAATAAATAAATAAGGAAAGCTCTTTGAGAATTACATTTGAAATCTTTCTTAATATTATCTATCACAGCACTGTTTTTTGTTTTAAAAGAAACATTCCACCATGCATCTGTCGTTTTGTCATACTGTGGTGGCTTTGTGTTGCTGTGTTGCTGGAAGCTATGCCACGAGTATTTCAAATACCATCAGGGTCACCCATGGTGGACAGATTTTAGTGGAGCCTCCAGGCTAAGACAGACTAGGAAGAAGGACCTGGCAGTCTACTTCTGATGTGTAAGTTTGTTAGTTTCCTTTGTGGTTACCTTAAAATTTACCTCTATTTTTCTAAGTTTAAACCAATCTTTTATTTCTTGATATCACCTTAACTTCCTCTCCATATGAAAGTCCTATGACTACACTATTTAGTCCTTCTTTTTTGTTTTAATGTTGTCATCTTACATATTGACGTCTCTGTTTCCCTATGTTCAGCGTTTTAGTTTAGACTTATTTTTGTGCTGGCAGTCTACTGAAAAAATTGGCCAGTGAAAACCTTATGAATAGCAGTGGAACATTGTCTGATATAGTGCCAGGAGATAAGCCCCTCAGATTGGAAGTCACTCAAAATATGACTGGGGAAGAGCTACCTCCTCAAAGTAGAGTCAACCTTAATGACACGGATGGAGTCAAGCTTTCAGGACCTTCACTTACTGATGTGGCATGATGCACAAAGAATAGAAACAGCTGCGAACATCTGTTAATAATCG
Source organism: Trichechus manatus latirostris (assembly GCF_000243295.1). Taxonomy (NCBI): domain Eukaryota; kingdom Metazoa; phylum Chordata; class Mammalia; order Sirenia; family Trichechidae; genus Trichechus; species Trichechus manatus. The sequence continues at coordinate 3,302,353 of NW_004444131.1, forward strand.
GAACATGGAATGTATGAAGTATGAAACTAGGAAAATTGGAAATAGTAAGAAATGAAATGGAAAGCATAAAATTTGATATCCTAGGCATTAGTGAGCTGAAATGGATAAGTACTGACCATTTTGAACCAGATAATCATATGGTGTACTACGCCGGAATGACATATTAAAGAGGGATGTTAAAAAGAACATTTCAATATCTATCCTGAAGTTCAGTGCTGTCAGTGATAGGAAGACCAGTTAATATGAGTATTACTCAAATTTATGCCCAACTGCTAATGTCAAAGATGAGGAAATTGAAGATTTTTACGAACTTCTGCAGTCTAAAATTGATCAAACATGCAATCAAGATTCGTTGATAATTACTTGTGATTGGATTGTGAAAGATGGAAACAAAGAAGGATTTGTAGTTGGAAAATATGGTCTTGGTGATAGAATCAACCCTGGTAATCACATGATAGAATTTTGCAAGACCAATGACTTACTCATTGCAAATACCTTTTTTCAACAACATAAATGGCGATTATACACATGGATCTCACCGGATGGAAAACACAGGAATCAAATATACTACTTCTGTGGAAAGAGACAATGGAAAAACTCAATATCATCAGTTAGAACAATACCAGGAGCCAACTGCAGAACAGACCATCAATTGCTCCTATGCAAGTTAAAGTTGAAGCTGACAAAAATAAAAACAAGTCCATGATAACAAAAATACGACCCTGAGTGTATCCCATCTGAATTTGGAGACATCTTAAGAATAGATTTGATGCAATGACCGAACACCAGATGCATTGTGGGCTGACAGCAAGGATATCATATATGAAGAAAGCAAAAGGTCATTAAAAAGATGGGAAAAAAAGAAAGACGAAAATGGATGTCAGAAGAGACTCTGAAACTTGCTCTTGAACATAGACTACCTAAAGTGAATGGAAGAAATGATGAAGTAGAAGAGCTGAACAGAAGATTTCAATGAGCTGCTGGAGAAGACAAAGTAAACTATTACAATGAAGTGTGCAAAGACCTTGGGTTAGAAAGCCAAAAAGGAAGAACACACTTGGCATTTCTCAAACTGAAAGAACTGAAGAAGAAATTCAAGCCTTGAGTTGCAATTTTAAAGAATTCCATGGGGAAAATATTGAATGATGCAGGAAGCATCAAAAGAAGATGGAAGGAATACACTGAGCCACTGTACCAGAAAGAATTGGTCCATGTTCAACCATTTCAGGAGGCAGCATATGATCAAGAACTGATGGTACTGAAGGATGAAGTCTAAGCTACACTGAAGGCATTGGCGAAAAACAAGCCTCCAGGAATTGATAGAATACCAATTGAGATATTTCAACAAGAGGATGCAGCACCTATCCATGTATGCCAAGAAATTTGGAAGACAGCTACTTGGCCAACCAACCAGACTAGATACATATTTGTGCCCATTCCAAAGAAAGGTGATCCAACAGAATGGATAAATTATTGAACAATATCATTGCTATCGCACACAAGTAAAAATTTTTTAAAGACAATTCAAAAGCGTTTGCAGTAGTACATAGACAGGGACTGCCAGAAATTCAAGCCAGATTCAGAAAAGGACATGGAATGAGGGATATCATTGCTAATGTCAGGCAGATCTTGGCTGAAAGCAGAGAATACCAGAAAGATGTTTATCTGTGTTTCATTGACTATGCAAAGACATTCGACCGTGTGGATCATAACAAATTATGGATAACAGTGTGAGAACAGGAATTTCAGAACACTTAATTGTGCTCATGAGGAACCTGTGCATAGACCAAGAGGCAGTTGTTTGAACAGAACAAGGGAATACTGTGTGGTTTAAAGTTAGGAAAGGCGAGCGTCATGATTATATCCTTTCACCATACTTATTGAATCTGTATGCTGAGTAAATAATCCAAGAAGCTGGACTATATGAAGAAGAACGTGGCATAAGAACTGGTGGAAGACTCATTAACAACCTTCCATATGCAGATGACACATTCTTGCTTGCTGTATGGGAAGAGGACTTAAAGCACTTACTGATGAAGATAAAAGTCAACAGCCTTCAGTATGGATTACACCTCAACACAAAGAAAACAGAAATCCTCACAACTGAACCAACAAGCAACACCATGATAAACAGAGAAAATACTGAAGTTGTCAATGATTTCATTTTATTTGGATCTGGCAATCAGTGCCCATGGAAGCAGTAGTCATGAAGTCAAACATATTGCATTGGGCAAATCTGCTGCAAAAGATCTCTTTAAAGTGTTAAAAAGCAAAGATGTCACTTTGAAGACTAAGGAGCGCCTGACCCAAGCCATGATATTTTCAATTGCCTCATATGTATGTGAAAGCTGGACAATGAATAAAGAAGACTGAAGAAGAATTGATGTCTTTGAATTATGGAGTTGTCGAAGAATATTGAATATATCATGGACTGCCAGGAGAACGAACCAGTCTGTCTTGGAAGAAGTACGGCCAGAGTTCTCCTTGGAAGTGAGGATGCCAAGACTTTGTCTCACGTACTTTGGACGTGTTACCAGGAGGGACCAGTCCCTGGAGAAGAACATCGTGCTTGGTAAGGTAGAGGGTCAGCAAAAAAGTGGAAGACCCTCAACAAGATAGACTGACACAGTGGCTGCAACAATGGGCTCAAACATAGCAATGATTGTGAGGATGGCACAGGACCAGGCAGTGTTTTGTTCTCTTTGTTATCCGTAGTGTCGTTATGAGTCAGAACTGACTCGAAGGTGCCTAACAACAAGGAAACATTCCAAATAGCATGAGGTCTTCATTCCTGACTCAATGGGGTCCATATTCTGACAAGCCTAACTCCCCACAAAACACAGAGGGGAGACAGGCAGCCAGGAGTGTGAAGACACATTGTCCAAAGACTTCAGGTATGTCCTCCTCTCACGGTATATGCAGCCCAGTTTGTCAGAATGAGTAAGGCGAAAGAGGTAAAGAACATAGCATTTCTGGACTGGTTAAAGGTTAAGGCCATCCCCCCAAGGAGATTCCGGGAAGATCACTTATTGTGTGGGTCTCTCTACATGATCTGTTTCATGATGAGGATCTGGTTCAAACAAAAGCCCAGAATTCAGATCTTAGCAAACTCACCTCTATTTCATCTTCACATTTTCTCTCTTTATATTCAGATCTCTCAAGGGGGAAAAAAATTCTACCTGCTTCTTCCATCCACATCATTGCAATTCACAAAAAAGAGTGCACAACTGAAAAACAAAACAGGCAGAAACATTCCCTACTATGATTTAGGTTAAGTAGAATCAGGCTTGGGGTTTCTGTCCATATTCACACTATTGCAGAAGGAGTCCTCATAAAGGGAGAAGATTTTGCTATGGAGTCTCAGTAGCAATAACAAAGACATAAAACTTCACAGGTCTCTATAATGAAAGAGGGCTAAAGATTCTAATGGGTATTGCAAGCAGAAATAATAACAATATCAACGGTTAGATCTCCTGATTTATCTTAAATGATACATATTTATAACTACCTTAATATTTCAATATTACTATGGATTTTTTTCAATAATGATATTCAGTATCTTGATGTAGAACTATTGAATTATGCCATGGACTGCCAAAAGAACAAACAAATCAGTCTAAGGAGAAATACAACCATAATGTTCCTTAGAAGACAGGATGGCAAGTCTTTCACTCTTTTACTTTGGACACGTCATGAGAAAAATCCAATCGCTAGAAAAGGACATCGTGTTTGGTAAAATACAGGGCCAATGAAAATGAGGGAGACTCTTCATGAGGTGAACTGAGGTGATAGCCACAACAATGAGCTCAAATATTCCAATGATCATGAAGATAGCACAGGACTTGGCAACATATTGTTTTGTTATACATAGAGTTGCCATGAATTGGAGCCAACTTGATGGCAAGTAACAAGAACATGTTAATAGTATATTTTTAGGATTCCAGAAAATCCAGCTTTTCCATTGGATAAAAACAAAAGAGGACTGTCATGGATTGAATTATGTACCCCCAAAAATGTGTGTATCAATTTGGCTGGGCCGCGATTCCTGGTATTGTGTAGTTTTCCTATATGTTGTAAATCCTGCCCCTATCATGTTAATGAGGGAGGATTAGCGGCAGTTGTGTTAGTAAGGCAGGACTCAGTCTACAAGACTGGATTGTATCCTGAGGCAATGTCTTGAGATATAAAAGACAGAAGTGAGCAGTGAGACAGGGGGACCTCATACCATCAAGAAAGCAGTGCTGGGAGCAGAGCGCGTCCTTTGGACTGGGGTCCCTGCGCAGAGAAGCTCCTAGTCTAGGGAACACCGAAGAGAAGAAGGCTGACAGAGAGAAAAAGCCTGCCCCTGGAGCTGATGCCCTGAATTAGGACTTTTAGCCTACTTTGACTGTGAGGAAATAAATTTCTCTTCGTTAAAACCGTCCACTTGTGGTATTTCTGTTATGGCAGCACTAGATGACTAAGACCAAGGACATAAATGCACAAAAAAGTTCAGAAGCAGATCCCTTGTCATATTTTCAAAATAAAAAGTACCACACTTGACTTGGCTTGGAGGGCAAATTTGGCTCTTGGAGCTGTCTCTGAAATCGGGGCTACCTTCTTATGGGCATGGCAGGCCTGCCTTCTGTACTCACCTGTTCCAAGACACATAAGCCTGCTAAGTGAAATCCAAAGCCACACAGTGTCATCACAGCACCCCTGTGTAAATATTTGTTCAAGAGAAAATTTCTTAAATGCCTGTACAACCAGTTTTCCAGCAGGTGGTAAGATGAAAAGGAGAATGAATGCATGCATTAAAAGAATGTCTTAGAAGAGCTCTAGCAATTACTGCATTGCCTTTATCATGACTCATACCTAATGGTCTTTTCCAACCTCCATTTGTCTCTAGTCTTCTCCCCCACACCCAACTCTTCTAATAAAAAGCATTCTAAGTCTTTAGCTCTTTTGGCAAGAAGAATTAAACTGCTATTAGCCACCTGGTGTTGTCCCACTTATTTCCAAATTGCTCTTAAACCTCCCTTTGGAATTCTGAATATAAATGCTAGGAAGAAAAGGGAATAAGAAGAGAAGAAAACAGAAAAGAAGTGAGTAAATTTGCAGCCTCTCTGGTAGCTTTCGTTTTAACAGGCTCTAGTCTGTTCTTGGAGCTCAGTGGTTAAGTGCTCAGCTATTAATCAAAAAGTCAGCAGTTCGAACCCATCAGCCACTCAGGGGAGAAAGACGTGGCAGTCTGCTCTCGTAAAGATCTAGTCTTGGAAACCCTATGGGGCAGTTCTGCTCTGTCCTATAGGGTCACTGTGAGTCAGAATCAAGTCTACGGGAGTATGGCAGCAAGTTTTCTTTTCTTTTTTTTCTTGGTTTAATCTGGTTTTTCCTCAATTTGCCTTTATTTTTTGTTTCTTATCTCATTCATCTCCTCTCACATTCATCTTATTTTTTTTCTTTTTGTTGTTGTTGTTGCTATGTGTCATCAAGTTGGTTCTGACTTGTAGTGACCCTATGTACAACACAACGAAAACTGCCTGGTCCTGCACCACCCTCACAATGTTTGAGCCTATTATTGCAGCCGCTGTGTCAATCTACCTCGTTGAGGATCTTCCTTTTTTTTCGATGACCTTCTATTTTACCAAGCACAATGTCCTTCTCTAGGGACTTGTCCCTCCTGATAACATGTTAAAATACATGAGATGAAGTCTTGCCATGTTCACTTCTAAGGAGTATTCTGGCTTTACTTCTTCCAAGATAGATTTGTTCATTCTTTTGGCAGTCCATGGTATATTCAATACTCTTTGCCAACACCATAATTCAAAGGCATCAATTCTTCTTCAGTCTTCCTTATTCATTGTCCAGCTTTCACATGTATATGAGGCGACTGAAAATATCATGGCTTGGGTCAGGTGCATCTTAGTCCTCAAAGTGACATCTTTGCTTTTGAACACTTTAAAGAAGTCTTCTGCAGCAGATTTGCACACTGAGATATGTTGTCTAATTTCCTGACTGCTGCTTCCATTGGCGTTGATTGTGGATCCAAATAAAATGAAATTCTTGACAACTTCAATATTTTCTCTGTTATCATGATGTTGCTTATTGGTCCAGTTGTGAGGATTTTGTTTTCTTTATGTAGAGGTGTAATCCAGACTGAAGGCTGTGGTCTTTGATCTTCATCAGTAAGTGCTTCAAGTCCTCTTCACTTTCAGTAGGCAAGGTTGTGTCACCTGCATATCTCAGGATGTTAAGGAGAGAGGTTCTAGGTAACCAGGTTATAGTGTCCTCTCTCTTCCTGGGGTTTAAAAATAGTCTGTGAGAGACGGAGAAATTATATTATGAAAAAAGAAATAGAAGCTCACTCAGATAATTTATGTACTTTGGCCAATGTCAAAAGCTATAAAGGGATAGAGTGGGAATGGAGAGGGGCTCTCTTGGTTTGTTAGTGTCGCATACAAATACCACAAATTGCTGTCTTTAAAAACAAAAATTAATTTTCTCACAGTTCTGGAAGCTGAAAGTTCAAATCAGGGTCTCAGCCCTGTCGATTCCTTCTGTGGCCTCTCTCCTACTTTCTAGTGTCAGCCAGCAATCCTTGACATTCCTTTGCTTGTAGATGGGTCCTCACATAGCATCTGTCTTCCCCCTGTGTGTGTGTCTCTGTGTCTATTCTGCTTTTTTATAAGACACCTCTCAGAAGTGATTAGGTTTAGGACACACCCTAATCTGTTAGGACCTAATTAACATAACAAAAGAAAAGTCCTATTTGGAAACAGGGTCATAGTCACAGGTATAGGGGTTAGGACTTCCAACATTTTGGGAGGACACAATTTAATTCATAACAGGGGCACTCAGCACCATTCCCCTGCCACCCTCCCCATTCTAATCTTTAACACATGAGGTTGCCATGAGTCAGAATCGACCTGACAGCAATGGGTTTGGTTTGGTTTTTGGTTATTCAAAGAACATGCTGAGGTGAAATGTAAGTAAGGAATATCAGAAAGTTGACAAAATTCAATGACATATAATCCATTGAATAATTTGTAGAATTACTCTTATTCACACTCAGGATAATGGATCGTTTTATAGATGTGTATTTACAATCTGCTTCTTTTTATTCTTTTTTTAGTATTTAAGACAGAAAAACACCAAGCAGAGCAACATATAATGCATACGATATAGGAAACAGAGATGCAAGACAAGGTTGTTCATTCTTTCTTAGAAAAAAAAAAAAAACACTGTTATTACTAAGAACTATTTTTTTTTAAAAAAAGGGAATGCGGTGCAAGCGTTTCTATTATATGGTCTTTCTCCCCCTGGGTTCATAATTCTCCCAAAATGATTAGTCAAGCTGCAGTCTTGCAAGTGGTAGGTCTATTTACTACCCACATAAACAGATTGGTTGGTTTACTAGCCTCATAAGTGGCTTGTATTCGCCCCAATAGGACTGAGCAGCTTGGTCTAACTAGGGGATTGGTCAGTTTGTGGTCCTGCTGGGAGGGCCAGTCCTTGAAATTGCCACATAGGAGGCCAATCTCACAGAGGTTTTTTTTGTTTGTTTTTTTAATTTGTCTTATAGATTAGTCTAATCTTTGACTGAAGGGTGAATTTCGGGATTGGCTTCAGTTATGAGTTAAGAGGGTGTCTGGGGCCATAGTCTCAGGGGTTCCTCCAGCCTCTGTCAGACCAGTAAGTCTGGTCTTTTTTTGTGAATTTGAATTTTGTTCTACTTTTTTCTTTGGCTGTGTCCAGAACTCTCTATTGTGATCCCTGTCAGAGTGGCCGGTGGTAGCTGGGCACCGTCTAGTTGTTCTGGGCTCAGGCTGGTGGAGACTGTGGTATTGGGGTCCATTAGTCCTTTGGACTAATATTTCCCTTGTGTCTTCAGTTTTCCTCATTCTCCTTTGCTCCAGACAGGATAGGACCAATAGATGCATCTTAGATGGCTATTTGCAAACTTTTAAGACCCCAGATGCTACTCGCCAAAGTTGGATGTAGAACATTTTCTTTAGGAACTACATTATGCCAGTTGACCTAGATGATACTTGTGACCATGTCCCCAGCCCTCCCAGAGATTTTTGGGGGGACTTCTTGACCATCAAGTGCCTGGAGACAAGCAAATCCCTTAGACCGGGGTCCCTGTGCTGAAAACATTGCAGACCCAGATAAAAGAGCTATAATCTGGGTCGATGGCTACAACACTGAAGACAGAGAGAGATGGTTGTTGGCCCATGGAGACTGATGGTTACGGTGGGCCAGTCGGCCCATGGGGAGAAACTATGTGCCTCCTGGCAGGAGGATAGAGCTGCTGATGCCAGGCCCAGCAAGGCCTTGTAACAGAGTAGAACAGGGCTCTGCTAGAGCTGTGTGGGCCTGGACACCAGGGTGGGAACCAGAAACAGTGGTGACATGAACACAGCATCTGACTTGCTGAGTGGCATAAGTATGGACATGGGTAATTTGGAGAAGGGTAAGCTGGAGTTCCCACTTTGAGACATAAGCAGGTCCCTTGGCTACAAAATGGGTTATGTGTAGGGAGCAGGACCAGTTCACCGTAAAGAATCTATTCCTATTGTTTATCGTTTGCTCTCTATAAATATTAATAGTGGCTTTCACTTTGCCAACATTGTGTACGTGTACTATGTGTCTGGCTCGAACATACTAGACAAGTGTTGCCCCCATGGAGCAGTTGACACCGCTGGGTGAAGTACTCATTTCTAGCAGTCTTATTGCTGCTTAGAAGATTGAGGCACAGTCTGCATGTCCAACATAGACAGACAGACAGGCAGCAAAATAGTATTTTCATGGGAGTGGTGCTAGGTCAATCACTAAGGATATTTAAAACCACTCAGTACCAAATGCTAGGTGGTGTCCTGGGGGCTGCAATCCTGAGAAGACAGCAGCTTGAAATAGATAACATTATGCAGCTTCCAGCTCTCCCCTCCGTAACAGCGCTATGTAAACCACACTTGGTGTAGCCGATGGTGTAATGTGGATTCCATGCTTAGGTCAATGACTTTTTACAATGCCATTTTCAAACTTGACCAGCGTTAACAAGGTGAACTTTTGAAGAGAAAATGAAAAAATTTCTTTTTTATTTCATTTTCAAGTAAAAGCCTACGTATTTATAATGTTAATGAAATCCAGAAGGCGAGTGAGACGGAGGCTGTGGGGAGCAGTGGAAAGAGTATCAGTTTGGGAAGCAGGAGACTTGTCCAGCCTTCAAGAAAGGAAAGAATCGCAGAAGAGTTGAGTCTACAGATAAAAGTCAGAAAGTCAGTGAGGATGCAATTATGAGAAAACGACTTGGTTGAAATAACCAGTTGCAGTTGAGTCAATTCTGACTCATGGACCCCATGTGTGTCGGAGTAAAACTGCTCCATAGGGTTTTTTTTTTTTTTAATTTTTATAACTTTGCTTTTTGTTGTTGAGAATATACACAGCAGAACATACACCAATTCAACAGTTTCCACTCATACAATTCAGTAATATTGATTACATTCTTGGAGTAGTGCAACCCTTCTCACCTTCCTTTTCTGAGTTGTTCCTCTCCCATTAACATAAACTCATTGCCACCTAAGGTTCCTATCTAATCCTTTGAGTTACTGTTGTTAGTTTGATCCCATACAGATAGATCTTAAAAGAGCATAATGCTCAAGGCAGACATTCTTTATTAGTTAGACTAAACTATTGTTTGGTTTTAAGAAGACTTCACGGGTTATTTTTAATTTAAGTTTCAAGGTTTAAACATTATCTCGGGGCACTAGTTTTGGGAGTTCATCCAGCCTCTACGGCTCCAGAAATGCTGGATTCCATGAGATTTTGAAATTCTGCTCTGTATTCTCCTCCTTTTGATCAGGAGTCTTCTATAGAATCTTTGACCAAAATTTTCAGGGATGGTAGCCGGGCACCATCCAGTTCTTCTGGTCTCATGGCAAAGGAGGCAGTTGTGGATGGAGACCATTATTGCATATTCCATTTACTCCTCCTATTCCTGACTCTTCTTCCTCTGTTGCTCCAGGTAAATGGAGACCAGTTGTGCCACAGATGGCTGCTCGCAAGCTTTTAAGACCCCAGACGCTACGAAACTAACCAGGAAAGGGGCCATAATTTTTTTCCCCTAAATTTTATTTATTTTGTTGTTACTGTTGAGCATACACACAGTAAAACATACACCAATTCAACAGTTTCTACATATACAATTTGGTGACTTTGATTACCTTCTTCAAGCTGTGTAACCATTCTCACCCTCCTTTTCTGAGTTGTTCCTCTTCCGTTAACATAAACTCACTGCCCCCAATCTTTCAAGTTGCTGTTGTCAATTTGATCCCATATAGACAGTTCTTAAAAGAGCATAATGCCCAAGGCAGACATTTTTTACTAGTTAAGCTAAACTATTATTTGATTTTAAGAATACTTCAGGGGATATTTTTGGTTTAAGGCTTAAAGATTATCTCAGGGCATTGGTTTCAGGGTTTCATCCACCCTCCATGGCCCAGAAAGTCTGGAGTCCCTGAGAATTTGAAATTCTGTTCTGCATCTTTCCCCTCCTGTTCAGGATTCTTCTATGGAATCTTTGATCAAAATATTCAGTAATGGTGGCTGGGCACCATCCATTCCTTCTGGTCTCATGGCAAAGGAGGCAGTTGTTCACAGAGGCAATTAGCCACACATTCCATAACCTCTTCCTATTCCTGACTCTCCTTCTTTCTCTGTAGATGCAGGCGAATGTAGACCAATTGTGTCTTGGATGGCTGCTCGTAAGCTTTTAAGACCCCAGGTACTAGGCAACAAACTAGGAGGTAGAACAGAAGCACTAAACACATCATTAGGCCAACTAACTGGGATATCTCATGAAACCATGACTCTAAACCTCCAAACCAAGGTACCAAAGGTGTTTGATAGTACATAAGCTGCCTCAGCAGCTATTCTTCTTTTTTTTTGGTTGTTGTTGTAAATACATCTGTCACACAGCTTTTGCTAATTCAACTTTTTACAGGTGTACAACTTATTAAAGAGCTCAGCTGCTAACCAAAAGGTCAACAGCTCAAATCTACCAGCTGCTCCTTGGAAACCCTATGGGGCAGTTCTATTCTGTCCTATAGGGTAGCTATGAGTTGGAATCGACTCAACAGCAATGGTTTTTTCTTTTCTTTCTTTTTTTTTTTACAATTTATTGACAGCAATTACGATAGTTGGCTGTGCAACCCCACCTGTAATCAATGCAATTTTTCTGTCACCATTAACCCCCCTTTTCTCCCTCCCTCCCACTTGCCCCTGCTAACCACTAATAAACTTTGGTCTTATACAGTTGCCTTTTCTTGTCTTTTTATATAAGCGAGGTCATACAATATTTGTCCTTTTGTGATAGGCTTATTTCACTCAGCATAATGTCTTCAAGCTCCATCCACACTGTAGCATGTATCAAGACTTTATTTCTCCTACTGGCTGAGTAGTATTCCATTGTGTGTGTATTACATTTTTTTGTCCATTCATCTGTTGATGGGTATTTAGGTTGTTTCCACCTTTTGTCTGTTGTGACTAGTGCTGCAATGAGCATTGGTGTACAAGTCTCTTTTTTAGTTTCTGCTTTCAAGTCTTTTGGGTATATACCTACTAGTGGAATTGCTGGGTCATATGGTAGTTCTATTTTTAACTTTTTGAGGAACCGCCACACCGTTTTTTTTCACAATGGCTGTACCATTTTGCATTCCCACCAGCAATGGATAAAGGTTCCAATTTCCCCACATCCTCACTAACACTTGCTATTTTCTGTTTTTTTTTTTTCAATCTTAGCCATCTTAGTGGGAGTGAAATGGTGTCTCATTATGGTTTTGATTTACATCTCTCTGATGGCTAATGATGCTGAGCATTTTCTCTTGTGTTTGGTGGCCATTTTAACGTCCACTTTGATGAAATATCTGTTCAAGTCCTTTGACCATTTTATGAGCAGGCTATTTGTCTTTTTGTTGCTAAGTTGTCTAAATTTTATATATATTTTGGTTACTAGATTCTTGTCAGATTTATGATTTCCGAAGATATTCTCCCAGTTGGTAGCTTGTCTTTTCACTTTTTTGGTAAAGTCTTTTGATGACCAAAAGTTTTAAATTTTTATGAGGTCCCATTTACTTGTCTTTTTCTGTTTGTACTTTAGTTATTATACCGATCCATTGTTAAAAACTAGGTCTGACAATGTTGCCCCTGCATTTTCTTCCAAGAATTTTATGGTTTTAGTTTGCACATTTAGGTCCTTAATCCATTTTGAATTTTTTTTGTGTATGGTGTGAGGCATGGAGATCGTTTCATTTTTCTGCATGTGGAAATCCAATTTTCCCAGCACCATTTATTGCCCCATTGAATGGACTTAGCACCTTTGTCAAAAATCAGTTTACCATAGATGTATGGGTTTACTTCTGGACTCTCAGTTTGATTCCATTGGTCTATGTGTCTGTTGTTACACCAGTATCAGGCTGTTTTGATTACTGTAGTTGTATAGTATATTTTAAAATCAGGAAATGGCAGTCCTCCTACTTTGTTCTTCTCTTTCAACATTGCTTCAACTATTCGAGGCCTCTTGCCATTTCGTATAAAGTTGAGGACTGGTTTTTCCACTTCTGTGAAGAAGGCCATTGAAATTTTGATCGGGATTGCAATCAATCTGTAGATTGTTTTGGGTAATATTGACATTTTAACAATATTAAGTCTTCCAATCCATGAACATGGAACATTTTTCCATTTATTTAAGTCTTCTTTAATCTATTTCAGTGATGTTATATAATTTTCTTCTCCATAAGGTTTTCAATGGCTGATTTGTTAGAAGAAGGTCACCAGACCTCTCTTCTGAGGCACTTCTGGGTAAATTTGAACCTTCAAGCTTTCAGCTGGCTGCTAAGCATGTTAACCATTTGCACCACCCAAGGACTCTTGGTTGAAATAGAAGGGTGGAATTTGGGATGAAATACCAGAGGAAAGGATCCACAGGGAGTTCTAGACTCCTGGGTCCTTCAGCGTGAAAAGAAATTATTTAAATCCAATTAATTTCATACTAACAAAGTCATGTTTCCCATATAAATAATTGAAAAACTTTTAAATCATATAAAGGACTCCTATAGCCAGAACTTCACTACTTCTCATCATCTCTGCTGCTACCACCCTGGTCCAAACCATCATCTCTCACCTGGATTGTTGCCATAGTCTCCTGCCTGGTCTCCCTTCACACATCCTTGCATCCTTCAGAGCAAGGGTGTTATAAAAATATTGAAGAATGCACATCTGGTTCTGGTGCCTAGTGGCTGAAGAACAACTCTGCTTTACACTATTGCCAAGAGAGCATCCAGGGTGATCCTGTTAAACTGTAAGTTCTAATCAGGTCACTTTTCTGACCAGAACCTTTCAGCAACTACGTGTCTCAGAGAACAAGTCAGAGACCTTACTGTGACACCCAAGACCCTGCATGGCCCCTCTATCCAAGCCTGCCTTCTCATCCTGCTCTTTGCTCTTCCTCTGACCTGACTCATCCCTCAGGGCCTTTGCACTTACCTTTCCCACTTCTTGGAACATTCCTTTGCAAGATAATGGAACCGTCCTCTAACTCCTTCACATGTTTACCAAAATATCACCTTCTCAGTGAACTCTTCCAGACTATCCTTGTTCATGCTGAAACCACCTTCCTTGATTTAGTTTCCCCCATAGTTCTGCATTTTAAATCCCTTTGGTTTGCTGTATTATCCCCAGTACAACAGTGCTGGACACATAGTAGGCATTAGCAGTGAGAAGCAGTGAGAAGTGACAAGAAGCAGTGAGAAGCAGCAGAGTGGCAGCAGAGCCCAGTAGAGCCCAGTGGGAGTAGGCACGACAAAGGGTCTGCCGCAGACACAGCTGAGAAGGAGCTGAGAGCTGTCTTGTTTGGAAGTTATCCTTATTGAAGAACTATATCCTATCTTCCTGAGTTGCATCCAGTTATTTCCAAGTTGATTCTAACCCTGAGTTGTAACCTGCTACTTCTCTAATAAACCACATAACTCTGAGTGTGGCCTGTGAGTTCTGTGTGTCTTTTGCAATGTATTTTCAAAGCCGACAGAGAAGTAAGAGTACAGTGCGGAATATGACGAGTATCAGAATTGGTAAAAAAAAGTTGGAGAGTGGCAGTATGTCTGACCTCTACCTCATAGGAATCAGCTTTGAACTGATGGTTCTTCTCCTCCCCTCTCCTGAATTTAGATGGCTTCTGATGCTACTGTGTTAAGACTGGTGTCAGATGTAGGATTTGTTGCTCCTGATTCATGGAAGCATGATTTTTTTTTTTTTTTTAGAGAAAGGACGAATGGGCATCATGGAATGCAAAATTTTTGATAGTTGGTTTGTTTCTTTGGCTATTGTTATCTGTAATGTGTAAAAGGAAAGTAAAAGATGTTATGCTGGAGAAGCAGATAGGGAAATTGGGATAGGAAAGCCGCATCTGGAGTGGTTTGGGGTGAAAGCCTAGCAGGTTAAGCAAGATGATTGATTGGGGGTCAGGGTCTTCTGATTCGGCCCAGCCAGAGGTCCTCTTGTGTATGAATGGGAAGATAGTCAAGGGGAGGAGAAGAGATAAAACTGGAATGTTAAAAAAGGTTTATGTGTTTATCTGATTGTACTATGTTTCCTCTACCTGGTGTTGTAAAACAGACCTAAATGTATGATGGAAATAAATATTGGGTATTGTAAAAAACAGAGAATATGTAACTCCACACCCTTAGTTATCTAGTGCTGCTATGACAGAAATACCACTAGTGGATGGCTTTAACAAAGAGAAATTTATTCTCTCACAGTTTAGGGGGCAAGAGTGCCAAATGGAGACTGCCAGCTCAAGGGGGAGGCTTTCTCTCTCTGTTGGCTCTGGAGGAAGGTCCTTGTCTCCTTTCAACATCTGTGGGCCTGACGTTCGTTGGAGATCTCCATGTGTCTTGGCTTCAATCTTCCCCTGTGTCTAGGAGGTTCTCAGTGCAGGGACCCTGGGTCCAAAGGGCAAGCTCCACTCCCAGCTCTTCTTTCTTGGTGGTAGTGAGATCCTCCCTTCTCTGCTCACTTATTTCTGCTTTTATCTTTTATAAGATAAAAGGTGTGACTTAAGCAGGGCCTGACTTGAGTAACATGATGAGTAAGGGTAGTGACTTAAGTAAGGTGATGACAGCCTACCCTGATCCTGCCTCATAGAGGTTTTAGGATTTACAATGCATAAAACGGACATCAGATCACAAAATGGAGGATGACTATACTTTTACATAACTGCCAAACTACCTCATTACATAACTGACAAACCACTGAGAATCATGGCCTAGCCAAGTTGACACATATTTTGGGAGACACAATTCAATCCATGACGTCTACCTTCAGCCAATACTCAATTAGATTTACTGAAAGGGGCACTAAGATTTTCCCAAAAAGAAACACAGGCTCTTTGTTTCATTGCAGTAGCCCTGTGTATAAAGTTCTGGGGACTTAAGTGGAAAACCTTAGCCCCACCCAGAAACTTAGGAGCAGGAAACTTACATTTGAAAGACATGCAGATCCACCCAGAACTGCTGAGAGAGGAGAGGGGAAAAAAAAGGAAACAGTTTTGCTTTTTGAACTGTGGGTGAATAGTTTGCTACTGGATGCATTGAGGTAGGAAATGTCAGTGGCCATCAGAAGAACCCCCTTCTAGGACTGGAAGTTAAAGTGAGCCCAGATAGCCTGGTATTCTCACTTTAGTTGACCACCTGGGTCCCTGAGATGTGTGGAAGTAGGGGAGGTGCAGCAATAAAGAGATGAGCTGAGTTTGGACATGTTCCTTTGACACCTGTTGACCTTGTCCAGGTGGCTATGGATGAGCGACAGAGAAAAGGGGTTGGTTGGTCTGAAGTGCAGGAAGTTGTGTGGACTCCTGAGTATACAGTTTGTACCTGTTGACCTAGCCCACAGAAAGTAGGGATGAGCTGACCAGACCCTGAATGAATGGTGAGAGAGAGATGTTTAACACCATGAGTTGGTGTAGATTGCTGCAATTTGGTGGCTTGCCTTGGACTGGACTTTGCTTATGGATGCAGATGTTCAGAGTTCTAATCAGAACAGAAGATTCTTCAGATCAAGGAATATGCTTGCCTCCTCAGAGGACTGGTTTGATAGGGACCTACAATTTAAACATTGGTTGTCTAACACGGCGTGATAAAGTCATGAAGTGGTTGACTTACGTGCTTTGTGAATGTGCTTACACTCAAATTGAGGGGGACAAGGAAGGATCCACGCTGAATAGATTCCTCTTTTCCTGATGGGTCTAGGGAAGGGGCTGGGGGAGATGCTGATATGACTATATGATTCGGCTGTGTGTGTTGATTGCTAAACAAGCAATTGTGATTGTAAAAACTGTAACTGTAGAAGCTGTAACTATGAAAGAGTGGATTAAGGGGGAGGCATGTTCTGGAGCCAAACCTAAAGTCCCTGTCTTAGTCATCCAGTGCTGCTACAACAGAAATACCACAAGTGGATGGCTTTAACAAAGAGAAATTTATTTCTTCACAGTAAAGTAGGCTAAAGGTCCAAATTCAGTGTGTCAGCTCCAGGGAAAGGCTTTCTCTTACTGTCGGCCCTCTCGTCAGTGTTCCCCTGGACTAGGAGCTTCTCTGCACAGGGATCCTGGGTCCAAAGGACACGCTCTAGTCCTGGCACTGCTTTCTTGGTGGTATGAGGTCCTCAACTCTCTGCTTGCTTCCTTTCCGTTTATCTCTTGAAAGATAAAAGGTGGTGCAGGCTGCACCCCAGGGAAACTTCCTTCACATTGGATCAGGGATGTGACCTCGGTAAGGGTGGTGTAACAATCCCAGCCTAATCCTCTTTAACGTAAAATTACAATCACAAAATAGAGTACAACCACACAACAGTGGGAATCATGGCCTAGCCAAATTGATGCACACATTTTTGGGGGGACACAATTCAATCCATGACAGTCTATGCTGATGCCTCAAGAGATCAGAGCAAGAGAATAACATTCTCTGTTAAATTTTATCAGAGGCCAGAAAAAGAGAAGCCGAGACAACTTTGGGAGAACCTGACCAGACCAGATGGACACCTGCAGAAGACTTTTTCTTTCCCATTAGGTTTACTGAGGGGCCCTGGTGGCACAGTCATTAAGTATTTGGCTGCTAACCAAAAGGTCGGCAGTTCAAATCCACCAGCCACTTCTTGGAAACCCTATGGGGCAGTTCTATTCTATCTTATAGGGTCGCTGTGAGTTGGAATTGACTCAACGGCAACAGGTCACAAGTCAGGTTTACTGATGGACACTGTTTTATTCAGAAATTAGTGACTCATTCCTCCATTTAAGAAATATTTATTGAATGCCTGTTATATGCCAGGAATGGTTGGAAGCACTAGCTTTACATTATAAACCAAGGGCCTGAGGCTTACAACCAGGGGAGAAAGACATGTAGCTAGTAAACGCATGGTAGGAAGGAATTCTATTTTTTTAACCTGAGATAAGCTTTTATTTAAAAGTTTCTCACAGTTTGTACCTAGAAAAGTCCTTAATTATTCAAGGGTGAATTGTCTTTGTGTTGGAAAGAATTGCTTGAGTGGCCCTTCTTAGTTATGTACTGGGAAGGTAAGAGGGCACCTATTACTCTAGGGGGAGAAGATATAAGGGCTTTTCCTACCTCTACTTGATAAGCAGAGCTGATGAGTAGGTAGGTAAACCTGAACAGGGGCTAAGGAACTTCCTGGGAAGAAAGAGAAGGGCATCTTCTCAGTAGGCACAGAGTTTTAGAACCTCTAAGGTTGAGATCAATTCTTCTATTTGCTTTAACTACTCTACGTTCAAGAGGAAGTTTCAGAGTCTCTTCTGACATCCATTTTGGTCTTTTCTTTCTTTTTTGTCTTTTTAATGACCTCTTACTTTCTTCAGGTATGATGTCCTTGATGTCATTCCACAACTCATCTGGTCTTCAGTCATAAGTATTCAATGCGTCAAATCCATTCTTGAGATGGTCTCAAAATTCAGGTGGGATATACTCAAGGTTGTATTTTGACTCTAGGGAACTTGTTCTAATTTTCTTAAGCTTTAGCTTGAAGTTGCATATGAGCAATTGATGGTGTGTTCCACAGTTGGCCCCTGGCCTTGTTCTAGCCTACCCACCCTTATGAACTGATCAGAGGCTCCAGCTTATTCTTGTTGAGGTTTTCTGGGATCAGAACTGACATCTTTGAGCTCAGGAAATCTCTAAAGTTCTTGGACAATTCAGTGGAGGAGAACAACTCCATAGGTAGTGAGCTTCCTGGAAATCTGGCATGTGAAAACCAGAGCCAGTTCTAACTTGAACAGTAAAGCGTCGTGACTTAATTTTTAACCCAAGCTGGTGAAGCAGGTCATACCAGTTACACATAGAAACAGAAAGATCATTTCAAACTGAGATAAGTGCTATGGCTAAAACACAGGCTAACATGAGACGGAGTAGGGTCTCATCAATTCTTCTTCGGTATTCCTTATTCATGTTTGAATCTGGAGAATAGGGAGTCAAGGAAGCCTCTCTAGAAGTGTCTTACTCCCAAAGACCCTGAAGAATGAGTTGTATGTGGGAGGAAAAGGCTTCCATGCAAATAAAACAGCATGCACAAAAATCCTAAGGTATATCTGGGAACAGGTGCAATGGCTAAAGAGCTCACTGCTAACCAAAACGTAGGCAGTTAAAACCCACCAGCCGTTCCTCGAGAGAAATAAGTGGCAGTCTGCTTCCAAGATTTACAGCCTTGGAAACCCTATGGGGCAGTTCTACTCTGTCCAATAGGGTGGCTATGAGTTGAAATCGACTCAATGGCAATGGGTTTGGTCGGTTAATATAAGGTGGTGTAGAGGTTAAGCATTTGGCTGCTAACTGAAAGGTCAGCAGTTTGAATCCACTAGCTGCTCCAGGGGAGAAAGATGTGGCAGTCTGCTTACTTAAAGATTACAGTCTAGGAAACCCTATGGGGCAGTTCTACTCTGTCCTATAGGGTCACTGTGAGTTGGAGTTGACTCTATGACAATGTAATATGAGTGTGGCCCTGAAATAGTAAGGAGGAAAATGTCTCAGATGAGACTGGAAAGGATGGCAGGGGCAAGGCCTTATAAACAATACCAAGGGTTTGGGTTTTTTTTTCCCCCTAAGAGCTATGGAAACCTACTGAAGGGATAACACTAGAAAACTGACCTGGTAAATCTACCTTTAAAAGAAATTGCTCAGACTGTTGTGTGGAGAATGGACTGGGGCCATATAAGAATGGCGGCAGTAGTGGGTAAGGCCACAGTTTTGGAATCAGAATACTTGATTCAAAACCCCGTTCTGACACCTGTTAATTGTGTGACCTTGGACTAGTTACTTAACCTCTCTATGCCTTGGGTTCATCATTTCCAGTATGGAAATCAAAATAGTATCCATTTCACCAATGTCACTGAATAACTTGTGAGAAATTGTTGTATAGGAACCTAAACTTCTGGGTAAACCTTCACTGAAACATAATAAAATACTATTTTTTTTTTTAAGAAAAAACCTCACATTAAAAAAAAAAAAAGTACCTATTTCATTGAGTTATTATGAAGACTGAAAGGTATAACATTAAATAAGCATTTTTACCCATCATAAACCTGGCACATACTGAACACCGAGTAAATGTTGGCTAACTTATGGTTTATCATACCATTATTATTATTTTTTAAACATTTTATTGTGTTTTAGGTGCAAGTTTACACAGCAAATTAATTTCCCATTCAACAATTCATACACAAATTGTTCTTTGATGTTGGTTGCTATTCCTGCAAATGTGTCAGCACTCTCCCCGTTTCCATCCTGCCTTCCTCGTTTCCGTCCTTCCAGTTTCCCTGCCCCTCCTTGCCTTCTCATCTTTGCTTTTGGGCAAATGTTGCCCATTTGGTCAAGTATAGTTGATTATTCTAAGAAGCACATTTCTCTCGGGTGTTATTGTTTATTTTTTAGGCCAATTATTATTTGGCTGAAAGATGATCTCCGGGAGTGGCTTCAGTTCCAGGTTGAAAGAGTGTCTTAGGGAGATAGAGATTCCTCCAGTCTCTATCAGTACAGTAAATCTGGTCTTTTTTATGAATTTGAGTTTTGTTCTACATTTTTCTCCCATTCTAATTGAGACCTTCTATTGTGTCCTTGGTCAGAGTGGGGTAGTGGTACCTGGGCATCATCTAGTTCTTCTGATCTCAGGCTAGAAGAAGCTATGGTTCGTATGCACCATTATTCCTGTGGACTAATTTCTCCCTTGAGTCTTTGGTTTCCTTCATTCTCCTTTGCTCCAGATGGGAAGAGACCAACATTTGTTTGTACCATTATTATTATTATCCATAGAAGGAGAAGGCTGTTGGGGTTTTAGCAGACAAATAACTACCCCATCTTCCCCTTCTGAGTTTGGAACTGATTCAGAAATAAGACACAGAAGGCAGACAGATGGGTGTCTAGTTTACTTTATTGAGAACTACTATGTGCCAGCCACAACAAACAAAAATAGGTGAAAAACATTGCTCTTGTACATTTTATATTCTAGCATGAGTGAGGGAGAGTAAGGAACGGAGACAAATAAATAAACGTTTAAATCAGTAAGCTATATAGTATTTTGGAAGCTGTTGGTTGTATCATTGCTAAAGAGAAAATGTGGCTTAGATCTATAGTCAGCTCAACTGCCCTAATGTCTCCCGTTAAGTGAGATAGACTTACCATCTAGTTACAGGCGGAGCTGGACAATCACAATCCCTCCCTACTCCCAACACTTGAGAGGCAGAACTACCCCTATGCACTTACCATCTAGCAGACAGACATCAGACCTGGGCTTTTAAAAATCAACTTTATTGAGATACAATTTAAATACAAAAAGATGCACCTATTTAAAGGATACAAATAGATGAATTTTGATAAAGTTTGTACATCTGGGTATCCACCACCATGGTCAAAATACAGAACATTTCTGTCACTCCAAAAAGTTCCCTCATGCCCTTTTGCAGAGAATCCCCCTCCCAACACATACACCCAGACCCAGACGGTAACTCTATACTAGTCTTGCCTCTTTTAGAATTTCTTATAAATGTAATCATATAGTAAGTTCTCTTCTGTGTCTGGCTGCCTTCCTTCTACATAATATTTTTGAGACTGATCTATGTTGTTGCATAGTTTTTACTTTGTATGCTGAGTACTATTCCATTGTATGGATATACTACAATTTTGTGTATCCATTCATCAGTTCATAGACATTTGAGTTGTTTGCAGTTTTTGACGATTATGAGTAAAGCTGCTATCCATGTAAAAGTCTCTGTGTGAACATATGTTTTTATTTCTCTTGGGTAAATGCTTACAAGTAGAATTGTTAGGTCATACGGTAGCTATGAGTCAGGATCAACTCTATGGCAACAGTTTTGGTTTTTTTGTTTGGTTATGATAAGTATACTCTTATCTTTATAAGAAACTGTTGAACTGTTTTCCGAAATGGTTGAACCATATTTGACATTCCCACCAGCAAAGTATGAGAGTTCCTGTTGCTCCACAACCTCATCAACGTTTAGTTTTTCATTTTAGCCATTCTTGCAGGTGGGTAGAGGCATTTCATTGTGGCTTAAGTTTCAATTCTCTGATGACTAATGCTGTTGAGCATCTTGTCATGTGTTTATTTGCCATCCTGATTTCTTCATTTATGAAGTGTCCATTCAAATCATCTTTAAAGTAGTTTGGTTTTCTTTTCATTACTGAGTTACCAGAGTCTTTTTTATATTCTGGATATGCGTTTTTTTGTCAGATATGTAAGTTGTAATATTTTCTCCTCATCTATGAATTGCATTTTCATTTTCTAACAATGTCTTTCAAGGAACAGAAGTTTTTAAAAAATATTTTATTTATTTTTGGTGGCAATATACACAACCAAACATACATCCGTTCACAATTTCTACATGAACAGTTCAATAACACTGGTTACCTACATTGTGTCATTTCTGTCTCTATCCATATTGTTTCATCACCATTACTTTAGGCTCCTGCCCCTTAAAGTTCTCATCTGTGCTGTAGATTAACTGTTGTCAGTTTACTCTCATATAGATAATTCTTTATAAGAGCGATATGTTTGAGGCAAACCTTCTTTATTAATTGGGCTAAACTGTAGTTTAACGATGGCCTCATGGGATAGTTTTGGTTCAAAGTTTAAAGATTGTTTCCGGGCATTAGATTTGAGGATTCCCCAAGTCTCAATGGATCCAGTAAGTCTGGTTTCCATATAAATGTAAAGTTCAGAACAGAAGTTTTTAATGTTGATAAAGTACAATTTATCAATTCCTTTCTTTCATGGTTTGTGCTTTAGGTCTATCTAAAAAATCTTTGCCCACCTTAGGGGTGCAGATTTTATTCTGTTTTCGTCTAGAAGTTTTACAGTTCTAGCTTTCACATACAGGTTTTTGATCCATTTTAATTTTTATATACGGTATGAAATAAAGGTTGAGATTTTTTTCCCATATGGATATCCAGTTGTACCAGCACCATTTGTGGAAAAGATTATTAATTCCACATCAAAGTAGATTGGCACCTGTGTCAAAAATCAATTAACTGTATATTCATGGGTCTGTTTCCACACTCTCTGTTCTGTTTCATTGATCTATATGTCTATCTTTATGCCAAGACCACACTGCCTTGATTACTATGGCTTTGTAGTAAGTCTGAAATGAGATTGAGATAGAGTATGTCCTTCAACTTTGTTCTTCTTTTCAGCATTGTTTTGGTTATTATAGGTCCTTAGCATTTTCATAAAATTTCAGTATCAGCTTGTTAATTTCTACAAGAAAAAAAAAAAGCTGACTAAGATTTTTACTGGGATTTCACTGACTCTACAGATCAATTCGAGGAGAACAGAGATCTTAACAATATTCAGTCTTCCAAACTATGAACATGGTATATCTCTCCATTTATTAAGGTCTTTTAGGAATGTTTTAAAGTTTTCAGTGTCCACATCTTGCACATCTTTTGTCAGACTTATTTACAAGTATTAACCACTTTTTCAATGTTATTGTAATTAGTGTTTTTTAATTTTGTTCTAATTGTTTTGATAATACATAGAAATACAATTGATTTCAAAACATTGATTTTGCATCCTACAGCCTTCAGGGCTGCATGCATGCTTAAGTAGGGAGCATGCGTTTTCCTATTTTATGTTTCATGCACTATCAATTAGAAATACATTTGGTTAAAAGTTCAGAAAATCTCACTAGAGTGACTTAAATATATGAGATTCTTTTCCTCCTCCAGTAAGAAGATGTTCAAGTGTAGGTGGTTGCTGCTAAGTATCTCATTTATTTCAAGGTGAATCTTTTGGCCTTTTCCTCATGGTTGCAGGATGGCTACTTTAGCTGCAATCCTTACATCCTGTTCAAGGCAAAAAGAAGGGACAGAACAGACTCTAGGCATATCTGTTCCTTTTTATCAGCTAAGCAAGAGATTTCCTCCAAAACAGATCTCAACTGGGGATGATTTTATCACCAAGGGAACATTTGGCAATGTCTGGAGACATTTTGGTTGTCACAACCAGGGGCATGCTATCAGCATCCAGTGGGTAGAGGATGAGGATACTGATGAATATTCTGAAATATGCAGGATAGCCACCCACAGCAAAGAATTATCCATCCACTAATGTCAACAGTGCCAAGGTTAAGAAACCCTGCTTTAAAACCACCTCTGTAGACATTCACTTAAGTGCCATTGGCCAGATCTAGGCATATGGTTGAAATGGAGACTAGACTAGTAAGAAACATGATTATAATGACTACATTAGATCTATGATATCCATATCTGGAGCTGGGCATATTGATTCCACAACAAAATCAGAGTTAGCAAGGGGGATAACGGATAAGCAAATAACAGCATCTGCTACAGGCATATATCAAAGCAGGTCTACCTATTTTCCCAATGTCACACAGAGACCTAGATGAAGAGTATTTTAGTATTTCTTCTTGTAGGTCCTCTGTTCCTAGGACTCAGAATTCCCAATCAATGGAGGCATATATAAAATCTCAATATGATGTTCTAGATCTCTTGAGGGAATATGATAAATACTCCTCCCAATAATTTTCTTTTTAAGACTTGAACTGCATTGCCAACATCCTGGGCACAAAATAAGACTTTATATTGTGTTTTAAAGACTTCAGTGAACTCTATCTCATGATAACCTATTGGGGAAGGTGAATATTTAGCTGTTATGAAGATAAATAAATCAAGAAATGACACAACATAATACCAGAGTCAAGATGTGGACTGTGTTCCTGTGCCTCACAGGCAGCCATCAGGCTCCCCTGAGTTCCTTGCACTATGAATTCTATGCACCCTTTGCCAATTAACTCAAACAAAAATAAGAATTTATTAGTTCACATTTCTGAGAAGATTGGGAAGCAGCTAGCAGCAGCAGTTGAGTCCAGGTGCTCAAAGGATGTTATTAGATTCCCATCTCTATCTCTTGGGTCTGTTTGTCTCTACTCACCTTCCATATGCACCATGGGCAAGATGTCCACCAGCAAAGCCAGGCTCATCTCCTTTTAGGGGAAACAATTTGTCTTAGTTTCTTAGTGCTGCAGGTGTTCTCTGTCTACTCAAGGGAAAGTCCTTGTCTCAGCTTTTCTAGCATTCTTTTTGGGTTCCTTGGGGATCTCCATGTGGCATCTATCTTTCTTCAATTCCTGCTTTTGTGCCTAATCTGCTGCTTTCATATCTCACAAGTGATTGGCTTAAAATACACTCTACACTGATATGGCACATTAACATAACAAAGAAAATCTATTCCCAAACGGGATTACATTCACATGTACAGGGTTAGGATTTACAACAAATATTTTGGGAGGATACAGTTCAACCCATAAGAAAGGGTATATCACCAGAGTCTTAACAGGAAACAAATGGCATGCTCAAAACTAGGCAATGCAAATGTTATTTATAAAGGGGCTATTTACAGTGGTGAGCACAGGTCTTAAGAAAACCAGCAAGGGATATTGTACAACCTTGGTGCTATAAACTGCAAGGAGCTGTTAGCAACCCTAGGCCTCAGGAGGAAAGGAATAGTTTTGGGAAACTGGAGTGGGGAGCTGTATGCAGAGGGCTCTTTGACAGGAGCTGTGGCCATTGGTAAAGAGCCACAGCAAACCCATGACACTTGGCTAGAGTAGCTGGGGAATTAAGCACACCTACTTCTATCTTCCCTCTCACTGGCGGTGTCAACCCAACAGGAAGCTGCAAGACAAGGGAGCCTCCCAGGGTACAGAGCAGGGTGAAGACAATGAGTGTGAACCCATAGGGGCACACAGCAGATATACAGCACAGAGGGCTCTTTTCCTGTCAGAACTATTAATTCCAGAAGAGAAACATGATTGGCCTTTCTTGAGTCCTGTGCCAATGCCTGTAGTCAGATGGAGGAAGACACAAGAAATGGGAGAGAGATGATTCCTAGCACCTACTTCTAGTAGTATACCTCTACCTTTTTTTGTAGGAGCCACCAGCCTGCGCAGGCAAACTCTTGGGCAGGGTCCTTCTAAGATAGCACTCAGCTAGACAGATACCTTTAGTAGTGTATACTTGTGCCCATGGGGAACATATAACTTTGCCTGGTCAAACTCTGGAAGTACAATTTTAACTTAGCACTCTTTATGAATTTTGCCACAAGGGTATAATTCCTGAAAAAGCTAAACAAAATAATATAAAGGAACAAATACCTAGAGAAAATTTCAAGAAAACCTTCGTGAAATTAAAAAAAGAAAAAAAAAAGATGCATAATGGGCCACTGAAAATTGACCTAGAATAGCTATCATAGATAACCACCCTAGAAAAGTCATTGGACTTTTAATGAAATGAAAGACTCATTTGAGCAGTGTGGCCAAAAAAAAAAAAAAAAAAAAAAAATCAAGTCAAGTCATTTACAAGGGGGAAAATAAAACAAGCTGACCTCAGATTTCTCCACAGTATTTCAAGCCATTAAACAGTAGAACAACATTAATAAGATATTCAAGGAAAGAAATGGTCAAGAATTTTATATCTAGCTAAACTTTCATTTAAGTGTAAAGGCTAGAGATACAGTTCTAAATGTGAAGAAACACAGAGTATACTGTTTCCTTGAGTCATTCTTGACAAAACTGCTGGAAGGTACACTTCAGCCAAGTAAAAGATGACTGGGAAAATGATAGCAAAAGGATTCTCAGTAAGTACTGAACATACATAATTGTAGAATCACGACTAAAAAAATAATGTGAAGTTAAGATGATAGAACAGAATGTAAATGCTATATGCTTGACAGTGCAGAAATGATATCACCAACACAAATTGAAAGGGAAAGTGGGAAATAAGGTGGTAAATAGAATAAGTTCTTTGAAAAAGAATAAGGTTGTAAATATAATCACTTCATCCATAGTGAATTGTAGTCAAAGGACACCATTTAAAGCTGTGCTGGTCCTTGGCCTGCTTGCTCTCAGTTCCATTCCTCACCCTTTTGCTGCTCTGCTCGATATTGCAAAGGGGCTGATCCCTGCAGTATCGATCCCTGTGTTTCTAGGCTTCCAGGTTAGCTAGCTTTTGGCTGGGCACTAGTGGAAGATTGGATGGTGGGAGGAAGACAGAAGCCTTGGGCAACATTTCCAGCAGCATCTGAGTCTCCTCTGGGGCTCCAGCTCCACCTGACGAGCTCTCCTTACGTTGCAGCTACTGCTTGGTGGTAGCCCTGGTCTCTGAACTCTAGTAACGTCACCTCCTCCTGTCCATCTAGGAGAAGTAATAGCTTTCTGCTGTTAGTCATCTCTGGGTTTCTTCAGATCCCCCTTGGCTTCTTAGCTCTTCTACCATCGGTGTAACCAGTTTCCTAAATCAAAATCACTCTGTTTTAAATCTTTAATGGGATTTAAGTTTTCCTGGACACTGACTAATATAAAAACTGACAACTCACATAATAAAACTACAAATACAGTAAAAACAAAATAAATATTAATGGTACTAAATATTATATTATTGTCCAAAATCAGTGATAGTGGAATGGGGAAGAAGAGAAACATATTAATTTCATCATTGCTTATTTGTTGTTAATAATTGCCATCAAGTTGATTCTGACTTATGGTGACCGCACTTGTGCAGAGTAGAACTGTTCCGAGTTTTCAAGGCTGTGACCTTTTGGAAGCATGTTGCCAGGCCTGTCTTTTGGGGGTCCTCTGGGTGGGTTCCAACCTCAAATCTTTCAGCTAGTAGTTGCGTGCTTAACCATTTGCAGCACCCGAGTAGGGAATAACAGATACTTTCTAAACAAATACAGGATTAAGGGTATTATATAAAGTTATCATTATAAAAGTAACTACTAAAACTAATATATTAATCTTCCTAAATATCAGAATACACATAAAAAATCAAAGCAAAGGTAAACAAACAAAAAAGATTGTCTGTTGACTTAAAAAAAGAACTCTAAAAGTAAATCATAAAATAAAACAATATAATAGAACTAAGATTAAACATACCTTAGTTGCATCAATAAACACAAATGGGACTAATGCTCCAACTTAGAGAAAAATACTTTCAGATTAAATCATAAAACAAAATCTAACTCTATATACAAGGGGCACACCTAAAACAATTCAGAATATTGAAAATGATGAGGTGGATAAAGATATATTAGGGGAAAGTACACCAAAAGCAAGCAGAGGTTATGGTTTTAATTTTAGGTAAGTTGGAATACAGGCCAAAGAAAATGATTAAACAAGACCAATAAAAACACCTTATAATGCTAAAGAGTGTGATTCACAGTGGCACTGTGACAGTTATAAATAGCTAAGCACCAAATAACAAAGCAACAGTTTTTATAAACTTGAAATTATAGGAAATAAAAGGAGACATAAACAAAAACATGCTGGTTTAATGCCTCTCTCATCAATCCATGACAAATCAAGTAGATAAAAGTAAAAGCAGTAACACAGATCTCCTACATCAATATGGTAGCTTACATATATATACATATATATATATATATATACATATACATATATATACATATACATATATATATATATAAAGCCCATTGCCATCAAGTCAATTCTGGCTCATAGCAACCCTATAGGACAGAGTAGAACTGCCCCATGTGGTTTCCAAGGAGCGGCTGGTGGATGTGAACTGCTGGCCTTTTGGTTAGCAGCCAAGCTCTTAACCACAGCGCCACCAGGGATCCCCAACACAGGATGCCCAGGAGGGCAGCAGCAGCAGTGGTGGCACACCACTTATATATATAATTTTCCTTACACATAGAAAATAATCTTTTTTTCAAGCATATTCAAGAATGGAACATTCCAGAAAATTGACCATATATTAGGCCACAAAGAAAATCTGAATAAATTCCAAAAAGTAGAAATAATATAGGTAATATTCTCTGATTACTATGCAGGAAAACTACAAATTATTTTTTTTAATCAGATAACAAAATCCCTTCTACCTGGAAATTTTAAAATATTATCTTAAAAGAATTTTAATTTAAAAAAAGCTCTCTTAACTCTTGGAACAAAAAGAAATATAAATCTAAATTGCAGAACTTCTAGAAAATGACAATAACAAAAACACTAAATTTCCTACACATTAGGACTTATGCAGTATTCAAAGGGAAATTCATAAATGTTTAAATTAATTAAAAAAAGGAAAAGTGAAACAAGCATCTAGCTAAAAGAGTTAAAAACAGAACAACAAAATAAACTGAAGGAAAGTAGGAAGAAGGAATTGAAGAAAGCAGAATTTATTGAGTTAGAAAACAGAAAAAAAGAGTTAAATAAATTAATAAAAAATAAGCTGGGTCTTTGGGGAAAAAAACAAAGAAGTAGCTAAAAAAAAGAGTAGAAAACACAATGATACAAGATAAAAAAGGGGAAAATAACCACAAAAATAGATAACATTAAAATAATCATAAGGAACTACTTTGCTTAACTCTATGAAAGTAAATTTGAAAACTTAGATGAAACGTATAATTTTCTTGGAAAATATCATTTAGTAAAATTGCCCCCCAAAAGAGAAAGAAAATTAAAATACATACAAGAAACAGAGAAAGCTGTCAAGAAGTTTTTTCAAAAATACCAGGCCCAATTGCTTTCCTTGGGAAATTCTAACAAATCTTTAAATAGTAAATAGTATTGAATTCTGCTTAAATCTTTCCAAAGCTTAGAAAAGAAGGAAAACTCCTAAATTAATTTATGAAATACAACATCGACTTTAAAACCTGGGAGAGGTTGCACAAAAAAGAAAGAAACAAAGAAAACCACAAGTCAATCTTATTTGTTAGTGCAAAAACCACAATACATAACTTCCAAAAAATTAAGTATAAAATATTATGGGGTAATTTTGTGGTTACTGTTTAAAAATGCAGTCTGACCCAGTCTTCCAATCTGGGCCAGTTATCTGAGATGAGCCCTGGGCGTTGGATCTGGGCACAGCTGAGGGTCATGCTCGTCTCCCAAACGCCTAACCCAAACCTCAGGCCCTTTAATGAACCTGCTCAGGAAGCACCTTCCCTCGTAGCCCTCTTTCCTCACCAGGTAGCCCAAGGTCCCTCACTGCTCCTACTGCCTCTTCTCTTTACATGGTATCAGTTCTAGGACTTTCCCTCAAAATCACCCTCTGTGCCTCATGCCCCTCCTCTGACTGACTGCCAGCTTGGACAAACATTTTCAATTATCTCTAAGGGGTGTTTATGGCTTCTTGTGACTTCCTTCAGGGTAATATATTTGTGTTTTAATTGTGGATTACTTTGACTCCTGGTGCAAACAAATGATTCGAGCATTTGAGGTAGTGCGATCTGTTAAAAGGAGGGACATTGTGGATGCTAATAAGCATTTAGTGTTCCTCATAATAAACAGTATAGGTGATTCTCTGCAATTTAACAATTAGTCTAGCCTGATAGCACTGGGGCTTGGATCCATACAGTATGTGGTATTTCTACCATGGAGTCCCTGGGTGGTGCTAATAGTTAACATGCTCAGCTGCTACCCATACAGTTGGAAGTTCGAGTTCACCCAGAAGTGCCTTGGAAGAAAAGCCTGGTGATCTACTTCCAAAAAATCAGCCATCGAAAACCCCACAGAGCACTGTTCGACTTTGATACACATGGTCACCATGAGTCAGAATCCACCTGACCGCAACTTGTTGGTTATTTCTACCACAGTTTTAGTTGTGGTATTTGTAAAATCAGCATATTATTAAGAGCGCCTTGTCTAAATCATGATTGCCAGGTTTTCAATACATACTCGAATATCCAGTATTTCAGGGTTTTCTCCTCTTTTAGGTTGGGCCTGGTTGTGGATGTGCTTATGAGCCTGGGTCTATCTGCCAAGAATTACTGGTTAGCCCACAGCCTTCTCTTCCTGCCCTTCTCCTGAAGGGAGTGTGTCCCATGAATTCTAAAGGGAACTTGGCAGCTGGAACTTAGCAGGACACTGCTCTTGGGAGAAACTTCCTTAAGTAGTTCTCCTCTTTCAGGCTCTATTTGCTCTCAGGCTGGGTCAGATCCAGCTTCAGGGAACTGCTGTCGGCTCTGATCCCTGGACACCATTTTCAGGCCGTGGCTCATGTCTCCCAGACACTCCCAGAGTTCAGCCTTCTGCCAGGCATGGGTGTGGAGGACTGCAAAGGTTAGAATACTCACCACCAAAGGATTCTTTGATTTGTTGCTTCGTTGGTTTTTAGGTTATTCTATTCATTTTTCCTTCCATCGGATGGTGTGGGCTGTTATGCAGCACGCAGGCAAAGGGTTACTTGTTTTAAAAACAGGATGGGATGAGGGGAGAAAGGAGTGTTTTCATGGGAAATTTCCAGAGAAAACAATTCCAGTTTATAGACAGAGACAAGATAAAGAGGAGAGAATTGGGAGGTTTTCAGCCTTGTGTTATAAAGAATTGACTCTAATCTCTTCCTAGGTCCTATCTGGACAAGGATTAGAGGGAAGGTGCATTCTCACTCATTTCAGACAGGGCTTTGCTTAACTCAATGAATGACACAAAATGAAAGCCAATTTGCAGAGGGCAAGCTCAGACTTGAGACCAGCCTTTGCTGTGATGGGGCTGGCAGATTACAGCACCATCTGCCACTTGGGGAAGAAGATAGAAGACATGCAAATTTGAGTGAAAAATAGGAGCTCTCCAAAAACGCATTTTCAAAATCTGGGCTAGGTATAAACTTGGGTTATAATCAGTTCAGAACATGCCAGGAGGCAAATTCTATTCTTAAAACAATGAGAGAGTTGCTTTATTTCTAAGTAATGTGATAGCTCATACCACCTTTACTACAAAACTGAAAGATACTTTGGGATGAGTGGGTATGTATCATAAACCATACTGTCTTCATCTCATCAGCATACTCAAGGTAAAGAAATGCTCACCTGAATTCAGGTCATAAAGAACAAATATAACTAAAATGGATCTCATCCTAGTAGAACACCTCAAGTTTGATTCACAAACATAAGGGACCACATTGGTCCCTTATGCCCGTGAGACATATTTATATATTTATTTACAAATAAATACATGACATAAATATGTATGTTAAATAAATATACAATATGATATCATTATGTCCCCTTGAGACATATTTATGAATAGTCTCAGCATCATTAGCCTGTGGTAAGGATGACACTGTACCTTGAACGACAAGCCAGTGCTTGGCTTTACATCTGGTGGGAGTGAGAGGCAATGTGTCCAGTTGGAATGGAAGCAAAAATTCCAGACCACAACCCTGTCTAGACTTCAGAAAATACGTTAAAAAGGAGGAGACTGCACGGGCACATCATCAGACGAACACAGCAGGGCCTTGGGCCAGAGGGAACACTCAAAGGCAGACTCAAGTCCCTAGGATTTAACTGGCAGGCAGCCTCAGCATGTCCCTTGTGAGACTTGAGAGATAATAGAGACAAAGGTGCTCCCTCTTTATGCAGAACCGGAAGCAGTTAAATGTCATCAATACCATTCTTAAAAATGTAGAACAAAATTCAAATTCACAAAAAAAGACGCGACTTACTGATCTGACAGAGACTGGAGGAACCCCAGAGACTGTGGCCCCCAGACATCCTGCTAACTCAGAACTGAAGTCACTCCTGAAGTCCACCCTTCAGCCAAAGATCAGACAGGCCTTTAAAACAAACAACACACGTGAAGAACATGCTTCTTAGTTCAATCAAGTATATGAGACCAAGTGGGCAACACCTGCCCGAAAGCAAAGACAAGAAGGCAAGAAGAGACCGGAAAACTGGACGAAGGGACACGGAGAACCCAGGGTGGAAAGGGAAAGGGGGAAAGTGCTGACACATCGTGGGGATTGCAACTAATGTCACAAACCAGTTAATGTATAAATTTAAAAAAAAAATTTATTGCGTTTTAGGTGAAAATTAACAATACAAATTAGTTTCTCATTCAAAAATTTATACACAAATGTCCAGGGGCCATAGTCCGGAGGGTTCCTCCAGTCTCTGTCAGACAGTAAGTCTGGTCTTTTTACATGAATTTGAATTTTGTTTTACATTTTTCTCCCACTCTGTCTAGGGCTCTCTATGTGTATATAAATTTTTAAAAAATAAATAAATAAAAAATAAGATTAAAAAAAAAATTCTTAATAAGAACAGAAAAGCTTCTAAAGCAAATTGGAGATGTTAATAGGCACTAGGAGTCCCTGGATGGCGCAAACGAATAAACCAAAAGGTTGGCAGTTCAAACCCACCCAGAGGCACTTTGGGAAAAAAGTCCTGTCGATCTACTTCTGAAAAATCAGCCACTGAAAACCATATGGAGCACAGTTCTACTCTGATACACATGGGGTTGCTATGCTTTGGGGTCAACTCGACAATGGGTTTGGCTTTTTATTTCTTACTGCTTGTCTAACTACTGCCACTCCTCCCTCTTCTTTACCAGAAAAGCCCTAATTTTGTCTACCTATCCCCTCTGTGACTCATGGGTGAAACCTATTTTAAGTTAATCCTAATGGCTCTATTCCCCTTGCCAATGACTTATTTAGGGATGTCCCTCTGCCTCATTTCTGGCCACATGTGATACAAGGGGAGGTCTCCTGGGGATGGGAGGGGATTCTAAGAAACAATATCTTGTTTATAAAAAGAGTCATGGGTGAAGGAATGATCATTTTTCTTCTCCCAAAGTTACCATATCTGGATATGAGGCTTGGGCCTGCAGCCGTTGTCTCTGAACCCGAGGTGAAGTGACCAGTGTTCACGGAGGAGTAAAGATGGCAAGAATGTGGATCCCTAGTGACAGTGTTGAGGCACTGAATTAACCAACCCCAAAGCCTCCTCTAGGCCTCTCATTATGTGGGGTAGTAAGTTTCCTAATTGTTTTAGGCAGTTAAATTGGGATTTTCTTTTATTCGCATCTGAGAACATCCTAAACTGATACATTGACAGAGCGAGAGAGAGAAACAGTGGGTTCCTTAGCAGAAATGCCCGCTGCATTACAGGTAATGGTCCAGGCTTTTTTTTTTTTTAATTATACTTTAGGTGAAGGTTTACAGAACAAATTTTTTCTCATTAAACAGTCAGTATCCATATTGTTTTATGACATTGGTTAACAACCCCAGGACATGTCAACACGCGCCCTTCTCTGCCTTGGAGGACACTTTTTTTTTTGGTCAAAATATACATAGCCAAAGATATAATATTTCAAAAATTTCTACATGTACAATTCAGTGACATTGATTACATTCTTCCAGTTGTGCTGCTATTCTCACTTTAGATGAAGGTTTACAGAACAAAATAGTTTCTCACTGAATAGTTAGTACACAT